>NC_060141.1:804000354-804335579 GCF_021461385.2 Schistocerca piceifrons | reverse complement strand
GAGCGAGGGATGCGTTAAAGAAGGAATAGTGCATCGGACAGTAGAAACCCGTGTCCCAAAAGAATATCCAATCGTTTCCATAGAAACGTTACTCAATTTAGAAGGAGATGTCGTAGAACCCATAATATTTCATACCGACGCAATTTCTGTGTTAATTCGACAATGTGAGGGAGCGAGGGATGCGTTAAAGGACGAATAGTGCATCGGAAAGGACATAGTCGTATCCCAAAAGAGAATCCTGTTGTTTCCTTAGAAACGTTACTCTCTTAAGAAGGAGATGTCCTAGAACCCATAGTATTTCATAGCGACGCAATTTCTGTGTTAATTCGTCAATGTGAGGGAGCGAGGGATGCGTTAAAGAAGGAAGAGTGCATCGGACAGGAGAAACTCGTGTCCCAAAAGAATATCCAATCGTTTCCGTAGAAACGTTACTCAATTTAGAAGGGGATGTCATAGGACCCATAGTATTTCTTAGCGACGCAATTTCTGTGTTAATTCGTCAATGTGAGGGAGCGAGGGATGCGTTAAAGAAGGAATAGTGCATCGGACAGGAAAAACTCGGGTCTTAAAAAGAATATCCAATCGTTTCCGTATAAACGTTACTCAATTTAGATGGAGATGTCACAGAACCCATAGTATTTCATAGCGACGCAATTTCTGTGTTAATTCGTCAATGTGAGGGAGCGAGGGATGCGATAAAGGAGGAATGGTGCATCGGAAAGGACATAGTCGTATGCCAAAAGAGAATCCTGTTGTTTCCTTAGAAACGTTACTCTCTTAAGAATGAGATGTCATAGAACCCATAGTATTTCATAGCGACGCCAATTCTGTGTTAATTCGTCAATGTGAGGGAGCGAGGGTTGCGTTAAAGAAGGAATAGTGCATTGGACAGGAGAAACTCGTGTCATAAAAGAATATCAAATCGTTTCCGTAGAAACGTTACGCAAATTAGAAGGAGATGTCATAGAACACATAGTATTTCATAGCGACGCAATTTCTGTGTTAATTCGTCAATGTGAGGGAGCGAGGAATGCGTTAAAGAAGGAATAGTGCATCGGACAGGAGAAACTCGTGTCCAAAAGAATATCCAATCGTTTATTTAGATATGACATCTACTTTAGAAGGAGATGTCATAGAACCCATAGTATTTCATAGTATTTCATAACGACGCAGTTTCTGTGTTAATTCGTCAATGTGAGGGAGCGAGGGATGCGTTAAAGGAGGAAAAGTGCATCGGACAGGAGAAACTCGTGTCCCAAAAGAATATCCAATCGTTTACTTAGAAACGTTACTCTCTTAAGATGGGGATGTCATAGAAACCATAGTATTTCATAGCGACGCAATTTCTGTGTTAATTCATCAATGTGAGGGAGCGAGGGATGCGTTAAAGGAGGAATAGTGCATCGCAAAGGACATAGTCGTATCCCATAAGAGAATCCTGTTGTTTCCTTAGAAACGTTACTCTCTTAAGAAGGAGATGTCATAGAACCCATAGTATTTCATAGCGACGCAATTTCTGTGTTAATTCGTCAATGTGACGGAGCGAGGGATGCGTTAAAGGAGGAATAGTGCATCGCAAAGGACATAGTCGTATCCCAAAAGAGAATCCTGTTGTTTCCTTAGAAACGTTACTCTCTTAAGAATGAGATGTCATAGAACCCATAGTATTTCATAGCGACGCAATTTCTGTGTTAATTCGTCAATGTGAGGGAGCGAGGGATGCGTTAAAGAAGGAATAGTGCATCGGACAGGAGAAACTCGTGTCCCAAAAGAATATCCAATCGTTTTCATAGAAACGTTACTCAATTTAGAAGGAGATGTCATAGAACCCATAGTATTTCATAGCGACGCAATTTCTGTGTTAATTCGTCAATGTGAGGGAGCGAGAGATGCGATAAAGGAGGAATGGTGCATCGGAAAGGACATAGTCGTATCCCAAAAGAGAATCCTGTTGTTTCCTTAGAAACGTTACTCTCTTAAGAATGAGATGTCATAGAACCCATAGTATTTCATAGCGACGCAAATTCTGTGTTAATTCGTCAATGTGAGGGAGCGAGGGATGCGTTAAAGAAGGAATAGTGCATTGGACAGGAGAAACTCGTGTCATAAGAGAATATCAAATCGTTTCCGTAGAAACGTTACGCAAATTAGAAGGAGATGTCATAGAACACATAGTATTTCATAGCGACGCAATTTCTGTGTTAATTCGTCAATGTGAGGGAGCGAGGAATGCGTTAAAGAAGGAATAGTGCATCGGACAGGAGAAACTCGTCTCCCAAAAGAATATCCAATCGTTTCCGTAGAAACTTTACTCAATTTAGAAGGAGATGTCATAGAACCCATAGTATTTCATAGCGACGCAATTTCTGTGTTAATTCGTCAATGTGAGGGAGCGAGGGATGCGTTAAAGAAGGAATGATGCATCGGACAGGAGAAACTCGTGTCCCAAAAGAATATCCAATCGTTTCCGTAGAAACGTTACTCAATTTAGAAGGAGATTTCATAGAACCCATAGTATTTCATAGTGACCCAATTTCTGTGTTAATTCGTTAATGTGAGGGAGCGAGGGATGCGTTAAAGAAGGAATAGTGCATCGGACAGGAGAAACTCGTGTCCCAAAAGAATATCCAATCATTTCCGTAGAAACGTTACTCAATTTAGAAGCAGATGTCATAGAACCCATAGTATTTCATAGTGACGCAATTTCTGTGTTAATTCGATAATGTGAGGGAGCGAGAGATGCGTTAAAGAAGGAATAGTGCATCGGACAGGAGAAACTCGTGTCCCAAAAGAAGATCCAATCGTTTTCGTAAAAACGTTACTCAATTTAGAAGGAGATGTCATAGAACCCATAGTATTTCATAGCGACGCAATTTCTGTGTTAATTCGTCAATGTGAGGGAGCGAGGGATGCGTTAAAGAAGGAATAGTGCATCGGACAGGAGAAACCCGTGTCCCAAAAGAATATCCAATCGTTTCCATAGAAACGTTACTCAATTTAGAAGGAGATGTCGTAGAACCCATAATATTTCATAGCGACGCAATTTCTGTGTTAATTCGTCAATTTGAGGGAGCGACGGATGCGTTAAAGGACGAATAGTGCATCGGAAAGGACATAGTCGTATCCCAAAAGAGAATCCTGTTGTTTCCTTAGAATCGTTACTCTCTTAAGAAGGAGATGTCCTAGAACCCATAGTATTTCATAGCGACGCAATTTCTGTGTTAATTCGTCAATGTGAGGGAGCGAGGGATGCGTTAAAGAAGGAAGAGTGCATCGGACAGGAGAAACTCGTGTCCCAAAAGAATATCCAATCGTTTCCGTAGAAACGTTACTCAATTTAGAAGGGGATGCCATAAGACCCATAGTATTTCATAGCGACGCAATTTCTGTGTTAATTCGTCAATGTGAGGGAGCGATGGATGCGTTAAAGAAAGAATAGTGCATCGGACAGGAAAAACTCGTGTCCCAAAAGAATATCCAATCGTTTCCGTATAAACGTTACTCAAGTTAGAAGGAGATGTCACAGAACCCATATTATTTCATAGCGACGCAATTTCTGTGTTAATTCGTCAATGTGAGGGAGCGAGGGATGTGATAAAGGAGGAATGGTGCATCGGAAAGGACATAGTCGTATCCCAAAAGAGAATCCTGTTGTTTCCTTAGAAACGATACTCTCTTAAGAATGAGATGTCATAGAACCCATAGTATTTCATTGCGACGCAATTTCTGTGTTAATTCGTCAATGTGAGGGAGCGATGGATGCGTTAAAGAAGGAATAGTGCATCGGACAGGAGTAGCTCGTGTCCCAAAAGAATATCCAATCGTTTCCATAGAAACGTTACTCAATTTAGAAGGAGATGTCGTAGAACCCATAGTATTTCATAGCGACGCAACTTCTGTGTTAATTCGTCAATGTGAGGGGGCGACGGATGCGTTAAAGGAGGAATAGTGCATCGGAAAGGACATAGTCGTATCATAAACGAGAATCCTGTTGTTTCCTTAGAAACGTTACTCTCTTAAGAAGGAGATGTCATAGAACACATAGTATTTCATAGCGACGCAATTTCTGTGTTAATTCGTCAATGTGAGGGAGCGAGGGATGCGTTAAAGAAGGAATAGTGCATCGGACAGGAGAAACTCGTGTCCCAAAAGAATATACAATTGTTTCCATAGAAACGTTACTCAATTCAGAAGGAGGTGTCATAGAACCCATAGTATTTATTAGCGACGCAATTTCTGTGTTAATTCATCAATGTGAGGGAGCGACGGATGCGTTAAAGAAGGAACAGTACATTGGACAGGAGAAACTCGTGTCCCAAAAGAATATCCAATCGTTTCCATAGAAACGTTACTCAATTTAGAAGGAGATGTCGTAGAAACCATAGTATTTCATAGCGACGCAATTTCTGTGTTAATTCGTCAATGTGAGGGAGCGAGGGATGCGTTAAAGGAGGAATAGTGCATCAGAAAGGACATAGTCGTATCCCAAAAGAGAATCCTGTTGTTTCCTTAGAAACGATACTCTCTTATGAGGGAGATGTCATAGAACACATAGTATTTCATAGCGACGAAATTTCTGTGTTAATTCGTCAATGTGAGGAAGCTAAGGGATGCGTTAAAGAAGGAATAGTGCATCGGACAGGAGAAACTCGTGTCCCAAAAGAATATCCAATCGTTTCCGTAGAAACGTTACTCAATTTAGAAGGAGATGTCATAGAACGCATAGTACTTCATAGCGACGCAATTTCTGTGTTAATTCATCAATGTGAGGGAGCGAGGGATGCGTGGAAGAAGGAATAGTGCATCGGACAGGAGAAACTCGTGTCCCAAAAGAATATCCAATCTTTTTCATAGAAACGTTACTCAATTTAGAAGGAGATGTCGTAGAACCCATAGTATTTCATAGCGACGCAATTTCTGTGTTAATTCGTCAATGTGATGGAGCGAGGGATGCGTTAAAGAAGGAATAGTGCATCGGAAAGGACATAGTCGTATCCCAAAAGAGAATCCTGTTGTTTCCTTAGAAACGTTACTCTCTTGAGAAGGTGATGTCATAGAACCCATAGTATTTCATAGCGACGCAATTTCTGTGTTAATTCGTCAATGTGAGGGAGCGAGGGATGCGTTAAATGAGGAATAGTGCATCGCAATGGACATATTTGTATCCCAAAAGAGAATCTTTTTGTTTCCTTAGAAACGTTACTCTCTTAAGAAGGAGATGTCATAGAACCCATAGTTGTTCATAGCGACGCTATTTCTGTGTTAATTCGTCAATATGAGGGAGCGAGGGATGTGTTAAAGAAGGAATAGTGCATCGGACAGGAGAAACTCGTGTCCCAAAAGAATATCCAATCGTTTCCGTAGAGACGTTACTCAATTTAGAAGGAGATGTCACTGAACCCATAGTATTTCATAGCGACGCAATTTCTGTGTTAATTCGTCAATGTGAGGGAGCGAGGGATGCGTTAAAGAAGAAATAGTGCATCGGACAGGAGAAACTCGTGTCCCAAAAGAATATCCAATCGTTTCCATAGAAACGTTACGCAATTTAGAGGCAGATGTCGTAGAACCCATAGTATTTCATAGCGACGCAATTTCTGTGTTAATTCGTCAATGTGAGGGAGCGAGGGATGCGTTAAAGGAGGAATAGTGCTTCGGAAAGGACATAGTCGTATCCCAAAAGAGAATCCTGTTGTTTCCTTAGAAACGTTACTCTCTTAACAAGGAGAAGTCATAGAACCCATAGTATTTCATAGCGACGCAATTTCTGTGTTAATTCATCAATGTGAGGGAGCGAGGGACGCGTTAAAGCAGGAATAGTGCATCGCAAAGGACATAGTCGTATCCCAAAGGAGAATCCTGTTGTTTCATTAGAAACGTTACTCTCTTAAGAAGGAGATGTCATAGAACCCATAGTATTTCATAGCGACGCAATTTCTGTGTTAATTCGTCAATGTGAGGGAGCGAGGGATGCGTTAAAGAAGGAATAGTGCATCGGACTGTAGAAACGCGTGTCCCAAAAGAATATCCAATCGTTTCCGTAGAAACGTAACTCAATTTAGAAGGAGATGTCATAGAAAACATAGTATTTCATAGCGACGCAATTTCTGTGTTAATTCGTCAATGTGAGGGAGCGAGGGATGCGTTAAAGAAGGAATAGTGCATCGGACAGGAGAAACTCGTGTCCCAAAAGAATATCCAATCTTTTCCGTAGAAACGTTACTCAATGTAGAAGGAGATGTCATAGAGCCCATAGTATTTCATAGCGACGCAATTTCGGTGTTAATTCGTCAATGTGAGGGAGCGAGGGATGCGATAAAGAAGGAATAGTGCATCGGACATTAGAAACTCGTGTCCTAAAAGAATATCCAATCGTTTCCGTAGAAACGTTTCTCAATTTAGAAGGAGATGTCATAGAGCCCATAGTCTTTCATAGCGACGCAATTTCTGTGTTAATTCGTCAATGTGAGGTAGCGAGGGATGCAGTAAACAAGGAACTGTGCATCGGACAGGAGAAACTCGTGTCCCAAAAGAATATCCAGTCGTTTCCATAGAAACGTTACTCAATTTAGAAGGAGATGTCGTAGAACCCATAGTATTTAATTCGTCAATGTGAGGGACCGAGGGATGCGTTAAAGGAGGAATAGTGCATCGCAAAGGACATAGTCGTATCTCAAAAGAGAATCCTGTTGTTTCCTTAGAAACGTTACTCTCTTAAGAAGGAGTTGTCATAGAACACATAGGATTTCATAGCGACGCAATTTCTGTGTTAATTCGTCAATGTGAGGGAGCGAGGGATCCGTTAAAGAAGGAATAGTGCATCTGACAGGAGAAACTCGTGTCCCAAAAGAATATACAATCGTTTCCATAGAAACGTTACTCAATTTAGAAGGAGATGTCGTAGAACGCATAGAATTTCATAGCGACACAATTTCTGTGTTAATTCGTCAATGTGAGGGAGCGAGGGATGCGTTAAAGTAGGAATAGTGCATCGGAAAGGACATAGTCGTATCCCAAAAGAGAATCCTGTTGTTTCCTTAGAAACGTTACTCTCTTAAGAAGGAGATGTCATAAAATCCATAGTATTTCATAGCGACGCAATTTCTGTGTTAATTCGTCAATGTGAGGGAGCGAGGGATGCGTTAAAGGAGGAATAGTGCATCGCAAAGGACATAGTCGTATCCCAAAAGAGAATCCTGTTGTTTCCTTAGAAACGTTACTCTCTTAAGAAGGAGATGTCATAGAACCCATAGTATTTCATAGCGACGCAATTTCTGTGTTAATTCGTCAATGTGAGGGAGCGAGGGATGCGTTAAAGAAGGAAGAGTGCATCGGACAGGAGAAACTCGTGTCCCAAAAGAATATCCAATCGTTTCCGTAGAAACGTTACTCAATTTAGAAGGGGATGCCATAAGACCCATAGTATTTCATAGCGACGCAATTTCTGTGTTAATTCGTCAATGTGAGGGAGCGATGGATGCGTTAAAGAAGGAATAGTGCATCGGACAGGAAAAACTCGTGTCCCAAAAGAATATCCAATCGTTTCCGTATAAACGTTACTCAAGTTAGAAGGAGATGTCACAGAACCCATATTATTTCATAGCGACGCAATTTCTGTGTTAATTCGTCAATGTGAGGGAGCGAGGGATGTGATAAAGGAGGAATGGTGCATCGGAAAGGACATAGTCGTATCCCAAAAGAGAATCCTGTTGTTTCCTTAGAAACGTTACTCTCTTAAGAATGAGATGTCATAGAACCCATAGTATTTCATAGCGACGCAATTTCTGTGTTAATTCGTCAATGTGAGGGAGCGATGGATGCGTTAAAGAAGGAATAGTGCATCGGACAGGAGTAACTCGTGTCCCAAAAGAATATCCAATCGTTTCCATAGAAACGTTACTCAATTTAGAAGGAGATGTCGTAGAACCCATAGTATTTCATAGCGACGCAACTTCTGTGTTAATTCGTCAATGTGAGGGGGCGACGGATGCGTTAAAGGAGGAATAGTGCATCGGAAAGGACATAGTCGTATCATAAAAGAGAATCCTGTTGTTTCCTTAGAAACGTTACTCTCTTAAGAAGGAGATGTCATAGAACACATAGTATTTCATAGCGACGCAATTTCTGTGTTAATTCGTCAATGTGAGGGAGCGAGGGATGCGTTAAAGAAGGAATAGTGCATCGGACAGGAGAAACTCGTGTCCCAAAAGAATATACAATCGTTTCCATAGAAACGTTACTCAATTCAGAAGGAGGTGTCATAGAACCCATAGTATTTCATAGCGACGCAATTTCTGTGTTAATTCATCAATGTGAGGGAGCGACGGATGCGTTAAAGAAGGAATAGTACATTGGACAGGAGAAACTCGTGTCCCAAAAGAATATCCAATCGTTTCCATAGAAACGTTACTCAATTTAGACGGAGATGTCGTAGAAACCATAGTATTTCATAGCGACGCAATTTCTGTGTTAATTCGTCAATGTGAGGGAGCGAGGGATGCGTTAAAGGAGGAATAGTGCATCAGAAAGGACATAGTCGTATCCCAAAAGAGAATCCTGTTGTTTCCTTAGAAACGATACTCTCTTATGAGGGAGATGTCATAGAACACATAGTATTTCATAGCGACGAAATTTCTGTGTTAATTCGTCAATGTGAGGAAGCTAAGGGATGCGTTAAAGAAGGAATAGTGCATCGGACAGGAGAAAATCGTGTCCCAAAAGAATATCCAATCGTTTCCGTAGAAACGTTACTCAATTTAGAAGGAGATGTCATAGAACGCATAGTACTTCATAGCGACGCAATTTCTGTGTTAATTCATCAATGTGAGGGAGCGAGGGATGCGTGGAAGAAGGAATAGTGCATCGGACAGGAGAAACTCGTGTCCCAAAAGAATATCCAACCTTTTCATAGAAACGTTACTCAATTTAGAAGGAGATGTCGTAGAACCCATAGTATTTCATAGCGACGCAATTTCTGTGTTAATTCGTCAATGTGATGGAGCGAGGGATGCGTTAAAGAAGGAATAGTGCATGGGAAAGGACATAGTCGTATCCCAAAAGAGAATCCTGTTGTTTCCTTAGAAACGTTACTCTCTTGAGAAGGTGATGTCATAGAACCCATAGTATTTCATAGCGACGCAATTTCTGTGTTAATTCGTCAATGTGAGGGAGCGAGGGATGCGTTAAATGAGGAATAGTGCATCGCAATGGACATATTTGTATCCCAAAAGAGAATCTTTTTGTTTCCTTAGAAACGTTACTCTCTTAAGAAGGAGATGTCATAGAACCCATAGTTTTTCATAGCGACGCTATTTCTGTGTTAATTCGTCAATATGAGGGAGCGAGGGATGTGTTAAAGAAGGAATAGTGCATCGGACAGGAGAAATTCGTGTCCCAAAAGAATATCCAATCGTTTCCGTAGAGACGTTACTCAATTTAGAAGGAGATGTCATTGAACCCATAGTATTTCATAGCGACGCAATTTCTGTGTTAATTCGTCAATGTGAGGGAGCGAGGGATGCGTTAAAGAAGAAATAGTGCATCGGACAGGAGAAACTCGTGTCCCAAAAGAATATCCAATCGTTTCCATAGAAACGTTACGCAATTTAGAGGCAGATGTCGTAGAACCCATAGTATTTCATAGCGACGCAATTTCTGTGTTAATTCCTCAATGTGAGGGAGCGAGGGATGCGTTAAAGCAGGAATAGTGCATCGCAAAGGACATAGTCGTATCCCAAAGGAGAATCCTGTTGTTTCATTAGAAACGTTACTCTCTTAAGAAGGAGATGTCATAGAACCCATAGTATTTCATAGCGACGCAATTTCTGTGTTAATTCGTCAATGTGAGGGAGCGAGGGATGCGTTAAAGAAGGAATAGTGCATCGGACAGTAGAAACGCGTGTCCCAAAAGAATATCCAATCGTTTCCGTAGAAACGTTACTCAATTTAGAAGGAGATGTCACAGAAAACATAGTATTTCATAGCGACGCAATTTCTGTGTTAATTCGTCAATGTGAGGGAGCGAGGGATGCGTTAAAGAAGGAATAGTGCATCGGACAGGAGAAACTCGTGTCCCAAAAGAATATCCAATCTTTTCCGTAGAAACGTTACTCAATGTAGAAGGAGATGTCATAGAGCCCATAGTATTTCATAGCGACGCAATTTCGGTGTTAATTCGTCAATGTGAGGGAGCGAGGGATGCGATAAAGAAGGAATAGTGCATCGGACATTAGAAACTCGTGTCCTAAAAGAATATCCAATCGTTTCCGTAGAAACGTTTCTCAATTTAGAAGGAGATGTCATAGAACCCATAGTCTTTCATAGCGACGCAATTTCTGTGTTAATTCGTCAATGTGAGGTAGCGAGGGATGCAGTAAACAAGGAACTGTGCATCGGACAGGAGAAACTCGTGTCCCAAAAGAATATCCAGTCGTTTCCATAGAAACGTTACTCAATTTAGAAGGAGATGTCGTAGAACCCATAGTATTTAATTCGTCAATGTGAGGGACCGAGGGATGCGTTAAAGGAGGAATAGTGCATCGCAAAGGACATAGTCGTATCTCAAAAGAGAATCCTGTTGTTTCCTTAGAAACGTTACTCTCTTAAGAAGGAGTTGTCATAGAACACATAGGTTTTCATAGCGACGCAATTTCTGTGTTAATTCGTCAATGTGAGGGAGCGAGGGATCCGTTAAAGAAGGAATAGTGCATCTGACAGGAGAAACTCGTGTCCCAAAAGAATATACAATCGTTTCCATAGAAACGTTACTCAATTTAGAAGGAGATGTCGTAGAACGCATAGAATTTCATAGCGACACAATTTCTGTGTTAATTCGTCAATGTGAGGGAGCGAGGGATGCGTTAAAGTAGGAATAGTGCATCGGAAAGGACATAGTCATATCCCAAAAGAGAATCCTGTTGTTTCCTTAGAAACGTTACTCTCTTAAGAAGGAGATGTCATAGAATCCATAGTATTTCATAGCGACGCAATTTCTGTGTTAATTCGTCAATGTGAGGGAGCGAGGGATGCGTTAAAGGAGGAATAGTGCATCGCAAAGGACATAGTCGTATCCCAAAAGAGAATCCTGTTGTTTCCTTAGAAACGTTACTCTCTTAAGAAGGAGATGTCATAGAACCCATAGTATTTCATAGCGACGCAATTTCTGTGTTAATTCGTCAATGAGAGGGAGCGAGGGATGCGTTAAAGAAGGAAGAGTGCATCGGACAGGAGAAACTCGTGTCCCAAAAGAATATCCAATCGTTTCCGTAGAAACGTTACTCAATTTAGAAGGGGATGCCATAAGACCCATAGTATTTCATAGCGACGCAATTTCTGTGTTAATTCGTCAATGTGAGGGAGCGATGGATGCGTTAAAGAAGGAATAGTGCATCGGACAGGAAAAACTCGTGTCCCAAAAGAATATCCAATCGTTTCCGTATAAACGTTACTCAAGTTAGAAGGAGATGTCACAGAACCCATATTATTTCATAGCGACGCAATTTCTGTGTTAATTCGTCAATGTGAGGGAGCGAGGGATGTGATAAAGGAGGAATGGTGCATCGGAAAGGACATAGTCGTATCCCAAAAGAGAATCCTGTTGTTTCCTTAGAAACGTTACTCTCTTAAGAAGGAGATGTCATAGAACACATAGTATTTCATAGCGACGCAATTTCTGTGTTAATTCGTCAATGTGAGGGAGCGAGGGATGCGTTAAAGAAGGAATAGTGCATCGGACAGGAGAAACTCGTGTCCCAAAAGAATATACAATCGTTTCCATAGAAACGTTACTCAATTCAGAAGGAGGTGTCATAGAACCCATAGTATTTCATAGCGACGCAATTTCTGTGTTAATTCATCAATGTGAGGGAGCGACGGATGCGTTAAAGAAGGAATAGTACTTTGGACAGGAGAAACTCGTGTCCCAAAAGAATATCCAATCGTTTCCATAGAAACGTTACTCAATTTAGACGGAGATGTCGTAGAAACCATAGTATTTCATAGCGACGCAATTTCTGTGTTAATTCGTCAATGTGAGGGATCGAGGGATGCGTTAAAGGAGGAATAGTGCATCAGAAAGGACATAGTCGTATCCCAAAAGAGAATCCTGTTGTTTCCTTAGAAACGATACTCTCTTATGAGGGAGATGTCATAGAACACATAGTATTTCATAGCGACGAAATTTCTGTGTTAATTCGTCAATGTGAGGAAGCTAAGGGATGCGTTAAAGAAGGAATAGTGCATCGGACAGGAGAAACTCGTGTCCCAAAAGAATATCCAATCGTTTCCGTAGAAACGTTACTCAATTTAGAAGGAGATGTCATAGAACGCATAGTACTTCATAGCGACGCAATTTCTGTGTTAATTCATCAATGTGAGGGAGCGAGGGATGCGTGGAAGAAAGAATAGTGCATCGGACAGGAGAAACTCGTGTCCCAAAAGAATATCCAATCTTTTTCATAGAAACGTTACTCAATTTAGAAGGAGATGTCGTAGAACCCATAGTATTTCATAGCGACGCAATTTCTGTGTTAATTCGTCAATGTGATGGAGCGAGGGATGCGTTAAAGAAGGAATAGTGCATCGGAAAGGACATAGTCGTATCCCAAAAGAGAATCCTGTTGTTTCCTTAGAAACGTTACTCTCTTGAGAAGGTGATGTCATAGAACCCATAGTATTTCATAGCGACGCAATTTCTGTGTTAATTCGTCAATGTGAGGGAGCGAGGGATGCGTTAAATGAGGAATAGTGCATCGCAATGGACATATTTGTATCCCAAAAGAGAATCTTTTTGTTTCCTTAGAAACGTTACTCTCTTAAGAAGGAGATGTCATAGAACCCATAGTTTTTCATAGCGACGCTATTTCTGTGTTAATTCGTCAATATGAGGGAGCGAGGGATGTGTTAAAGAAGGAATAGTGCATCGGACAGGAGAAACTCGTGTCCCAAAAGAATATCCAATCGTTTCCGTAGAGACGTTACTCAATTTAGAAGGAGATGTCATTGAACCCATAGTATTTCATAGCGACGCAATTTCTGTGTTAATTCGTCAATGTGAGGGAGCGAGGGATGCGTTAAAGAAGAAATAGTGCATCGGACAGGAGAAACTCGTGTCCCAAAAGAATATCCAATCGTTTCCATAGAAACGTTACGCAATTTAGAGGCAGATGTCGTAGAACCCATAGTATTTCATAGCGACGCAATTTCTGTGTTAATTCGTCAATGTGAGGGAGCGAGGGATGCGTTAAAGGAGGAATAGTGCATCGGAAAGGACATAGTCGTATCCCAAAAGAGAATCCTGTTGTTTCCTTAGAAACGTTACTCTCTTAAGAAGGAGAAGTCATAGAACACATAGTATTTCATAGCGACGCAATTTCTGTGTTAATTCATCAATGTGAGGGAGCGAGGGATGCGTTAAAGCAGGAATAGTGCATCGCAAAGGACATAGTCGTATCCCAAAGGAGAATCCTGTTGTTTCATTAGAAACGATACTCTCTTAAGAAGGAGATGTCATAGAACCCATAGTATTTCATAGCGACGCAATTTCTGTGTTAATTCGTCAATGTGAGGGAGCGAGGGATGCGTTAAAGAAGGAATAGTGCATCGGACAGTAGAAACGCGTGTCCCAAAAGAATATCCAATCGTTTCCGTAGAAACGTTACTCAATTTAGAAGGAGATGTCATAGAAAACATAGTATTTCATAGCGACGCAATTTCTGTGTTAATTCGTCAATGTGAGGGAGCGAGGGATGCGTTAAAGAAGGAATAGTGCATCGGACAGGAGAAACTCGTGTCCCAAAAGAATATCCAATCTTTTCCGTAGAAACGTTACTCAATGTAGAAGGAGATGTCATAGAGCCCATAGTATTTCATAGCGACGCAATTTCGGTGTTAATTCGTCAATGTGAGGGAGCGAGGGATGCGATAAAGAAGGAATAGTGCATCGGACAATAGAAACTCGTGTCCTAAAAGAATATCCAATCGTTTCCGTAGAAACGTTTCTCAATTTAGAAGGAGATGTCATAGAACCCATAGTCTTTCATAGCGACGCAATTTCTGTGTTAATTCGTCAATGTGAGGTAGCGAGGGATGCAGTAAACAAGGAACTGTGCATCGGACAGGAGAAACTCGTGTCCCAAAAGAATATCCGGTCGTTTCCATAGAAACGTTACTCAATTTAGAAGGAGATGTCGTAGAACCCATAGTATTTAATTCGTCAATGTGAGGGACCGAGGGATGCGTTAAAGGAGGAATAGTGCATCGCAAAGGACATAGTCGTATCTCAAAAGAGAATCCTGTTTTTTCCTTAGAAACGTTACTCTCTTAAGAAGGAGTTGTCATAGAACACATAGGATTTCATAGCGACGCAATTTCTGTGTTAATTCGTCAATGTGAGGGAGCGAGGGATCCGTTAAAGAAGGAATAGTGCATCTGACAGGGGAAACTCGTGTCCCAAAAGAATATACAATCGTTTCCATAGAAACGATACTCAATTTAGAAGGAGATGTCGTAGAACGCATAGAATTTCATAGCGACACAATTTCTGTGTTAATTCGTCAATGTGAGGGAGCGAGGGATGCGTTAAAGTAGGAATAGTGCATCGGAAAGGACATAGTCGTATCCCAAAAGAGAATCCTGTTGTTTCCTTAGAAACGTTACTCTCTTAAGAAGGAGATGTCATAGAACCCATAGTATTTCATAGCGACGCAATTTCTGTGTTAATTCGTCAATGTGAGGGAGCGAGAGATGCGTTAAAGGAGGAATAGTGCATCGCAAAGGACATAGTCGTATCCCAAAAGAGAATCCTGTTGTTTCCTTAGAAACGTTACTCTCTTAAGAAGGAGATGTCATAGAACCCATAGTATTTCATAGCGACGCAATTTCTGTGTTAATTCGTCAATGTGAGGGAGCGAGGGATGCGTTAAAGCAGGAATAGTGCATCGCAAAGGACATAGTCGTATCCCAAAGGAGAATCCTGTTGTTTCATTAGAAACGTTACTCTCTTAAGAAGGAGATGTCATAGAACCCACAGTATTTCATAGCGACGCAATTTCTGTGTTAATTCGTTAATGTGAGGGAGCGAGGGATGCGTTAAAGAAGAAATAGTGCATCGGACAGGAGAAACTCGTGTCCCAAAAGAATATCCAATCGTTTCCATAGAAACGTTACGCAATTTAGAGGCAGATGTCGTAGAACCCATAGTATTTCATAGCGACGCAATTTCTGTGTTAATTCCTCAATGTGAGGGAGCGAGGGATGCGTTAAAGCAGGAATAGTGCATCGCAAAGGACATAGTCGTATCCCAAAGGAGAATCCTGTTGTTTCATTAGAAACGTTACTCTCTTAAGAAGGAGATGTCATAGAACCCATAGTATTTCATAGCGACGCAATTTCTGTGTTAATTCGTCAATGTGAGGGAGCGAGGGATGCGTTAAAGAAGGAATAGTGCATCGGACAGTAGAAACGCGTGTCCCAAAAGAATATCCAATCGTTTCCGTAGAAACGTTACTCAATTTAGAAGGAGATGTCATAGAAAACATAGTATTTCATAGCGACGCAATTTCTGTGTTAATTCGTCAATGTGAGGGAGCGAGGGATGCGTTAAAGAAGGAATAGTGCATCGGACAGGAGAAACTCGTGTCCCAAAAGAATATCCAATCTTTTCCGTAGAAACGTTACTCAATGTAGAAGGAGATGTCATAGAGCCCATAGTATTTCATAGCGACGCAATTTCGGTGTTAATTCGTCAATGTGAGGGAGCGAGGGATGCGATAAAGAAGGAATAGTGCATCGGACATTAGAAACTCGTGTCCTAAAAGAATATCCAATCGTTTCCGTAGAAACGTTTCTCAATTTAGAAGGAGATGTCATAGAACCCATAGTCTTTCATAGCGACGCAATTTCTGTGTTAATTCGTCAATGTGAGGTAGCGAGGGATGCAGTAAACAAGGAACTGTGCATCGGACAGGAGAAACTCGTGTCCCAAAAGAATATCCAGTCGTTTCCATAGAAACGTTACTCAATTTAGAAGGAGATGTCGTAGAACCCATAGTATTTAATTCGTCAATGTGAGGGACCGAGGGATGCGTTAAAGGAGGAATAGTGCATCGCAAAGGACATAGTCGTATCTCAAAAGAGAATCCTGTTGTTTCCTTAGAAACGTTACTCTCTTAAGAAGGAGTTGTCATAGAACACATAGGTTTTCATAGCGACGCAATTTCTGTGTTAATTCGTCAATGTGAGGGAGCGAGGGATCCGTTAAAGAAGGAATAGTGAATCTGACAGGAGAAACTCGTGTCCCAAAAGAATATACAATCGTTTCCATAGAAACGTTACTCAATTTAGAAGGAGATGTCGTAGAACGCATAGAATTTCATAGCGACACAATTTCTGTGTTAATTCGTCAATGTGAGGGAGCGAGGGATGCGTTAAAGTAGGAATAGTGCATCGGAAAGGACATAGTCGTATCCCAAAAGAGAATCCTGTTGTTTCCTTAGAAACGTTACTCTCTTAAGAAGGAGATGTCATAGAATCCATAGTATTTCATAGCGACGCAATTTCTGTGTTAATTCGTCAATGTGAGGGAGCGAGGGATGCGTTAAAGGAGGAATAGTGCATCGCAAAGGACATAGTCGTATCCCAAAAGAGAATCCTGTTGTTTCCTTAGAAACGTTACTCTCTTAAGAAGGAGATGTCATAGAACCCATAGTATTTCATAGCGACGCAATTTCTGTGTTAATTCGTCAATGTGAGGGAGCGAGGGATGCGTTAAAGAAGGAAGAGTGCATCGGACAGGAGAAACTCGTGTCCCAAAAGAATATCCAATCGTTTCCGTAGAAACGTTACTCAATTTAGAAGGGGATGCCATAAGACCCATAGTATTTCATAGCGACGCAATTTCTGTGTTAATTCGTCAATGTGAGGGAGCGATGGATGCGTTAAAGAAGGAATAGTGCATCGGACAGGAAAAACTCGTGTCCCAAAAGAATATCCAATCGTTTCCATAGAAACGTTACTCAATTTAGAAGGAGATGTCGTAGAACCCATAGTATTTCATAGCGACGCAACTTCTATGTTAATTCGTCAATGTGAGGGGGCGACGGATGCGTTAAAGGAGGAATAGTGCATCGGAAAGGACATAGTCGTATCATAAAAGAGAATCCTGTTGTTTCCTTAGAAACGTTACTCTCTTAAGAAGGAGATGTCATAGAACACATAGTATTTCATAGCGACGCAATTTCTGTGTTAATTCGTCAATGTGAGGGAGCGAGGGATGCGTTAAAGAAGGAATAGTGCATTGGACAGGAGAAACTCGTGTCCCAAAAGAATATACAATCGTTTCCATAGAAACGTTACTCAATTCAGAAGGAGGTGTCATAGAACCCATAGTATTTCATAGCGACGCAATTTCTGTGTTAATTCATCAATGTGAGGGAGCGACGGATGCGTTAAAGAAGGAATAGTACTTTGGACAGGAGAAACTCGTGTCCCAAAAGAATATCCAATCGTTTCCATAGAAACGTTACTCAATTTAGACGGAGATGTCGTAGAAACCATAGTATTTCATAGCGACGCAATTTCTGTGTTAATTCGTCAATGTGAGGGATCGAGGGATGCGTTAAAGGAGGAATAGTGCATCAGAAAGGACATAGTCGTATCCCAAAAGAGAATCCTGTTGTTTCCTTAGAAACGATACTCTCTTATGAGGGAGATGTCATAGAACACATAGTATTTCATAGCGACGAAATTTCTGTGTTAATTCGTCAATGTGAGGAAGCTAAGGGATGCGTTAAAGAAGGAATAGTGCATCGGACAGGAGAAACTCGTGTCCCAAAAGAATATCCAATCGTTTCCGTAGAAACGTTACTCAATTTAGAAGGAGATGTCATAGAACGCATAGTACTTCATAGCGACGCAATTTCTGTGTTAATTCATCAATGTGAGGGAGCGAGGGATGCGTGGAAGAAAGAATAGTGCATCGGACAGGAGAAACTCGTGTCCCAAAAGAATATCCAATCTTTTTCATAGAAACGTTACTCAATTTAGAAGGAGATGTCGTAGAACCCATAGTATTTCATAGCGACGCAATTTCTGTGTTAATTCGTCAATGTGATGGAGCGAGGGATGCGTTAAAGAAGGAATAGTGCATCGGAAAGGACATAGTCGTATCCCAAAAGAGAATCCTGTTGTTTCCTTAGAAACGTTACTCTCTTGAGAAGGTGATGTCATAGAACCCATAGTATTTCATAGCGACGCAATTTCTGTGTTAATTCGTCAATGTGAGGGAGCGAGGGATGCGTTAAATGAGGAATAGTGCATCGCAATGGACATATTTGTATCCCAAAAGAGAATCTTTTTGTTTCCTTAGAAACGTTACTCTCTTAAGAAGGAGATGTCATAGAACCCATAGTTTTTCATAGCGACGCTATTTCTGTGTTAATTCGTCAATATGAGGGAGCGAGGGATGTGTTAAAGAAGGAATAGTGCATCGGACAGGAGAAACTCGTGTCCCAAAAGAATATCCAATCGTTTCCGTAGAGACGTTACTCAATTTAGAAGGAGATGTCATTGAACCCATAGTATTTCATAGCGACGCAATTTCTGTGTTAATTCGTCAATGTGAGGGAGCGAGGGATGCGTTAAAGAAGAAATAGTGCATCGGACAGGAGAAACTCGTGTCCCAAAAGAATATCCAATCGTTTCCATAGAAACGTTACGCAATTTAGAGGCAGATGTCGTAGAACCCATAGTATTTCATAGCGACGCAATTTCTGTGTTAATTCGTCAATGTGAGGGAGCGAGGGATGCGTTAAAGGAGGAATAGTGCATCGGAAAGGACATAGTCGTATCCCAAAA
This sequence comes from Schistocerca piceifrons, assembly GCF_021461385.2. Classification (NCBI taxonomy): domain Eukaryota; kingdom Metazoa; phylum Arthropoda; class Insecta; order Orthoptera; family Acrididae; genus Schistocerca; species Schistocerca piceifrons. The sequence goes on along the minus strand of NC_060141.1, from coordinate 804,316,727 downwards.
GAGAATCCTGTTGTTTCCTTAGAAACGTTACTCTCTTAAGAAGGAGAAGTCATAGAACCCATAGTATTTCATAGCGACGCAATTTCTGTGTTAATTCATCAATGTGAGGGAGCCAGGGATGCGTTAAAGCAGGAATAGTGCATCGCAAAGGACATAGTCGTATCCCAAAGGAGAATCCTGTTGTTTCATTAGAAACGTTACTCTCTTAAGAAGGAGAAGTCATAGAACCCATAGTATTTCATAGCGACGCAATTTCTGTGTTAATTCGTCAATGTGAGGGAGCGAGGGATGCGTTAAAGAAGGAATAGTGCATCGGACAGTAGAAACGCGTGTCCCAAAAGAATATCCAATCGTTTCCGTAGAAACGTTACTCAATTTAGAAGGAGATGTCATAGAAAACATAGTATTTCATAGCGACGCAATTTCTGTGTTAATTCGTCAATGTGAGGGAGCGAGGGATGCGTTAAAGAAGGAATAGTGCATCGGACAGGAGAAACTCGTGTCCCAAAAGAATATCCAATCTTTTCCGTAGAAACGTTACTCAATGTAGAAGGAGATGTCATAGAGCCCATAGTATTTCATAGCGACGCAATTTCGGTGTTAATTCGTCAATGTGAGGGAGCGAGGGATGCGATAAAGAAGGAATAGTGCATCGGACATTAGAAACTCGTGTCCTAAAAGAATATCCAATCGTTTCCGTAGAAACGTTTCTCAATTTAGAAGGAGATGTCATAGAACCCATAGTCTTTCATAGCGACGCAATTTCTGTGTTAATTCGTCAATGTGAGGTAGCGAGGGATGCAGTAAACAAGGAACTGTGCATCGGACAGGAGAAACTCGTGTCCCAAAAGAATATCCGGTCGTTTCCATAGAAACGTTACTCAATTTAGAAGGAGATGTCGTAGAACCCATAGTATTTAATTCGTCAATGTGAGGGACTGAGGGATGCGTTAATGGAGGAATAGTGCATCGCAAAGGACATAGTCGTATCTCAAAAGAGAATCCTGTTTTTTCCTTAGAAACGTTACTCTCTTAAGAAGGAGTTGTCATAGAACACATAGGATTTCATAGCGACGCAATTTCTGTGTTAATTCGTCAATGTGAGGGAGCGAGGGATCCGTTAAAGAAGGAATAGTGCATCTGACAGGGGAAACTCGTGTCCCAAAAGAATATACAATCGTTTCCATAGAAACGATACTCAATTTAGAAGGAGATGTCGTAGAACGCATAGAATTTCATAGCGACACAATTTCTGTGTTAATTCGTCAATGTGAGGGAGCGAGGGATGCGTTAAAGTAGGAATAGTGCATCGGAAAGGACATAGTCGTATCCCAAAAGAGAATCCTGTTGTTTCCTTAGAAACGTTACTCTCTTAAGAAGGAGATGTCATAGAACCCATAGTATTTCATAGCGACGCAATTTCTGTGTTAATTCGTCAATGTGAGGGAGCGAGAGATGCGTTAAAGGAGGAATAGTGCATCGCAAAGGACATAGTCGTATCCCAAAAGAGAATCCTGTTGTTTCCTTAGAAACGTTACTCTCTTAAGAAGGAGATGTCATAGAACCCATAGTATTTCATAGCGACGCAATTTCTGTGTTAATTCGTCAATGTGAGGGAGCGAGGGATGCGTTAAAGAAGGAATAGTGCATCGGACAGGAGAAATTCGTGTCCCAAAAGAATATCCAAACGTTTCCGTAGAAACGTTACTCAATTTAGAAGGAGATGTCATAGAACCCATATGATTTCATAGCGACGCAATTTCTGTGTTAATTCATTAATGTGAGGGAGCGATGGATGCGTTAAAGAAGGAATAGTGCATCGGACAGGAGAAACTCGTGTCCCAAAAGAATATCCAATCGTTTCCATAGAAACGTTACTCAATTTAGAAGGAGATGTCGTAGAACCCATAGTATTTCATAGCGATGCAATTTCTGTGTTAATTCGTCAATGTGAGGGAGCGAGGGATGCGTTAAAGAAGGAATAGTGCATCGGACAGGACGTAGTCGTATCCCAAAAGAGAATCCTGCCGTTTCCTTCGTAACGTTACTCTCTTAAGAAGGAGATGTCATAGAACCCATAGTATTTCATAGCGACGCAAATTCTGTGTTAATTCGTCAATGTGAGGGAGCGAGGGATGCGTTAAAGAAGGAATGGCGCATTGGACAGGAGAAACTCGTGTCATAAAAGAATATCAAATCGTTTCCGTAGAAACGTTACTCAAATTAGAAGGAGATGTCATAGAACCCATAGTATTTCATAGTGACGCAATTTCTGTGTTAATTCGATAATGTGAGGGAGCGGAGGATGCGTTAAAGAAGGAATAGTGCATCGGACAGGAGAAACTCGTGTCCCAAAAGAATAACCAATCGTTTCCGTAAAAACGTTACTCAATTTAGAAGGAGATGTCATAGAACCCATAGTATTTCATAGCGACGCATTTTCTGTGTTAATTCGTCAATGTGAGGGAGCGAGGGATGCGTTAAAGAAGGAATAGTGCATCGGACAGTAGAAACCCGTGTCCCAAAAGAATATCCAATCGTTTCCATAGAAACGTTACTCAATTTAGAAGGAGATGTCGTAGAACCCATAATATTTCATAGCGACGCAATTTCTGTGTTAATTCGTCAATGTGAGGGAGCGAGGGATGCGTTAAAGGACGAATAGTGCATCGGAAAGGACATAGTCGTATCCCAAAAGAGAATCCTGTTGTTTCCTTAGAAACGTTACTCTCTTAAGAAGGAGATGTCCTAGAACCCATAGTATTTCATAGCGACGCAATTTCTGTGTTAATTCGTCAATGTGAGGGAGCGAGGGATGCGTTAAAGAAGGAAGAGTGCATCGGACAGGAGAAACTCGTGTCCCAAAAGAATATCCAATCGTTTCCGTAGAAACGTTACTCAATTTAGAAGGGGATGTCTTAGGACCCATAGTATTTCATAGCGACGCAATTTCTGTGTTAATTCGTCAATGTGAGGGAGCGAGGGATGCGTTAAAGAAGGAATAGTGCATCGGACAGGAAAAACTCGTGTCCCAAAAGAATATCCAATCGTTTCCGTATAAACGTTACTCAATTTAGATGGAGATGTCACAGAACCCATAGTATTTCATAGCGACGCCAATTCTGTGTTAATTCGTCAATGTGAGGGAGCGAGGGTTGCGTTAAAGAAGGAATAGTGCATTGGACAGGAGAAACTCGTGTCATAAAAGAATATCAAATCGTTTCCGTAGAAACGTTACGCAAATTAGAAGGAGATGTCATAGAACACATAGTATTTCATAGCGACGCAATTTCTGTGTTAATTCGTCATATGAGGGAGCGAGGAATGCGTTAAAGAAGGAATAGTGCATCGGACAGGAGAAACTCGTGTCCCAAAAGAATATCCAATCGTTTCCTTAGAAACGTTACTCAATTTAGAAGGAGATGTCATAGAACCCATAGTATTTCATAGCGACGCAATTTCTGTGGTAATTCGTCAATGTGAGGGAGCGAGGGATGCGTTAAAGAAGGAATAGTGCATCGGAAAGGAAGTAGTCGTATCCCAAAAGAGAATCCTGCCGTTTCCTTAGTAACGTTACTCTCTTAAGAAGGAGATGTCATAGAACCCATAGTATTTCATAGCGACGCAATTTCTGTGTTAATTCGTCAATGTGACGGAGCGAGGGATGCGTTAAAGGAGGAATAGTGCATCGCAATGGACATAGTCGTATCCCAATAGAGAATCCTGTTGTTTCCTTAGAAACGTTACTCTCTTAAGAATGAAATGTCATAGAACCCATAGTATTTCATAGCGACGCAATTTCTGTGTTAATTCGTCAATGTGAGGGAGCGAGGGATGCGTTAAAGAAGGAATAGTGCATCGGACAGGAGAAACTCGTGTCCCAAAAGAATATCCAATCGTTTTCATAGAAACGTTACTCAATTTAGAAGGAGATGTCATAGAACCCATAGTATTTCATAGCGACGCAATTTCTGTGGTAATTCGTCAATGTGAGGGGGCGAGAGATGCGATAAAGGAGGAATGGTGCATCGGAAAGGACATAGTCGTATCCCAAAAGAGAATCCTGTTGTTTCCTTAGAAACGTTACTCTCTTAAGAATGATATGTCATAGAACCCATAGTATTTCATAGCGACGCAAATTCTGTGTTAGTTCGTCAATGTGAGGGAGCGAGGGATGCGTTAAAGAAGGAATAGTGCATTGGACAGGAGAAACTCGTGTCATAAAAGAATATCAAATCGTTTCCGTAGAAACGTTACGCAAATTAGAAGGAGATGTCATAGAACACATAGTATTTCATAGCGACGCAGTTTCTGTGTTAATTCGTCAATGTGAGGGAGCGAGGAATGCGTTAAAGAAGGAATAGTGCATCGGACAGGAGAAACTCGTCTCCCAAAAGAATATCCAAAAGTTTCCGTAGAAACGTTACTCAAATTAGAAGGAGATGTCATAGAACCCATAGTATTTCATAGCGACGCAATTTCTGTGTTAATTCATCAATGTGAGGGAACGATGGATGCGTTAAAGAAGGAATAGTGCATCGGACAGGAGAAACTCGTGTCCCAAAAGAATATCCAATCGTTTCCATAGAAACGTTACTCAATTTAGAAGGAGATGTCATAGAACCCATAGTATTTCATAGCGATGCAATTTCTGTGTTAATTCGTCAATGTGAGGGAGCGAGGGATGCGTTAAAGAAGGAATAGTGCATCGGAAAGGAAGTAGTCGTATCCCAAAAGAGAATCCTGCCGTTTCCTTAGTAACGTTACTCTCTTAAGAAGGAGATGTCATAGAACCCATAGTATTTCATAGCGACGCAATTTCTGTGTTAATTCGTCAATGTGACGGAGCGAGGGATGCGTTAAAGGAGGAATAGTGCATCGCAATGGACATAGTCGTATCCCAATAGAGAATCCTGTTGTTTCCTTAGAAACGTTACTCTCTTAAGAATGAAATGTCATAGAACCCATAGTATTTCATAGCGACGCAATTTCTGTGTTAATTCGTCAATGTGAGGGAGCGAGGGATGCGTTAAAGAAGGAATAGTGCATCGGACAGGAGAAACTCGTGTCCCAAAAGAATATCCAATCGTTTTCATAGAAACGTTACTCAATTTAGAAGGAGATGTCATAGAACCCATAGTATTTCATAGCGACGCAATTTCTGTGGTAATTCGTCAATGTGAGGGGGCGAGAGATGCGATAAAGGAGGAATGGTGCATCGGAAAGGACATAGTCGTATCCCAAAAGAGAATCCTGTTGTTTCCTTAGAAACGTTACTCTCTTAAGAATGATATGTCATAGAACCCATAGTATTTCATAGCGACGCAAATTCTGTGTTAGTTCGTCAATGTGAGGGAGCGAGGGATGCGTTAAAGAAGGAATAGTGCATTGGACAGGAGAAACTCGTGTCATAAAAGAATATCAAATCGTTTCCGTAGAAACGTTACGCAAATTAGAAGGAGATGTCATAGAACACATAGTATTTCATAGCGACGCAGTTTCTGTGTTAATTCATCAATGTGAGGGAACGATGGATGCGTTAAAGAAGGAATAGTGCATCGGACAGGAGAAACTCGTGTCCCAAAAGAATATCCAATCGTTTCCATAGAAACGTTACTCAATTTAGAAGGAGATGTCATAGAACCCATAGTATTTCATAGCGATGCAATTTCTGTGTTAATTCGTCAATGTGAGGGAGCGAGGGATGCGTTAAAGAAGGAATAGTGCATCGTAAAGGAAGTAGTCGTATCCCAAAAGAGAATCCTGCCGTTTCCTTAGTAAACGTTACTCTCTTAAGAAGGAGATGTCATAGAACCCATAGTATTTCATAGCGACGCAATTTCTGTGTTAATTCGTCAATGTGACGGAGCGAGGGATGCGTTAAAGGAGGAATAGTGCATCGCAATGGACATAGTCGTATCCCAATAGAGAATCCTGTTGTTTCCTTAGAAACGTTACTCTCTTAAGAATGAAATGTCATAGAACCCCATAGTATTTTCATAGCGACGCAATTTCTGTGTTAATTCGTCAATGTGAGGGAGCGAGGGATGCGTTAAAGAAGGAATAGTGCATCGGACAGGAGAAACTCGTGTCCCAAAAGAATATCCAATCGTTTTCATAGAAACGTTACTCAATTTAGAAGGAGATGTCATAGAACCCATAGTATTTCATAGCGACGCAATTTCTGTGGTAATTCGTCAATGTGAGGGGGCGAGAGATGCGATACAAGGAGGAATTCTGCATCGGAAAGGACATAGTCGTATCCCAAAAGAGAATCCTGTTGTTTCCTTAGAAACGTTACTCTCTTAAGAATGATATGTCATAGAACCCATAGTATTTCATAGCGACGCAAATTCTGTGTTAGTTCGTCAATGTGAGGGAGCGAGGGATGCGTTAAAGAAGGAATAGTGCATTGGACAGGAGAAAACTCGTGTCATAAAAGAATATCAAATCGTTTCCGTAGAAACGTTACGCAAATTAGAAGGAGATGTCATAGAACACATAGTATTTCATAGCGACGCAGTTTCTGTGTTAATTCGTCAATGTGAGGGAGCGAGGAATGCGTTAAAAGAAGGAATAGTGCATCGGACAGGAGAAACTCGTCTCCCAAAAGAATATCCAATCGTTTCCGTAGACACGTTACTCAATTTAGAAGGAGATGTCATAGAACCCATAGTATTTCATAGCGACGCAATTTCTGTGTTAATTCGTCAATGTGAGGGAGCGAGGGATGCGTTAAAGAAGGAATAATGCCATCGGACAGGAGAAACTCGTGTTCCAAAAGAATATCCAATCGTTTCCGTAGAAACGTTACTCAATTTAGGAAGGAGATTTCATAGAACCCATAGTATTTCATAGCGACCCAATTTCTGTGTTAATTCGTTAATGTGAGGGAGCGAGGGATGCGTTAAGGAAGGAATAGTGCATCGGACAGGAGAAACTCGTGTCCCAAAAGAATATCCAATCATTTCCGTAGAAACGTTACTCAATTTAGAAGGGGATGTCATAGAACCCATAGTATTTCATAGTGACGCAATTTCTGTGTTAATTCGATAATGTGAGGGAGCGAGGGATGCGTTAAAGAAGGAATAGTGCATCGGACAGGAGAAACGCGTGTCCCAAAAGAAGATCCAATCGTTTCCGTAAAAACGTTACTCAATTTAGAAGGAGATGTCATAGAACCCTTAGTATTTCATAGCGACGCAATTTCTGTGTTAATTCGTCAATGTGAGGGGAGCGAGGGATGCGTTAAAGAAGGAATAGTGCATCGGACAGGAGAAACCCGTGTCCCAAAAGAATATCCAATCGTTTCCATAGAAACGTTACTCAATTTAGAAGGAGATGTCGTAGAACCCATAATATTTCATAGCGACGCAATTTCTGTGTTAATCGTCAATGTGAGGGAGCGACGGATGCGTTAAAGGACGAATAGTGCATCGGAAAGGGACATAGTCGTATCCCAAAAGAGAATCCTGTTGTTTCCTTAGAAACGTTACTCTCATAAGAAGGAGATGTCCTAGAACCCGTAGTATTTCATAGCGACGCAATTTCTGTGTTAATTCGTCAATGTGAGGGAGCGAGGGATGCGTTGAAGAAGGAAGAGTGCATCGGACAGGAGAAACTCGTGTCCCAAAAGAATATCCAATCGTTTCCGTAGAAACGTTACTCAATTTAGAAGGGGATGTCATAGGACCCATAGTATTTCATAGCGACGCAATTTCTGTGTTAATTCTTCAATGTGAGGGGAGCGATGGATGCGTTAAAGAAGGAATAGTGCATCAAACAGGAAAAAACTCGTGTCCCAAAAGAATATCCAATCGTTTCCGTATAAACGTTACTCAAGTTAGAAGGAGATGTCACAGAACCCATATTATTTCATAGCGACGCAATTTCTGTGTTAATTCGTCAATGTGAGGGAGCGAGGGATGTGATAAAGGAGGAATGGTGCATCGGAAAGGACATAGTCGTATCCCAAGAGAGAATCCTGTTGTTTCCTTAGAAACGTTACTCTCTTAAGAATGAGATGTCATAGAACCCATAGTATTTCATAGCGACGCAAATTCTGTGTTAATTCGTCAATGTGAGGGAGCGAGGGATGCGTTAAAGAAGGAATAGTGCATTGGACAGGAGAAACTCGTGTCATAAAAGAATATCAAATCGTTTCCGTAGAAACGTTACGCAAATTAGAAGGAGATGTCATAGAACACATAGTATTTCATAGCGACGCAATTTCTGTGTTAATTCGTCAATGTGAGGGAGCGAGGAATGCGTTAAAGAAGGAATAGTGCATCGGACAGGAGAAAACTCGTCTCCCAAAAGAATATCCAATCGTTTCCGTAGAAACGTTACTCAATTTAGAAGGAGATGTCATAGAACCCATAGTATTTCATAGCGACGCAGTTTCTGTGTTAATTCGTCAATGTGAGGGAACGAGGGATGCGTTAAAAAAGGAATAGTGCATCGGACAGGAGAAACTCGTGTCCCAAAAGAATATCCAATCGTTTCCGTAGAAACGTTACTCAATTTAGAAGGAGATTTTATAGAACCCATAGTATTTCATAGCGACGCAATTTCTGTGTTAATTCGTTAATGTGAGGGAGCGAGGGATGCGTTAAAGAAGGAATAGTGCATCGGACAGGAGAAACTCGTGTCCCAAAAGAATATCCAATCGTTTCCGTAGAAACGTTACTCTATTTAGAAGGAGATGTCATAGAACCTATAGTAGTTCATAGTAACGCAATTTCTGTGTTAATTCGACAATGTGAGGGGAGCGAGGGATGCGTTAAACAAGGAATAGTGCATCGGACAGGAGAAACTCGTGTCCCAAAAGAATATCCAATCGTTTCCGTAGAAACGTTACTCAATTTAGAAGGAGATGTCATAGAACCCATAGGATTTCATAGCGACGCAATTTCTGTGTTAATTGGTCAATGTGAGGGGAGCGAGGGGATGCGTTAAAGAAGGAATAGTGCATCGGCCAGGATAAACCCGTGTCCCAAAAGAATATCCAATCGTTTCCATAGAAACGTTACTCAATTTAGAAGGAGATGTCGTAGAACCCATAATATTTCATAGCGACGCAATTTCTGTGTTAATTCGTCAATGTGAGGGAGCGAGGGATGCGTTAAAGGAGGAATAGTCCATCGGAAAGGACATAGTCGTATCCCAAAAGAGAATCCTGTTGTTTCCTTAGAAACGTTGCTCTCTTAAGAAGGAGATGTCATAGAACCCATAGTATTCCATAGCGACGCAATTTCTTTGTTAATTCGTCAATGTGAGGGAGCGAGGGATGTGTAAAAGGAGGAATAGTGCATCGCAAAGGACATAGTCGTATCCCAAAAGAGAATCCTGTTGTTTCCTTAGAAACGTTGCTCTCTTAAGAAGGAGATGTCATAGAACCCATAGTATTTCATAGCGACGCAATTTCTGTGTTAATTCGTCAATGTGAGGGTGCGAGTGATGCGTTAAAGAAGGAATAGTGCATCGGACAGGGCAAACTCGTGTCCCAAAAGAATATCCAATCGTTTTCATAGAAACGTTACTCAATTTAGAAGGAGATGTCATAGATCCCATAGTATTTCATAGCGACGCAATTTCTGTGTTAATTCGTCAATGTGAGGGAGCGAGGGATGCGTTAAAGAAGGAATAGTGCATCGGACAGGAGAAACTCGTGTCCCAAAAGAATATCCAAACGTTTATATAGAAACGTTACTCAATTTAGGAGGAGATGTCGTAGAACACATAGTATTTCATAGCGACGCAATTTCTGTGTTAATTCGTCAATGTGAGGGAGCGAGGGATGCGTTAAAGGAGGAATAGTGCATGGAAAGGACATAGTCGTATCCCAAAAGAGAATCCTGTTGTTTCCTTAGAAACGTTACTCTCTTAAGAAGGAGATGTCATAGAACCCATAGTATTTCATAGCGACGCAATTTCTGTGTTAATTCGTCAATGTGAGGGAACGAGGGATGCGTTAAAGAAGGAATAGTGAATCGGACAAAAGAAACTCGTGTCCAAAAAGAATATCCAATCGTTTCCATAGAAACGTTACTCAATTTAGAAGGAGATGTCATAGATCCCATAGTATTTCATAGCGACGCAATTTCTGTGTTAATTCGTCAATGTGAGGGAGCAAGGGATGCGTTAAAGAAGAAATAGCGCATCGGACAGGAGAAACTCGTGTCCCAAAAGAATATCCAATCGTTTCCATAGAATCGTTACTCAATTTAGAAGGAGATGTCGCAGAACCCATAGTATTTCATAGCGACGCAATTTCTGTGTTAATTCGTCAATGTGAGGGAGCGAGGGATGCGTTAAAGGAGGAATAATGCATCGCAAAGGACATAGTCGTATCCCGAAAGAGAATCCTCTTGTTTCCTTAGAAACGTTACTCTCTTAAGAAGGAAATGTCATAGAACCCATAGTATTTCATAGCGACGCAATTTCTGTGTTAATTCGTCAATGTGAGGGAGCGAGGGATGCGTTAAAGGAGGAATAGTGCATGGAAAGGACATAGTCGTATCCCAAAAGAGAATCCTCTTGTTTCCTTAGAAACGTTACTCTCTTAAGAAGGAGATGTCATAGAACTCATAGGATTTCATAGCGACGCAATTTCTGTGTTAATTCGTCAATTTGAGGGAGCGAGGGATGCGTTAATGCAGGAATAGTGCATCGGACAGGAGAAACTCGTGTCCCAAAAGAATATCCAATCGTTTCTGTAGAAACGTTACTCAATTTAGAAGGAGATGTCATAGAACCCATAGTATTTCATAGCGACGCAATTTCTGTGTTAATTCGTCAATGTGAAAGAGTGAGGGAATCGTTAAAGAAGGAATAGTGCATTGGACAGGAGAGACTCGTGTCCCAAAAGAATATCCAATCGTTTCCATAGAAACGTTACTCAATTTAGAAGGAGATGTCATAGAACCCATAGTATTTCATAGCGACGCAATTTTTGTGTTAATTCGTCAATGTGAGGGAGCGAGGGATGCGTTAATGGAGGAATAGTCCATCGGAAAGGACATAGTCGTATCTCAGAAGAGAATCCTGTTGTTTCCTTAGAAACGTTACTCTCTTAAGAAGGAGAGGTCACAGAACCTATAGTATTTCATAGCGACGCAATTTCTGTGTTAATTCGTCAATGTGAGGGAGCGAGGGATGCGTTAAAGAAGGAAAAGTGCATCGGACTGGAGAAACTCGTGTCCCAAAAGAATATCCAATCGTTTCCGTAGAAACCTTACTCAATTTAGAAGGAGATGTCATAGAACCCATAGTATTTCATAGCGACGCAATTTCTGTGTTAATTCGTCAATGTGAGGGAGCGAGGGACGCGTTAAAGAAGGAATAGTGCATCGGACAGGAGAAACTCGTGTCCCAAAACAATATCCAATCGTTTCCGTAGAAACGTTACTCAATTTAGAAGGAGATGTCATAGAACACATAGTATTTCATAGCGACACAATTTCTGTGTTAATTCGTCAATGTGAGGGAGCGAGAGATGCGTTAAGGAAGGAATAGTGCATCGGACAGGAGAAATTCGTGTCCCAAAAGAATATCCAATCGTTTCCGTAGAAACGTTACTCAAATTAGAAGGAGATGTCGTAGAACCCATAGTATATCATAGCGACGCAATTTCTGTGTTAATTCGTCATTGTGAGGGAGCGAGGGATGCGTTAAAGGAGGAATAGTGCATCGGAAAGGACATAGTCGTATCCCAAAAGAGAATCCTGTTGTTTCCTTAGAAACGTTACTCTCTTAAGAATGAGATGTCATTGAACCCATAGTATTTCATAGCGACGCAATTTCTGTGTTAATTCAACAATGTGAGGGAGCGAGGGATGCGTTAAAGAAGGAATAGTGCATTGGACAGGAGAAACTCGTGTCATAAAAGAGTATGAAATCGTTTCCGTAGAAACGTTACGCAAATTAGAAGGAGATGTCATAGAACACATAGTATTTCATAGCGACGAAATTTCTGTGTTAATTCGTCAATGTGAGGGAGCGAGGAATGCGTTAAAGAAGGAATAGTGCATCGGACAGCAGAAACTCGTGTCCCAAAAGAATATCCAATCGTTTCCGTAGAAACGTTACTCAATTTAGAAGGAGATGTCATAGAACCCATAGTATTTCATAGCGACGCAATTTCTGTGTTAATTCGTTAATGTGAGGGAACGAGGGATGCGTTAAAGAAGGAATAGTGCATCGGACAGGAGAAACTCGTGTCCCAAAAGAATATCCAATCGTTTCCGTAGAAACGTTACTCAATTTAGAAGGAGATGTCATAGGACCCATAGTATTTCATAGTAACGCAATTTCTGTGTTAATTCGACAATGTGAGGGAGCGAGGGATGCGTTAAAGAAGGAATAGTGCATCGGACAGGAGAAACTCGTGTCCCAAAAGAATATCCAATCTTTTCCGTAGAAACGTTACTCAATTTAGAAGGAGACGTCATAGAACCCATAGTATTTCATAGCGACGCAATTTCTGTGTTAATTCTTTAATGTGAGGGAACGAGGGATGCGTTAAAGAAGGAATAGTGCATCGGACAGGAGAAACTCGTATCCCAAAAGAATATCCAATCGTTTCCGTAGAAACGTTACTCAATTTAGAAGGAGATGTCATAAAACCCATAGTATTTCATAGTGACGCAATTTCTGTGTTAATTCGACAATGTGAGGGAGCGAGGGATGCGTTAAAGGACGAATAGTGCATCGGAAAGGACATAGTCGTATCCCAAAAGAGAATCCTGTTGTTTCCTTAGAAACGTTACTCTCTTAAGAAGGAGATGTCATAGAACCCATAGTATTCCATAGCGACGCAATTTCTGTGTTAATTCGTCAATGTGAGGGAGCGAGGGATGTGTTAAAGGAGGAATAGTGCATCGCAAAGGACATAGTCGTATCCCAAAAGAGAATCCTGTTGTTTCCTTAGAAACGTTACTCTCTTAAGAAGGAGATGTCATAGAACCCATAGTATTTCATAGCGACGCAATTTCTGTGTTAATTCGTCAATGTGAGGGTGCGAGTGATGCGTTAAAGAAGGAATAGTGCATCGGACAGGACAAACTCGTGTCCCAAAAGAATATCCAATCGTTTTCATAGAAACGTTACTCAATTTAGAAGGAGATGTCATAGATCACATAGTATTTCATAGCGACGCAATTTCTGTGTTAATTCGTCAATGTGAGGGAGCAAGGGATGCGTTAAAGAAGGAATAGCGCATCGGACAGGAGAAACTCGTGTCCCAAAAGAATATCCAATCGTTTCCATAGAAACGTTACTCAATTTAGAAGGAGATGTCGCAGAACCCATAGTATTTCATAGCGACGCAATTTCTGTGTTAATTCGTCAATGTGAGGGAGCGAGGGATGCGTTAAAGGAGGAATAGTGCATCGCAAAGGACATAGTCGTATCCCGAAAGAGAATCCTCTTGTTTCCTTAGAAACGTTACTCTCTTAAGAAGGAGATGTCATAGAACTCATAGGATTTCATAGCGACGCAATTTCTGTGTTAATTCGTCAATTTGAGGGAGCGAGGGATGCGTTATTGCAGGAATAGTGCATCGGACAGGAGAAACTCGTGTCCCAAAAGAATATCCAATCGTTTCTGTAGAAACGTTACTCAATTTAGAAGGAGATGTCATAGAACCCATAGTATTTCATAGCACCGCAATTTCTGTGTTAATTCGTCAATATGAAAGAGTGAGGGAATCGTTAAAGAAGGAATAGTGCATTGGACAGGAGAGACTCGTGTCCCAAAAGTATAACCAATCGTTTCCATAGAAACGTTACTCAATTTAGAAGGAGATGTCATAGAACCCATAGTATTTCATAGCGACGCAATTTCTGTGTTAATTCGTCAATGTGAGGGAGCGAGGGATGCGTTAATGGAGGAATAGTCCATCGGAAAGGACATAGTCGTATCTCAGAAGAGAATCCTGTTGTTTCCTTAGAAACGTTACTCTCTTAAGAAGGAGAGGTCACAGAACCTATAGTATTTCATAGCGACGCAATTTCTGTGTTAATTCGTCAATGTGAGGGAGCGAGGGATGCGTTAAAGAAGGAAAAGTGCATCGGACTGGAGAAACTCGTGTCCCAAAAGAATATCCAATCGTTTCCGTAGAAACCTTACTCAATTTAGAAGGAGATGTCATAGAACCCATAGTATTTCATAGCGACGCAATTTCTGTGTTAATTCCTCAATGTGAGGGAGCGAGGGATGCGTTAAAGAAGGAATAGTGCATCGGACAGGAGAAACTCGTGTCCCAAAACAATATCCAATCGTTTCCGTAGAAACGTTACTCAATTTAGAAGGAGATGTCATAGAACACATAGTATTTCATAGCGACACAATTTCTGTGTTAATTCGTCAATGTGAGGGAGCGAGAGATGCGTTAAAGAAGGAATAGTGCATCGGACAGGAGAAATTCGTGTCCCAAAAGAATATCCAATCGTTTCCGTAGAAACGTTACTCAAATTAGAAGGAGATGTCGTAGAACCCATAGTATATCATAGCGACGCAATTTCTGTGTTAATTCGTCATTGTGAGGGAGCGAGGGATGCGTTAAAGGAGGAATAGTGCATCGGAAAGGACATAGTCGTATCCCAAAAGAGAATCCTGTTGTATCCTTAGAAACGTTACTCTCTTAAGAATGAGATGTCATTGAACCCATAGTATTTCATAGCGACGCAATTTCTGTGTTAATTCAACAATGTGAGGGAGCGAGGGATGCGTTAAAGAAGGAATAGTGCATTGGACAGGAGAAACTCGTGTCATAAAAGAGTATGAAATCGTTTCCGTAGAAACGTTACGCAAATTAGAAGGAGATGTCATAGAACACATAGTATTTCATAGCGACGCAATTTCTGTGTTAATTCGTCAATGTGAGGGAGCGAGGAATGCGTTAAAGAAGGAATAGTGCATCGGACAGCAGAAACTCGTGTCCCAAAAGAATATCCAATCGTTTCCGTAGAAACGTTACTCAATTTAGAAGGAGATGTCATAGAACCCATAGTATTTCATAGCGACGCAATTTCTGTGTTAATTCGTTAATGTGAGGGAACGAGGGATGCGTTAAAGAAGGAATAGTGCATCGGACAGGAGAAACTCGTGTCCCAAAAGAATATCCAATCGTTTCCGTAGAAACGTTACTCAATTTAGAAGGAGATGTCATAGGACCCATAGTATTTCATAGTGACGCAATTTCTGTGTTAATTCGACAATGTGAGGGAGCGAGGGATGCGTTAAAGAAGGAATAGTGCATCGGACAGGAGAAACTCGTGTCCCAAAAGAATATCCAATCGTTTCCGTAGAAACGTTACTCAATTTAGAAGGAGACGTCATAGAACCCATAGTATTTCATAGCGACGCAATTTCTGTGTTAATTCGTTAATGTGAGGGAACGAGGGATGCATTAAAGAAGGAATAGTGCATCGGACAGGAGAAACTCGTGTCCCAAAAGAATATCCAATCGTTTCCGTAGAAACGTTACTCAATTTAGAAGGAGATCTCATAGAACCCATAGTATTTCATAGTGACGCAATTTCTGTGTTAATTCGACAATGTGAGGGAGCGAGGGATGCGTTAAAGGAGGAATAGTCCATCGGAAAGGACATAGTCGTATCCCAAAAGAGAATCCTGTTGTTTCCTTAGAAACGTTACTCTCTTAAGAAGGAGATGTCCTAGAACCCATAGTATTTCATAGCGACGCAATTTCTGTGTTAATTCGTCAATGTGAGGGAGCGAGGGATGCGTTAAAGAAGGAATAGTGCATCGGACAGGAGAAACTCGTGTCCCAAAAGAATATCCAATCGTTTCCATAGAAACGTTACTCAATTTAGAAGGAGATGTCGTAGGACCCATAGTATTTGATAGCGACGCAATTTCTGTGTTAATTCGTCAATGTGAGGGAGCGAGGGATGCGTTAAAGGAGGAATAGTCCATCGGAAAGGACATAGTCGTATCCCGAAAGAGAATCCTCTTGTTTCCTTAGAAACGTTACTCTCTTAAGAAGGAAATGTCATAGAACCCATAGTATTTCATAGCGACGCAATTTCTGTGTTAATTCGTCAATGTGAGGGAGCGAGGGATGCGTTAAAGGAGGAATAGTGCATGGAAAGGACATAGTCGTATCCCAAAAGAGAATCCTCTTGTTTCCTTAGAAACGATACCCTCTTAAGAAGGAGATGTCATAACACTCATAGGATTTCATAGCGACGCAATTTCTGTGTTAATTCGTCAATGTGAGGGAGCGAGGAATGCGTTAAAGAAGGAATAGTGCATTGGACAGCAGAAACTCGTGTCCCAAAAGAATATCCAATCGTTTCCGTAGAAACGTTACTCAATTTAGAAGGAGATGTCATAGAACCCATAGTATTTCATAGCGACGCAATTTCTGTGTTAATTTGTTAATGTGAGGGAACGAGGGATGCGTTAAAGAAGGAATAGTGCATCGGACAGGAGAAACTCGTGTCCCAAAAGAATATCCAATCGTTTCCGTAGAAACGTTACTCAATTTAGAAGGAGATGTCATAGGACCCATAGTATTTCATAGTGACGCAATTTCTGTGTTAATTCGACAATGTGAGGGAGCGAGGGATGCGTTAAAGAAGGAATAGTGCATCGGACAGGAGAAACTCGTGTCCCAAAAGAATATCCAATCGTTTCCGTAGAAACGTTACTCAATTTAGAAGGAGACGTCATAGAACCCATGGTATTTCATAGCGACGCAATTTCTGTGTTAATTCGTTAATGTGAGGGAACGAGGGATGCGTTAAAGAAGGAATAGTGCATCGGACAGGAGAAACTCGTGTCCCAAAAGAATATCCAATCGTTTCCGTAGAAACGTTACTCAATTTAGAAGGAGATGTCATAGAACCCATAGTATTTCATAGTGACGCAATTTCTGTGTTAATTCGACAATGTGAGGGAGCGAGGGATGCGTTAAAGGACGAATAGTCCATCGGAAAGGACATAGTCGTATCTCAAAAGAGAATCCTGTTGTTTCCTTAGAAACGTTACTCTCTTAAGAAGGAGATGTCCTAGAACCCATAGTATTTCATAGCGACGCAATTTCTGTGTTAATTCGTCAATGTGAGGGAGCGAGGGATGCGTTAAAGAAGGAATAGTGCATCGGACAGGAGAAACTCGTGTCCAAAAGAATATCCAATCGTTTCCGTAGAAACGTTACTCAATTTAGAAGGAGATGTCATAGAACCCATAGTATTTCATAGCGACGCAATTTCTGTGTTAATTCGTCAGTGTGAGGGAGCGAGGGATGCGTTAAAGAAGGAATAGTGCATCGGACAGGAGAAACTCGTGTCCCAAAAGAATATCCAATCGTTTCCATAGAAACGTTACTCAATTTAGAAGGAGATGTCGTAGGACCCATAGTATTTCATAGCGACGCAATTTCTGTGTTAATTCGTCAATGTGAGGGAGCGAGGGATGCGTTAAAGGAGGAATAGTCCATCGGAAAGGACATAGTCGTATCCCAAAAGAGAATCCTGTTGTTTCCTTAGAAACGTTGCTCTCTTAAGAAGGAGATGTCATAGAACCCATAGTATTCCATAGCGACGCAATTTCTGTGTTAATTCGTCAATGTGAGGGAGCGAGGGATGTGTTAAAGGAGGAATAGTGCATCGCAAAGGACATAGTCGTATCCCAAAAGAGAATCCTGTTGTTTCCTTAGAAACGTTACTCTCTTAAGAAGGAGATGTCATAGAACCCATAGTATTTCATAGCGACGCAATTTCTGTGTTAATTCGTCAATGTGAGGGAGCGAGGGATGCGTTAAAGAAGGAATAGTGCATCGGACAAAAGAAATTCGTGTCCAAAAAGAATATCCAATCGTTTCCGTAGAAATGTTACTCAATTTAGAAGGAGATGTCATAGATCCCATAGTATTTCATAGCGACGCAATTTCTGTGTTAATTCGTCAATGTGAGGGTGCGAGTGATGCGTTAAAGAAGGAATAGTGCATCGGACAGGACAAACTCGTGTCCCAAAAGAATATCCAATCGTTTTCATAGAAACGTTACTCAATTTAGAAGGAGATGTCATAGATCCCATAGTATTTCATAGCGACGCAATTTCTGTGTTAATTCGTCAATGTGAGGGAGCGAGGGATGCGTTAAAGAAGGAATAGTGCATCGGACAGGAGAAACTCGTGTCCCAAAAGAATATCCAAACGGTTATATGGAAACGTTACTCAATTTAGGAGGAGATGTCGTAGAACCCATAGTATTTCATAGCGACGCAATTTCTGTGTTAATTCGTCAATGTGAGGGAGCGAGGGATGCGTTAAAGGAGGAATAGTGCATGGAAAGGACATAGTCGTATCCCAAAAGAGAATCCTGTTGTTTCCTTAGAAACGTTACTCTCTTAAGAAGGAGATGTCATAGAACCCATAGTATTTCATAGCGACGCAATTTCTGTGTTAATTCGTCAATGTGAGGGAGCGAGGGATGCGTTAAAGAAGGAATAGTGCATCGGACAAAAGAAACTCGTGTCCAAAAAGAATATCCAATCGTTTCCGTAGAAATGTTACTCAATTTAGAAGGAGATGTCATAGATCCCATAGTATTTCATAGCGACGCAATTTCTGTGTTAATTCGTCAATGTGAGGGAGCAAGGGATGCGTTAAAGAAGGAATAGCGCATCGGACAGGAGAAACTCGTGTCCCAAAAGAATATCCAATCGTTTCCATAGAAACGTTACTCAATTTAGAAGGAGATGTCGCAGAACACATAGTATTTCATAGCGACGCAATTTCTGTGTTAATTCGTCAATGTGAGGGAGCGAGGGATGCGTTAAAGGAGGAATAGTGCATCGCAAAGTACATAGTCGTATCCCGAAAGAGAATCCTCTTGTTTCCTTAGAAACGTTACTCTCTTAAGAAGGAAATGTCATTGAACCCATAGTATTTCATAGCGACGCAATTTCTGTGTTAATTCGTCAATGTGAGGGAGCGAGGGATGTGTTAAAGGAGGAATAGTGCATCGCAAAGGACATAGTCCTATCCCAAAATAGAATCCTGTTGTTTCCTTAGAAACGTTACTCTCTTAAGAAGGAGATGTCATAGAACTCATAGGATTTCATAGCGACGCAATTTCTGTGTTAATTCGTCAATTTGAGGGAGCGAGGGATGCGTTAATGCACGAATAGTGCATCGGACAGGAGAAACTCGTGTCCCAAAAGAATATCCAATCGTTTCCATAGAAACCTTACTCAATTTAGAAGGAGATGTCATAGAACCCATAGTATTTCATAGCGACGCAATTTCTGTGTTAATTCGTCAATGTGAGGGAGCGAGGGATGCGTTAAAGAAGGAATAGTGCATCGAACAGGAGAAACTCGTGTCCCAAAACAATATCCATTCGTTTCCGTAGAAACGTTACTCAATTTAGAAGGAGATGTCATAAAACCCATAGTATTTCATAGCGACACAATTTCTGTGTTAATTCGTCAATGTGAGGGAGCGAGAGATGCGTTAAAGAAGGAATAGTGCATCGGACAGGAGAAATTCGTGTCCCAAAAGAATATCCAATCGTTTCCATAGAAACGTTACTCAATTTAGAAGGAGATGTCATAGAACCCATAGTATTTCATAGCGACGCAATTTCTGTGTTAATTCGTCAATGTGAGGGAGCGAGGGATGCGTTAAAGGAGGAATAGTCCATCGGAAAGGACATAGTCGTATCTCAGAAGAGAATCCTGTTGTTTCCTTAGAAACGTTACTCTCTTAAGAAGGAGAGGTCACAGAACCTATAGTATTTCATAGCGACGCAATTTCTGTGTTAATTCGTCAATGTGAGGGAGCGAGGGATGCGTTAAAGAAGGAAAAGTGCATCGGACTGGAGAAACTCGTGTCCCAAAAGAATATCCAATCGTTTCCGTAGAAACCTTACTCAATTTAGAAGGAGATGTCATAGAACCCATAGTATTTCATAGCGACGCAATTTCTGTGTTAATTCGTCAATGTGAGGGAGCGAGGGATGCGTTAAAGAAGGAATAGTGCATCGGACAGGAGAAACTCGTGTCCCAAAACAATATCCAATCGTTTCCGTAGAAACGTTACTCAATTTAGAAGGAGATGTCATAGAACCCATAGTATTTCATAGCGACACAATTTCTGTGTTAATTCGTCAATGTGAGGGAGCGAGAGATGCGTTAAAGAAGGTATAGTGCATCGGACAGGAGAAATTCGTGTCCCAAAAGAATATCCAATCGTTTCCGTAGAAACGTTACTCAAATTAGAAGGAGATGTCATAGAACCCATAGTATATCATAGCGACGCAATTTCTGTGTTAATTCGTCATTGTGAGGGAGCGAGGGATGCGTTAAAGGAGGAATAGTGCATCGGAAAGGACATAGTCGTATCCCAAAAGAGAATCCTGTTGTTTCCTTAGAAACGTTACTCTCTTAAGAATGAGATGTCATTGAACCCATAGTATTTCATAGCGACGCAATTTCTGTGTTAATTCAACAATGTGAGGGAGCGAGGGATGCGTTAAAGAAGGAATAGTGCATTGGACAGGAGAAACTCGTGACATAAAAGAGTATCAAATCGTTTCCGTAGAAACGTTACGCAAATTAGAAGGAGATGTCATAGAACACATAGTATTTCATAGCGACGTAATTTCTGTGTTAATTCGTCAATGTGAGGGAGCGAGGAATGCGTTAAAGAAGGAATAGTGCATCGGACAGCAGAAACTCGTGTCCCAAAAGAATATCCAATCGTTTCCGTAGAAACGTTACTCAATTTAGAAGGAGATGTCATAGAACCCATAGTATTTCATAGCGACGCAATTTCTGTGTTAATTGGTTAATGTGAGGGAACGAGGGATGCGTTAAAGAAGGAATAGTGCATCGGACAGGAGAAACTCGTGTCCCAAAAGAATATCCAATCGTTTCCGTAGAAACGTTACTCAATTTAGAATGAGATGTCATAGAACCCATAGTAATTCATAGTGACGCAATTTCTGTGTTAATTCGACAATGTGAGGGAGCGAGGGATGCGTTAAAGAAGGAATAGTGCATCGGACAGGAGAAACTCGTGTCCCAAAAGAATATCCAATCGTTTCCGTAGAAACGTTACTCAATTTAGAAGGAGATGTCATAGAATCCATAGTATTTCATAGCGACGCAATTTCTGTGTTAATTCGTCAATGTGAGGGAGCGAGGGATGCGTTAAAGAAGGAATAGTGCATCGGACAGGAGAAACCGGTGTCCCAAAAGAATATCCAATCGTTTCCATAGAAACGTTACTCAATTTAGAAGGAGATGTCGTAGAACCCATAATATTTCATAGCGACGCACTTTCTGTGTTAATTTGTCAATGTGAGGGAGCGATGGATGCGTTAAAGGACGAATAGTGCATCGGAAAGGACATAGTCGTATCCCAAAAGAGAATCCTGTTGTTTCCTTAGAAACGTTACTCTCTTAAGAAGGAGATGTCCTAGAACCCATAGTATTTCATAGCGACGCAATTTCTGTGCTAATTCGTCAATGTGAGGGAGCGAGGGATGCGTTAAAGAAGGAATAGTGCATCAGACAGGAGAAACTCGTGTCCCAAAAGAATATCCAATCGTTTCCGTAGAAACGTTACTCAATTTAGAAGCAGATGTCATAGAACCCATAGTATTTCATAGCGACGCAATTTCTGTGTTAATTCGTCAATGTGAGGGAGCGAGGGATGCGTTAAAGAAGGAATAGTGCATCGGACAGGAGAAACCGGTGTCCCAAAAGAATATCCAATCGTTTCCATAGAAACGTTACTCAATTTAGAAGGAGATGTCGTAGAACCCATAATATTTCATAGCGACGCACTTTCTGTGTTAATTTGTCAATGTGAGGGAGCGATGGATGCGTTAAAGGACGAATAGTGCATCGGAAAAGACATAGTCGTATCCCAAAAGAGAATCCTGTTGTTTCCTTAGAAACGTTACTCTCTTAAGAAGGAGATGTCCTGGAACCCATAGTATTTCATAGCGACGCAATTTCTGTGCTAATTCGTCAATGTGAGGGAGCGAGGGATGCGTTAAAGAAGGAATAGTGCATCGGACAGGAGAAACTCGTGTCCCAAAAGAATATCCAATCGTTTTCATAGAAACGTTACTTAATTTAGAAGGAGATGTCGTAGAACCCATAGTATTTCATAGCGACGCAATTTCTGTGTTAATTCGTCAATGTGAGGGAGCGAGGGATGCGTTAAAGGAGGAATAGTGCATCGCAAAGGACATAGTCGTATCCCGAAAGAGAATCCCGTTGTTTCCTTAGAAACGTTACTCTCTTAAGAAGGAGATGTCATAGAACCCATTGTACTTCATAGCGACGCAATTTCTGTGTTAATTCGTCAATGTGACGGAGCGAGGGATGCGTTAAAGGAGGAATAGTGCATCGGACAGGACATAGTCGTATCCCAAAAGAGAATCCTGTTGTTTCCTTAGAAACGTTACTCTCTTAAGAAGGAAATGTCATAGAACCCATTGTACTTCATAGCGACGCAACTTCTGTGTTAATTCGTCAATGTGAGGGAGCGAGGGATGCGTTAAAGGAGGAATAGTGCATCGCAAAGGACATAGTCGTATCCCAAAAGAGAATGCTGTTGTTTCCTTAGAAACGTTAATCTCTTAAAAGAAGATGTCATAGAACCCATAGTATTTCATAGCGACGCAATTTCTGTGTTAATTCGTCAATGTGAGGGAGCGAGGGATGCGTCAAAGAAGGAATAGTGCATCGGACAGGAGAAATTCGTGTCCCAAAAGAATATCCAATCGTTTCCGTAGATACGTTACTCGAATTAGAAGGAAATGTCATAGAACCCATAGTATATCATAGCGACGCAATTTCTGTGTTAATTCGTCATTGTGTGGGAGCGAGGGATGCGTTAAAGGAGGAATAGTGCATCGGAAAGGACATAGTCGTATCCCAAAAGATAATCCTGTTGTTTCCTTAGAAACGTTACTCTCTTAAGAATGAGATGTCATTGAACCCACAGTATTTCATAGCGACGCAAATTCTGTGTTAATTCAACAATGTGAGGGAGCGAGGGATGCGTTAAAGAAGGAATAGTGCATTGGACAGGAGAAACTCGTGTCATAAAAGAGTATCAAATCGTATCCGTAGAAACGTTACGCAAATTAGAAGGAGATGTCATAGAACACATAGTATTTCATAGCGACGCAATTTCTGTGTTAATTCGTCAATGTGAGGGAGCGAGGGATGCGTTAAAGAAGGAATAGTGCATCGGACAGCAGAAACTCGTGTCCCAAAAGAATATCCAATCGTCTCCGGAGAAACGTTACTCAATTTAGAAGGAGATGTCATAGAACCCATAGTATTTCATAGCGACGCAATTTCTGTGTTAATTCGTCAATGTGAGGGAGCGAGGGATGCGTTAAAGAAGGAATAGTGCATCGGACAGGAGAAACTTGTGTCCCAAAAGAATATCCAATCGTTTCCGTAGAAACGTTACTCAATTTAGAAGGAGATTTCATAGAACCCATAGTATTTCATAGCGACGCAATTTCTGTGTTAATTCGTTAATGTGAGGGAACGAGGGATGCGTTAAAGAAGGAATAGTGCATCGGACAGGAGAAACTCGTGTCCCAAAAGAATATCCAGTCGTTT
This sequence comes from Schistocerca piceifrons, assembly GCF_021461385.2. Taxonomy (NCBI): domain Eukaryota; kingdom Metazoa; phylum Arthropoda; class Insecta; order Orthoptera; family Acrididae; genus Schistocerca; species Schistocerca piceifrons. The sequence goes on along the minus strand of NC_060141.1, from coordinate 804,293,096 downwards.
CCGTAGAAACGTTACTCAATTTAGAAGGAGATGTCATAGAACCCATAGTATTTCATAGTGACGCAATTTCTGTGTTAATTCGACAATGTGAGGGAGCGAGGGATGCGTTAAAGAAGGAATAGTGCATCGGACAGGAGAAACTCGTGTCCCAAAAGAATATCCAATCGTTTCCGTAGAAACGTTACTCAATTTAGAAGGAGATGTCATAGAACACATAGTATTTCACAGTGACGCAATTTCTGTGTTAATTCGACAATGTGAGGGAGCGAGGGATGCGTTAAAGAAGGAATAGTGCATCGGACAGGAGAAACTCGTGTCCCAAAAGAATATCCAATCGTTTCCGTAGAAACGTTACTCAATTTAGAAGGAGATGTCATAGAACCCATAGTATTTCATAGCGACGCAATTTCTGTGTTAATTCGACAATGTGAGGGAGCGAGGGATGCGTTAAAGAAGGAATGGTGCATCGGACAGGAGAAACCCGTGTCCCAAAAAATATCCAATAGTTTCCATAGAAACGTTACTCAATTTAGAAGGAGATGTCGTAGAACCCATAATATTTCATAGCGACGCACTTTCTGTGTTAATTCGTCAATGTGAGGGAGCGATGGATGCGTTAAAGGACGAATAGTGCATCGGAAAGGACATAGTCGTATCCCAAAAGAGAATCCTGTTGTTTCCTTAGAAACGTTACTCTCTTAAGAAGGAGATGTCCTAGAACCCATAGTATTTCATAGCGACGCAATTTCTGTGTTAATTCGTCAATGTGAGGGAGCGAGGGATGCGTTAAAGGAGGAATAGTGCATCGGACAGGACATAGTCGTATCCCAAAAGAGAATCCTGTTGTTTCCTTAGAAACGTTACTCTCTTAAGAAGGAAATGTCATAGAACCCATTGTACTTCATAGCGACGCAACTTCTGTGTTAATTCGTCAATGTGAGGGAGCGAGGGATGCGTTAAAGGAGGAATAGTGCATCGCAAAGGACATAGTCGTATCCCAAAAGAGAATGCTGTTGTTTCCTTAGAAACGTTAATCTCTTAAAAGAAGATGTCATAGAACCCATAGTATTTCATAGCGACGCAATTTCTGTGTTAATTCGTCAATGTGAGGGAGCGAGGGATGCGTCAAAGAAGGAATAGTGCATCGGACAGGAGAAATTCGTGTCCCAAAAGAATATCCAATCGTTTCCGTAGATACGTTACTCGAATTAGAAGGAAATGTCATAGAACCCATAGTATATCATAGCGACGCAATTTCTGTGTTAATTCGTCATTGTGTGGGAGCGAGGGATGCGTTAAAGGAGGAATAGTGCATCGGAAAGGACATAGTCGTATCCCAAAAGATAATCCTGTTGTTTCCTTAGAAACGTTACTCTCTTAAGAATGAGATGTCATTGAACCCACAGTATTTCATAGCGACGCAAATTCTGTGTTAATTCAACAATGTGAGGGAGCGAGGGATGCGTTAAAGAAGGAATAGTGCATTGGACAGGAGAAACTCGTGTCATAAAAGAGTATCAAATCGTATCCGTAGAAACGTTACGCAAATTAGAAGGAGATGTCATAGAACACATAGTATTTCATAGCGACGCAATTTCTGTGTTAATTCGTCAATGTGAGGGAGCGAGGGATGCGTTAAAGAAGGAATAGTGCATCGGACAGCAGAAACTCGTGTCCCAAAAGAATATCCAATCGTCTCCGGAGAAACGTTACTCAATTTAGAAGGAGATGTCATAGAACCCATAGTATTTCATAGCGACGCAATTTCTGTGTTAATTCGTCAATGTGAGGGAGCGAGGGATGCGTTAAAGAAGGAATAGTGCATCGGACAGGAGAAACTTGTGTCCCAAAAGAATATCCAATCGTTTCCGTAGAAACGTTACTCAATTTAGAAGGAGATTTCATAGAACCCATAGTATTTCATAGCGACGCAATTTCTGTGTTAATTCGTTAATGTGAGGGAACGAGGGATGCGTTAAAGAAGGAATAGTGCATCGGACAGGAGAAACTCGTGTCCCAAAAGAATATCCAGTCGTTTCCGTAGAAACGTTACTCAATTTAGAAGGAGATGTCATAGAACCCATAGTATTTCATAGTGACGCAATTTCTGTGTTAATTCGACAATGTGAGGGAGCGAGGGATGCGTTAAAGAAGGAATAGTGCATCGGACAGGAGAAACTCGTGTCCCAAAAGAATATCCAATCGTTTCCGTAGAAACGTTACTCAATTTAGAAGGAGATGTCATAGAACACATAGTATTTCACAGTGACGCAATTTCTGTGTTAATTCGACAATGTGAGGGAGCGAGGGATGCGTTAAAGAAGGAATAGTGCATCGGACAGGAGAAACTCGTGTCCCAAAAGAATATCCAATCGTTTCCGTAGAAACGTTACTCAATTTAGAAGGAGATGTCATAGAACCCATAGTATTTCATAGCGACGCAATTTCTGTGTTAATTCGACAATGTGAGGGAGCGAGGGATGCGTTAAAGAAGGAATGGTGCATCGGACAGGAGAAACCCGTGTCCCAAAAAATATCCAATAGTTTCCATAGAAACGTTACTCAATTTAGAAGGAGATGTCGTAGAACCCATAATATTTCATAGCGACGCACTTTCTGTGTTAATTCGTCAATGTGAGGGAGCGATGGATGCGTTAAAGGACGAATAGTGCATCGGAAAGGACATAGTCGTATCCCAAAAGAGAATCCTGTTGTTTCCTTAGAAACGTTACTCTCTTAAGAAGGAGATGTCCTAGAACCCATAGTATTTCATAGCGACGCAATTTCTGTGTTAATTCGTCAATGTGAGGGAGCGAGGGATGCGTTAAAGGAGGAATAGTGCATCGGAAAGGACATAGTCGTATCCCAAAAGAGAATCCTGTTGTTTCCTTAGAAACGTTACTCTCTTAAGAATGAGATGTCATTGAACCCATAGTATTTCATAGCGACGCAATTTCTGTGTTAATTCAACAATGTGAGGGAGCGAGGGATGCGTTAAAGAAGGAATAGTGCATTGGACAGGAGAAACTCGTGACATAAAAGAGTATCAAATCGTTTCCGTAGAAACGTTACGCAAATTAGAAGGAGATGTCATAGAACACATAGTATTTCATAGCGACGTAATTTCTGTGTTAATTCGTCAATGTGAGGGAGCGAGGAATGCGTTAAAGAAGGAATAGTGCATCGGACAGCAGAAACTCGTGTCCCAAAAGAATATCCAATCGTTTCCGTAGAAACGTTACTCAATTTAGAAGGAGATGTCATAGAACCCATAGTATTTCATAGCGACGCAATTTCTGTGTTAATTGGTTAATGTGAGGGAACGAGGGATGCGTTAAAGAAGAAATAGTGCATCGGACAGGAGAAACTCGTGTCCCAAAAGAATATCCAATCGTTTCCGTAGAAACGTTACTCAATTTAGAAGGAGATGTCATAGAACCCATAGTATTTCATAGTGACGCAATTTCTGTGTCAATTCGACAATGTGAGGGAGCGAGGGATGCGTTAAAGAAGGAATAGTGCATCGGACAGGAGAAACTCGTGTCCCAAAAGAATATCCAATCGTTTCCGTAGAAACGTTACTCAATTTTGAAGGAGATGTCATAGAATCCATAGTATTTCATAGCGACGCAATTTCTGTGTTAATTCGTCAATGTGAGGGAGCGAGGGATGCGTTAAAGAAGGAATAGTGCATCGGACAGGAGAAACCGGTGTCCCAAAAGAATATCCAATCGTTTCCATAGAAACGTTACTCAATTTAGAAGGAGATGTCGTAGAACCCATAATATTTCATAGCGACGCACTTTCTGTGTTAATTTGTCAATGTGAGGGAGCGATGGATGCGTTAAAGGACGAATAGTGCATCGGAAAGGACATAGTCGTATCCCAAAAGAGAATCCTGTTGTTTCCTTAGAAACGTTACTCTCTTAAGAAGGAGATGTCCTAGAACCCGTAGTATTTCATAGCGACGCAATTTCTGTGTTAATTCGTCAATGTGAGGGAGCGAGGGATGCGTTAAAGAAGGAATAGTGCATCAGACAGGAGAAACTCGTGTCCCAAAAGAATATCCAATCGTTTCCGTAGAAACGTTACTCAATTTAGAAGCAGATGTCATAGAACCCATAGTATTTCATAGCGACGCAATTTCTGTGTTAATTCGTCAATGTGAGGGAGCGAGGGATGCGTTAAAAAAGGAATAGTGCATCGGACAGGAGAAACTCGTGTCCCAAAAGAATATCCAATCGTTTTCATAGAAACGTTACTTAATTTAGAAGGAGATGTCGTAGAACCCATAGTATTTCATAGCGACGCAATTTCTGTGTTAATTCGTCAATGTGAGGGAGCGAGGGATGCTTTAAAGGAGGAATAGTGCATGGGAAGGACATACTCGTATCCCAAAAGAGAATCCTGTTGTTTCCTTAGAAACGTTACTCTCCTAAGAAGGAGATGTCATAGAACCCATAGCATTTCATAGCGACGCAATTTCTGTGTTAATTCGTCAATGTGGGGGAGCAAGGGATGCGTTAAAGAAGGAATAGTGCATCGGACAGGAGAAACTCGTGTCCCAAAAGAATATCCAATCGTTTCCATAGAAACGTTACTCAATTTAGAAGGATATGTCGCAGAACCCATAGTATTTCATAGCGACGCAATTTCTGTGTTAATTCGTCAATGTGAGGGAGCGAGGGATGCGTTAAAGGAGGAATAGTGCATCGCAAAGGACATAGTCGTATCCCGAAAGAGAATCCCGTTGTTTCCTTAGAAACGTTACTCTCTTAAGAAGGAGATGTCATAGAACCCATTGTACTTCATAGCGACGCAATTTCTGTGTTAATTCGTCAATGTGACGGAGCGAGGGATGCGTTAAAGGAGGAATAGTGCATCGGACAGGACATAGTCGTATCCCAAAAGAGAATCCTGTTGTTTCCTTAGAAACGTTACTCTCTTAAGAAGGAAATGTCATAGAACCCATTGTACTTCATAGCGACGCAACTTCTGTGTTAATTCGTCAATGTGAGGGAGCGAGGGATGCGTTAAAGGAGGAATAGTGCATCGCAAAGGACATAGTCGTATCCCAAAAGAGAATGCTGTTGTTTCCTTAGAAACGTTAATCTCTTAAAAGAAGATGTCATAGAACCCATAGTATTTCATAGCGACGCAATTTCTGTGTTAATTCGGCAATGTGAGGGAGCGAGGGATGCGTCAAAGAAGGAATAGTGCATCGGACAGGAGAAATTCGTGTCCCAAAAGAATATCCAATCGTTTCCGTAGATACGTTACTCAAATTAGAAGGAAATGTCATAGAACCCATAGTATATCATAGCGACGCAATTTCTGTGTTAATTCGTCATTGTGTGGGAGCGAGGGATGCGTTAAAGGAGGAATAGTGCATCGGAAAGGACATAGTCGTATCCCAAAAGATAATTCTGTTGTTTCCTTAGAAACGTTACTCTCTTAAGAATGAGATGTCATTGAACCCACAGTATTTCATAGCGACGCAAATTCTGTGTTAATTCAACAATGTGAGGGAGCGAGGGATGCGTTAAAGAAGGAATAGTGCATTGGACAGGAGAAACTCGTGTCATAAAAGAGTATCAAATCGTTTCCGTAGAAACGTTACGCAAATTAGAAGGAGATGTCATAGAACACATAGTATTTCATAGCGACGCAATTTCTGTGTTAATTCGTCAATGTGAGGGAGCGAGTGATGCGTTAAAGAAGGAATAGTGCATCGGACAGCAGAAACTCGTGTCCCAAAAGAATATCCAATCGTCTCCGGAGAAACGTTACTCAATTTAGAAGGAGATGTCATAGAACCCATAGTATTTCATAGCGACGCAATTTCTGTGTTAATTCGTCAATGTGAGGGAGCGAGGGATGCGTTAAAGAAGGAATAGTGCATCGGACAGGAGAAACTTGTGTCCCAAAAGAATATCCAATCGTTTCCGTAGAAACGTTACTCAATTTAGAAGGAGATTTCATAGAACCCATAGTGTTTCATAGCGACGCAATTTCGGTGTTAATTCGTTAATGTGAGGGAACGAGGGATGCGTTAAAGAAGGAATAGTGCATCGGACAGGAGAAACTCGTGTCCCAAAAGAATATCCAATCGTTTCCGTAGAAACGTTACTCAATTTAGAAGGAGATGTCATAGAACCCATAGTATTTCATAGTGACGCAATTTCTGTGTTAATTCGACAATGTGAGGGAGCGAGGGATGCGTTAAAGAAGGAATAGTGCATCGGACAGGAGAAACTCGTGTCCCAAAAGAATATCCAATCGTTTCCGTAGAAACGTTATTCAATTTAGAAGGAGATGTCATATAAATCATAGTATTTCATAGCGACGCAATTTCTGTGTTAATTCGTCAATGTGAGGTAGCGAGGGATGCGTTAAAGGAGGAATAGTGCATCGCAAAGGACATAGTCGTATCCTAAAAGAGAATCCTGTTGTTTCCTTAGAAACGTTACTCTCTTAAAAGAAGAAGTCATAGAACCCATAGTATTTCATAGCGACGCAATTTCTGTGTTAATTCGTCAATGTGAGGGAGCGAGGGATGGGTCAAAGGAGGAATAGTGCATCGGACAGGAGAAATTCGTGTCCCAAAAGAATATCCAATCGTTTCCGTAGATACGTTACTCAAATTAGAAGGAGATGTCATAGAACCCATAGTATATCATAGCGACGCAATTTCTGTGTTAATTCGTCATTGTGAGGGGGCGAGGGATGCGTTAAAGGAGGAATAGTGCATCGGAAAGGACATAGTCGTATCCCAAAAGAGAATCCTGTTGTTTCCTTAGAAACGTTGCTCTCTTAAGAGGGAGATGTCATAGAACCCATAGTATTTCATAGCGACGCAAATTCTGTGTTAATTCAACAACGTGAGGGAGCGAGGGATGCGTTAAAGAAGGAATAGTGCATTGGACAGGAGAAACTCGTGTCATAAAAGAGTATCAAATCGTTTCCGTAGAAACGTTACGCAAATTAGAAGGAGATGTCATAGAACACATAGTATTTCATAGCGACGCAATTTCTGTGTTAATTCGTCAATGTGAGGGAGCGAGTGATGCGTTAAAGAAGGAATAGTGCATCGGACAGCAGAAACTCGTGTCCCAAAATAATATCCAATCGTTTCCGGAGAAACGTTACTCAATTTAGAAGGAGATGTCATAGAACCCATAGCATTTCATAGCGACGCAATTTCTGTGTTAATTCGTCAATGTGAGGGAGCGAGGGATGCGTTAAAGAAGGAATAGTGCATCGGACAGGAGAAACCCGTGTCCCAAAAGAATATCCAATCGTTTCCGTAGAAACGTTACTCAATTTAGAAGGAGATTTCATAGAACCCATAGTATTTCATAGCGACGCAATTTCTGTGTTAATTCGTTAATGTGAGGGAACGAGGGATGCGTTAAAGAAGGAATAGTGCATCGGACAGGAGAAACTCGTGTCCCAAAAGAATATCCAATCGTTTCCGTAGAAACGTTACTCAATTTAGAAGGAGATGTCATAGAACCCATAGTATTTCATAGTGACGCAATTTCTGTGTTAATTCGACAATGTGAGGGAGCGAGGGATGCGTTAAAGAAGGAATAGTGCATCGGACAGGAGAAACTCGTGTCCCAAAAGAATATCCAATCGTTTCCGTAGAAACGTTACTCAATTTAGAAGTAGATGTCATAGAACCCATAGTATTTCATAGCGACGCAATTTCTGTGTTAATTCGTCAATGTGAGGTAGCGAGGGATGCGTTAAAGGAGGAATAGTGCATCGCAAAGGACATAGTCGTATCCCAAAAGAGAATCCTGTTGTTTCCTTAGAAACGTTACTCTCTTAAAAGAAGATGTCATAGAACCCATAGTATTTCATAGCGACGCAATTTCTGTGTTAATTCGTCAATGTGAGGGAGCGAGGGATGCGTCAAAGAAGGAATAGTGCATTGGACAGGAGAAATTCGTGTCCCAAAAGAATATCCAATCGTTTCCGTAGATACGTTACTCAAATTAGAAGGAGATGTCATAGAACACATAGTATATCATAGCGACGCAATTTCTGTGTTAATTCGTCATTGTGAGGGAGCGAGGGATGCGTTAAAGGAGGAATAGTGCATCGGAAAGGACATAGTCGTATCCCAAAAGAGAATCCTCTTGTTTCCTTAGAAACGTTGCTCTCTTAAGAAGGAGATGTCATAGAACCCATAGTATTTCATAGCGACGCAAATTCTGTGTTAATTCAACAATGTGAGGGAGCGAGGGATGCGTTAAAGAAGGAATAGTGCATTGGACAGGAGAAACTCGTGTCATAAAAGAGTATCAAATCGTTTCCGTAGAAACATTACGCAAATTAGTAGGAGATGTCATAGAACACATAGTATTTCATAGCGACGCAATTTCTGTGTAAATTCGTCAATGTGAGGGAGCGAGTGATGCGTTAAAGAAGGAAAAGTGCACCGGACAGCAGAAACTCGTGTCCCAAAAGAATATCCAATCGTTTCCGGAGAAACGTTACTCAATTTAGAAGGAGATGTCATAGAACCCATAGTATTTCATAGCGACGCAATTTCTGTGTTAATTCGTCAATGTGAGGGAGCGAGGGATGCGTTAAAGAAGGAATAGTGCATCGGACAGGAGAAACTTGTGTCCCAAAAGAATATCCAATCGTTTCCGTAGAAACGTTACTCAATTTAGAAGGAGATTTCATAGAACCCATAGTATTTCATAGCGACGCAATTTCTGTGTTAATTCGTTAACGTGAGGGAACGAGGGATGCGTTAAAGAAGGAATAGTGCATCGGACAGGAGAAACTCGTGTCCCAAAAGAATATCCAATCGTTTCCGTAGAAACGTTACTCAATTTAGAAGGAGATGTCATAGAACACATAGTATTTCACAGTGACGCAATTTCTGTGTTAATTCGACAATGTGAGGGAGCGAGGGATGCGTTAAAGAAGGAATAGTGCATCGGACAGGAGAAACTCGTGTCCCAAAAGAATATCCAATCGTTTCCGTAGAAACGTTACTCAATTTAGAAGGAGATGTCATAGAACCCATAGTATTTCATAGCGACGCAATTTCTGTGTTAATTCGTCAATGTGAGGGAGCGAGGGATGCGTTAAAGAAGGAATAGTGCATCGGACAGGAGAAACCCGTGTCCCAAAAAATATCCAATCGTTTCCATAGAAACGTTACTCAATTTAGAAGGAGATGTCGTAGAACCCATAATATTTCATAGCGACGCACTTTCTGTGTTAATTCGTCAATGTGAGGGAGCGATGGATGCGTTAAAGGACGAATAGTGCATCGGAAAGGACATAGTCGTATCCCAAAAGAGAATCCTGTTGTTTCCTTAGAAACGTTTCTCTCTTAAGAAGGAGATGTCCTAGAACCCATAGTATTTCATAGCGACGCAATTTCTGTGTTAATTCGTCAATGTGAGGGAGCGAGGGATGCGTTAAAGAAGGAATAGTGGATCGGACAGGAGAAACTCGTGTCCCAAAAGAATATCAAATCGTTTCCGTAGAAACGTTACTCAAATTAGAAGGAGATGTCATAGGACCCATAGTATTTCATACCGACGCAATTTCTGTGTTAATTCGTCAATGTGAGGGAGCGAGGGATGCGTTAAAGAAGGAATAGTGCATCGGACAGGAGAAACCCGTGTCGTAAAAGAATATCCAATCGTTTCCATAGAAACGTTACTCAATTTAGAAGGAGATGTCGTAGAACCCGTAGTATTTCATAGCGACGCAAATTCTGTGTTAATTTGTCAATGTGAGGGAGTGATCGATGCGTTAAAGAAGGAATAGTGCATCGGACAGGAGAAACTCGTGTCCCAAAAGAATATCCTATAGTTTCCGTAGAAACGTTACTCAATTTAGAAGGAGATGTCATAGAACCCATAGTATTTCATAGCGACGCAATTTCTGTGTTAATTCGTCAATGTGAGGGAGCGAGGTATGCGTTAAAGAAGGAATAGTGCATCGGAAAGGACATAGTCGTACCTCAGAAGAGAATCCTGTTGTTTCCTTAGAAACGTTACTCTCTTAAGAAGGAGATGTCATAGAACCCATAGTATGTCATAGCGACGCAATTTCTGTGTTAATTCGTCAATGTGAGGGAGCGAGGGATGCGTTAAAGAAGGAATAGTGCATCGGACAGGAGAAACTCGTGTCCCAAAAGAATATCCAACCGTTTCCATAGAAACGTTACTCAATTTAGAAGGAGATGTCGTAGAACCCATAGTATTTCATAGCGACGCAATTTCTGTGTTAATTCGTCAATGTGACGGAGCGAGGGATGCGTTAAAGGAGGAATAGTTCATCGGAAAGGACATAGTCGTATCCCAAAAGAGAATCCTGTTGTTTCCTTAGAAACGTTACTCTCTTAAGAAGGAGATGTCATAGAACCCATAGTATTTCATAGCGACGCAATTTCTGTGTTAATTCGTCAATGTGAGGGAGCGAGGGATGCGTTAAAGAAGGAATAGTGCATCGGACAGGAGAAACTCGTGTCCCAAAAGGATATCCAATCGCTTCTGTAGAAACGTTAGTCAATTTAGAATGAGATGTCTTAGAATCCATATTATTTCATAGCGACGCAATTTCTGTGTTAATTCGTCAATGTGAGGGAGCGAGGGATGCGTTAAAGAAGGAATAGTGCATCGGACAGGAGAAACTCGTGTCCCAAAAGAATATCCAACCGTTTCCGTAGAAACGTTACTCAATTTAGAAGGAGATTTCATAGAACCCATAGTATTTCATAGCGACGCAATTTCTGTGTTAATTCGTTAATGTGAGGGAGCGAGGGATGCGATAAAAAAGGAATAGTGCATCGGACAGGAGAAACTCGTGTCCCAAAAGAATATCCAATCGTTTCCATAGAAACGTTACTCAATTTAGAAGGAGATGTCATAGAACCCATAGTATTTTACAGCGACGCAATTTCTGTGTTAATTCGTCAATGTGAGGGAGCGAGGGATGCGTTAAAGAAGGAATAATGCATCATACAGGAGAAACTCGTGTCCCAAAAGAATATCCAATCGTTTCCGTAGAAACGTTACTCAATTTAGAAGGAGTATTCATAGAACCCATAGTATTTCATAGCGACGCAATTTCTGTGTTAATTCGTTAATGTGAGGGAGCGAGGGATGCGTTAAAGAAGGAATAGTGCATCGGACAGGAGAAACTCGTGTCCCAAAAGAATATCCAATCGTTTCCATGGAAACGTTACTCAATTTAGAAGGAGATGTCATAGAACCCATAGTATTTCATAGCGACGCAATTTCTGTGTTAATTCGTCAATGTGAGGGAGCGAGGGATGCGTTAAAGAAGGAATAGTGCATTGGACAGCAGAAACTCGTGTCCCAAATGAATATCCAATCGTTTCCGTAGAAACGTTACTCAATTCAGAAGGCGATGTCATAGAACCCATAGTATTTCATAGCGACGCAATTTCTGTGTTAATTTGTCAATGTGAGGGAGCGAGGGATGCGTTATAGAAGGAATAGTGAATCGGACAGGAGAAACTCGTGTCCCAAAAGAATATCCAATAGTTTCCATAGAAACGTTACTCAATTTAGAAGGAGATGTCGTAGAACCCATAGTATTTCATAGCGACGCAATTTCTGTGTTAATTCGTCAATGTGAGGGAGCGAGGGATGCGTTAAAGGAGGAATAGTGCATCGGAAAGGACATAGTCGTATCCTAAAAGAGAATCCTGTTGTTTCCTTAGAAACGTTAGTCTCTTAAGAAGGAGATGTCATAGAACCCATAGTATTTCATAGCGACGCAATTTCTGTGTTAATTCGTCAATGTGAGGGAGCGAGGGATGTGTTAAAGGAGGAATAGTCAATCGCAAAGGACATAGTCGTATCCCAAATGAGAATCCTGTTGTTTTGTCAGAAACGTTACTCTCTTAAGAAGGAGATGTCATAGAACCCATAGGATTTCATAGCGACGCAATTTCTGTGTTAATTCGTCAATATGAGGGAGCGAGGGATGCGTTAAAGAAGGAATAGTGCATCGGACAGGAGAAACTCGTGTCCCAAAAGAATATCCAATCGTTTCCGTAGAAACGTTACTCGATTTAGAAGGAGATGTCATAGAACCCATAGTATTTCATAGCGAAGCAATGTCTGTGTTAATTCGTTAATGTGAGGGAGCGAGGGATACGTTAAAAAGGAATAGTGCTTCGGACAGGAGGAACTCGTGTCTCAAAAGAATATCCGATCGTTTCCGTAGAAACGTTACTCAATTTCGAAGGAGATGTCATAGAAACCATAGTATTTCATAGCGACGCAATTTCTGTGTTAATTCGTCAATGTGAGGGAGCGAGGGATGCGTTAAGGAAGGAATAGTGCATCGGAAAGGACATAGTCGTATCTCAGAAGAGAATCCTGTTGTTTCCTTAGAAACGTTACTCTCTTAAGAAGGAGATGTCATAGAACCCATAGGATTTCATAGCGACGCAATTTCTGTGTTAATTCTTCAATATGAGGGAGCGAGGGATGCGTTAAAGAAGGAATAGTGCATCGGACAGGAGAAACTCGTGTCCCGAAAGAATATCCAATCGCTTCTGTAGAAACGTTAGTCAATTTAGAAGGAGGTGTCATAGAACCCATATTATTTCATAGCGACGCAATTTCTGTGTTAATTCGTCAATGTGAGGGAACGAGGGATGCGTTAAAGAAGGAATAGTCCATCGGACAGGAGAAACTCGTGTCCCAAAAGAATATCCAATCGTTTCCGTAGAAACGTTACTCAATTTAGAAGGAGATTTCATAGAACCCATAGTATGTCATAGCGACGCAATTTCTGTGTTAATTCGTTAATGTGAGGGAGCGAGGGATGCGATAAAGAAGGAATAGTGCATAGGACAGGAGAAACTCGTGTCCCAAAAGAATATCCATTCGTTTCCATAGAAACGTTACTCAATTTAGAAGGAGATGTCATAGAACCCATAGTATTTCATAGCGACGCAATTTCTGTGTTAATTCGTCAATGTGAGGGAGCGAGGGATGCGTTAAAGAAGGAATAGTGCATCGGACAGGAGAAACTCGTGTCATAAAAGAATATCCAATCGTTTCCTTAGAAACGGTACGCAAATTAGAAGGAGATGTCATAGAACACATAGTATTTCATAGCGACGCAATTTCTGTGTTAATTCGTCAATGTGAGGGAGCGAGGGATGCGTTAATGAAGGAATAGTGCATCGGACAGGAGAAACTCGTGTCCCAAAAGAATATCCAATCGTTTCCGTAGAAACGTTACTCAATTTAGAAGGAGATGTCATAGAACCCATAGTATTTTATAGCGACGCAATTTCTGTGTTAATTCGTCAATGTGAGGGAGCGAGGGATGCGTTAAAGAAGGAATAATGCATCGGACAGGAGAAACTCGTGTCCCAAAAGAATATCCAATCGTTTCCGTAGAAACCTTACTCAATTTAGAAGGAGATTTCATAGAACCCATAGTATTTCATAGCGACGCAATTTCTGTGTTAATTCGTTAATGTGAGGGAGCGAGGGATGCGTTAAAGAAGGAATAGTGCATCGGACAGGAGAAACTCGTGTCCCAAAAGAATATCCAATCGTTTCCATAGAAACGTTACTCAATTTAGAAGGAGATGTCATAGAACCCATAGTATTTTATAGCGACGCAATTTCTGTGTTAATTCGTCAATGTGAGGGAGCGAGGGATGCGTTAAAGAAGGAATAATGCATCGGACAGGAGAAACTCGTGTCCCAAAAGAATATCCATCGTTTCCGTAGAAACGTTACTCAATTTAGAAGGAGATTTCATAGAACCCGTAGTATTTCATAGCGACGCAATTTCTGTGTTAATTCGTTAATGTGAGGGAGCGAGGGATGCGTTAAAGAAGGAATATTGCATCGGACAGGAGAAACTCGTGTCCCAAAAGAATATCCAATCGTTTCCGTAGAAACGTTACTCAATTTAGAAGGAGATGTCATAGAACCCATAGTATTTCATAGCGACGCAATTTCTGTGTTAATTCGTCAATGTGAGGGAGCGAGGGATGCGTTAAAGAAGGAATAGTGCATCGGACAGGAGAAACTCGTGTCCCAAAAGAATATCCAATCGTTTCCGTAGAAACGTTACTCAATTTAGAAGGAGATGTCATAGAACCCATAGTATTTCATAGCGACGCAATTTCTGTGTTAATTCGTCAATGTGAGGGAGCGAGGGATGCGTTAAAGAAGGAATAGTGCATCGGACAGGAGAAACCCGTGTCCCAAAAGAATATCCAATCGTTTCCATCGAAACGTTACTCAATTTAGAAGGAGATGTCGTAGCACCTATAGTATTTCATAGCGACGCAATTTCTGTGTTAATTCGTCAATGTGAGGGAGTGAGGGATGCGTTAAAGAAGGAATAGTGCATCGGACAGGAGAAACTCGTGTCCCAAAAGAATATCCAATCGTTACCATAGAAACGTTACTCAATTTAGAAGGAGATGTCATAGAACCCATAGTATTTCATAGCGACGCAATTTCTGTGTTAATTCGTCAATGTGAGGGAGCGATGGATGCGTTAAAGAAGGAATAGTGCATCGGACAGGAGAAACTCGTGTCCCAAAAGAATATCCAATCGTTTCCATAGAAACGTACCTCAATTTAGAAGGAGATGTCGTAGAACCCATAGTGTTTCATAGCGACGCAATTTCTGTGTTAATTCGTCAATGTGAGGGAGCGAGGGATGCGTTAAAGGAGGAATAGTGCATCGGAAAGGACATAGTCGTATCCCAAAAGAGAATAATGTTGTTTCCTTAGAAACGTTACTCTCTTAAGAAGGAGATGTCATAGAACCCATAGTATTTCATAGCGACGCAATTTCTGTGTTAATTCGTCAATGTGAGGGGGCGAGGGATGCGTTAAAGGAGGAATAGTGCATCGGAAAGGACATAGTCGTATCTCAGAAGAGAATCCTGTTGTTTCCTTAGAAACGTTACTCTCTTGAGAAGGAGATGTCATAGAACCCATAGTATTTCATAGCGACGCAATTTCTGTGTTAATTCGTCAATGTGAGGGAGCGAGGGATGCGTTAAAGAAGGAATAGTGCATCGGACAGGAGAAACTCGTGTCCCAAAAGAATATCCAATCGTTTCCATAGAAACGTTACTCAATTTAGAAGGAGATGTCGTAGAACCCATAGTATTTCATAGCGACGCAATTTCTGTGTTAATTCGTCAATGTGACGGAGCGACGGATGCGTTAAAGGAGG
The DNA here is from genome assembly GCF_021461385.2 of Schistocerca piceifrons. Classification (NCBI taxonomy): domain Eukaryota; kingdom Metazoa; phylum Arthropoda; class Insecta; order Orthoptera; family Acrididae; genus Schistocerca; species Schistocerca piceifrons. The sequence continues at coordinate 804,277,859 of NC_060141.1, read as the reverse complement.
AATAGTCCATCGGAAAGGACATAGTCGTATCCCAAAAGAGAATCCTGTTGTTTCTTTAGAAACGTTACTCTCTTAAGAAGGAGATGTCATAGAACCCATAGTATTTCATAGCGACGCAATTTCTGTGTTAATTCGTCAATGAGAGGGAGCGAGGGATGTTTTAAAGGAGGAATAGTGCATCGCAAAGGACATAGTCGTATCCCAAAAGAGAATCCTGTTGTTTCCTTAGAGACGTTACTCTCTTAAGAAGGAGATGTCATAGAACCCATAGGATTTCATAGCGACGCAATTTCTGTGTTAATTCGTCAATATGAGGGAGCGATGGATGCGTTAAAGAAGGAATAGTGCATCGGACAGGAGAAACTCGTGTCCCAAAAGGATATCCAATCGCTTCTGTAGAAACGTTAGTCAATTTAGAAGTAGATGTCATAGAATCCATATTATTTCATAGCGACGCAATTTCTGTGTTAATTCGTCAATGTGAGGGAGCGAGGGATGCGTTAAAGAAGGAATAGTGCATCGGACAGGAGAAGCTCGTGTCCCAAAAGAATATCCAATCGTTTCCATAGAAACGTTACTCAATTTAGAAGGAGATGTCATAGAACCCATAGTATTTTACAGCGACGCAATTTCTGTGTTAATTCGTCAATGTGAGGGAGCGAGGGATGCGTTAAAGAAGGAATAATGCATTGGACGGGAGAAACTCGTGTCCCAAAAGAATATCCAATCGTTTCCATAGAAACGTTACTCAATTTAGAAGGAGATGTCATAGAACCCATTGTATTTTACAGCGACGCAATTTCTGTGTTAATTCGTCAATGTGAGGGAGCGAGGGATGCGTTAAAGAAGGAATAATGCATCGGACAGGAGAAACTCGTGTCCCAAAAGAATATCCAATCGTTTCCGTAGAAACGTTACTCAATTTAGAAGGAGTATTCATAGAACCCATAGTATTTCATAGCGACGCAATTTCTGTGTTAATTCGTTAATGTGAGGGAGCGAGGGATGCGTTAAAGAAGGAATAGTGCATCGCACAGGAGAAACTCGTGTCCCAAAAGAATATCCAATCGTTTCCATAGAAACGTTACTCAATTTAGAAGGAGATGTCATAGAACCCATAGTATTTCATAGCGACGCAATTTCTGTGTTAATTCGTCAATGTGAGGGAGCGAGGGATGCGTTAAAGAAGGAATAGTGCATTGGACAGGAGAAACTCGTGTCCCAAATGAATATCCAATCGTTTCCGTAGAAACGTTACTCAATTCAGAAGGCGATGTCATAGAACCCATAGTATTTCATAGCGACGCAATTTCTGTGTTAATTCGTCAATGTGAGGGAGCGAGGGATGCGTTAATGAAGGAATAGTGCATCGGACAGGAGAAACTCGTGTCCCAAAAGAATATCCAATAGTTTCCATAGAAACGTTACTCAATTTCGAAGGAGATGTCGTAGAACCCATAGTATTTCATAGCGACGCAATTTCTGTGTTAATTCGTCAATGTGAGGGAGCGAGGGATGCGTTAAAGGAGGAATAGTGCATCGGAAAGGACATAGTCGTATCCCAAAAGAGAATCCTGTTGTTTCCTTAGAAACGTTACTCTCTTAAGAAGGAGATGTCATAGAACCCATAGTATTTCATAGCGACGCAATTTCTGTGTTAATTCGTCAATGTGAGGGAGCGAGGGATGTGTTAAAGGAGGAATAGTGCTTCGCAAAGGACATAGTCGTATCCCAAATGAGAATCCTGTTGTTTTGTCAGAAACGTTATTCTCTTAAGAAGGAGATGTCATAGAACACATAGGATTTCATAGCGACGCAATTTCTGTGTTAATTCGTCAATATGAGGGAGCGAGGGATGCGTTAAAGAAGGAATAGTGCATCGGACAGGAGAAACTCGTGTCCCAAAAGAATATCCAATCGCTTCTGTAGAAACGTTAGTCAATTTAGAAAGAGATGTCATAGAACCCATATTATTTCATAGCGACGCAATCTCTGTGTTAATTCGTCAATGTGAGGGAGCGAGGGATGCGTTAAAGAAGGAATAGTGCATCGGACAGGAGAAACTCGTGTCCCAAAAGAATATCCAATCGTTTCCGTAGAAACGTTACTCGATTTAGAAGGAGATGTCATAGAACCCATAGTATTTCATAGCGAAGCAATGTCTGTGTTAATTCGTTAATGTGAGGGAGCGAGGGATGCGTTAAAAAGGAATAGTGCTTCGGACAGGAGGAACTCGTGTCTCAAAAGAATATCCGATCGTTTCCGTAGAAACGTTACTCAATTTCGAAGGAGATGTCATAGAAACCATAGTATTTCATAGCGACGCAGTTTCTGTGTTAATTCGTCAATGTGAGGGAGCGAGGGATGCGTTAAAGAAGGAATAGTGCATCGGAAAGGACATAGTCGTATCTCAGAAGAGAATCCTGTTGTTTCCTTAGAAACGTTACTCTCTTAAGAAGGAGATGTCATAGAACCCATAGTATTTCATAGCGACGCAATTTCTGTGTTAATTCGTCAATGTGAGGGAGCGAGGGATGCGTTAAAGAAGGAATAGTGCATCGGACAGGAGAAACTCGTGTCCGAAAAGAATATCCAATCGTTTCCATTGAAACGTTACTCAATTTAGGAGGAGATGTCGTAGAACCCATAGTATTTCATAGCGACGCAATTTCTGTGTTAATTCGTCAATGTGAGGGAGCGAGGGATGTGTTAAAGGAGGAATAGTCCATCGGAAAGGATATAGTCGTATCCCGAAAGAGAATCCTGTTGTTTCCTTAGAAACGTTACTCTCTTAAGAAGGAGATGTCATAGAACCCATAGTATTTCATAGCGACGCAATTTCTGTGTTAATTCGTCAATGTGAGGGAGCGAGGGATGTGTTAAAGGAGGAATAGTGCATCGCAAAGGACATAGTCGTATCCCAAAAGAGAATCCTGTTGTTTCCTTACAAACGTTACTCTCTTAAGAAGGAGATGTCATAGAACCCATAGGATTTCATAGCGACGCAATTTCTGTGTTAATTCTTCAATATGAGGGAGCGAGGGATGCGTTAAAGAAGGAATAGTGCATCGGACAGGAGAAACTCGTGTCCCAAAAGAATATCCAATCGCTTCTGTAGAAACGTTAGTCAATTTAGAAGGAGATGTCATAGAACCCATATTATTTCATAGCGACGCAATTTCTGTGTTAATTCGTCAATGTGAGGGAGCGAGGGATGCGTTAAAGAAGGAATAGTGCATCGGACAGGAGAAACTCGTGTCCCAAAAGAATATCCAATCGTTTCCGTAGAAACGTTACTCAATTTAGAAGGAGATTTCATAGAACCCATAGTATTTCATAGCGACGCAATTTCTGTGTTAATTCGTTAATGTGAGGGAGCGAGGGATGCGATAAAGAAGGAATAGTGCATCGGACAGGAGAAACTCGTGTCCCAAAAGAATATCCAATCGTTTCCATAGAAACGTTACTCAATTTAGAAGGAGATGTCATAGAACCCATAGTATTTCATAGCGACGCAATTTCTGTGTTAATTCGTTAATGTGAGGGAGCGAGGGATGCGTTAAAGAAGGAATAGTGCATCGGACAGGAGAAACTCGTGTCCCAAAAGAATATCCAATCGTTTCCATAGAAACGTTACTCAATTTAGAAGGAGATGTCATAGAACCCATAGTATTTCATAGCGACGCAATTTCTGTGTTAATTCGTCAATGTGAGGGAGCGAGGGATGCGTTAAAGAAGGAATAGTGCATCGGACAGGACAAACTCGTGTCCCAAAAGAATATCCAATCGTTTCCGTAGAAACGTTACTCAATTTAGAAGGAGATGTCATAGAACCCATAGTATTTCATAGCGACGCAATTTCTGTGTTAATTCGTCAATGTGAGGGAGCGAGGGATGCGTTAAAGAAGGAATAGTGCATCGGACAGGAGAAACCCGTGTCCCAAAAGAATATCCAATCGTTTCCATAGAAACGTTACTCAATTTAGAAGGAGATGTCGTAGCACCTATAGTATTTCATAGCGACGCAATTTCTGTGTTAATTCGTCAATGTGAGGGAGTGAGGGATGCGTTAAAGAAGGAATAGTGCATCGGACAGGAGAAACTCGTGTCCCAAAAGAATATCCAATCGTTTCCGTAGAAACGTTACTCAATTTAGAAGGAGATGTCATAGAACCCATTGTATTTCATAGCGACGCAATTTCTGTGTTAATTCGTCAATGTGAGGGAGCGATGGATGCGTTAAAGAAGGAATAGTGCATCGGACAGGAGAAACTCGTGTCCCAAAAGAATATCCAATCGTTTCCATAGAAACGTACCTCAATTTAGAAGGAGATGTCGTAGAACCCATAGTATTTCATAGCGACGCAATTTCTGTGTTAATTCGTCAATGTGAGGGAGCGAGGGATGCGTTAAAGGAGGAATAGTGCATCGGAAAGGACATAGTCGTATCCCAAAAGAGAATAATGTTGTTTCCTTAGAAACGTTACTCTCTTAAGATGGAGATGTCATAGAACCCATAGTATTTCATAGCGACGCAATTTCTGTGTTAATTCGTCAATGTGAGGGGGCGAGGGATGTGTTAAAGGAGGAATAGTGCATCGCAAAGACATAGTCGTATCCCAAAAGAGAATCCTGTTGTTTCCTCAGAAACGTTACTCTCTTAAGAAGGAGATGTCATAGAACCCATAGGATTTCATAGCGACGCAATTTCTGTGTTAATTCGTCAATATGAGGGAGCGACGGATGCGTTAAAGAAGGAATAGTGCATCGGACAGGAGAAACTCGTGTCCCAAAAGAATATCCAATCGCTTCTGTGGAAACGTTAGTCAATTTAGAAGGAGATGTCATAGAACCCATATTATTTCATAGCGACGCAATTTCTGTGTTAATTCGTCAATGTGAGGGAGCGAGGGATGCGTTAAAGAAGGAATAGTGCATCGGACAAGAGAAACTAGTGTCTCAAAAGAATATCCAATCGTTTCCGTAGAAACGTTACTCAATTTAGAAGGAGATGTCATAGAACCCATAGTATTTCATGGCGACGCAATTTCTGTGTTAATTCGTCAATGTGAGGGAGCGAGAGATGCGTTAAAGAAGGAATAGTGCATCGGACAGGAGAAACTCGTGTCCCAAAAGAATATCCAATCCTTCCATAGAAACGTTACTCAATTTAGAAGGAGATGTTGTAGAACCTATAGTATTTCATAGCGACGCAATTTCTGTGCTAATTCGTCAATGTGAGGGAGCGAGGGATGCGTTAAAGGAGGAATAGTCCATCGGAAAGGACATAGTCGTATCCCAAAAGAGAATCCTGTTGTTTCCTTAGAAACGTTACTCTCTTAAGAAGGAGATGTCATAGAACCCATAGTATTTCATAGCGACGCAATTTCTGTGTTAATTCGTCAATGTAAGGGAGCGAGGGATGTGTTAAAGGAGGAATAGTGCATCGCAAAGGACATAGTCGTATCCCAAAAGAGAATCCTGTTGTTTCCTTAGAAACGTTACTCTCCTAAGCAGGAGATGTCATACAACCCATAGTATTTCATAGCGACGCAATTTCTGTGTTAATTCGTCAATGTGAGGGAGCGAGGGATGTGTTAAAGGAGGAATAGTGCATCGCAAAGGACATAGTCGTATCCCAAAAGAGAATCCAGTTGTTTCCTTAGAGACGTTACTCTCTTAAGAAGGAGATGTCATAGAACCCATAGGATTTCATAGCGACGCAATTTCTGTGTTAATTCGTCAATATGAGGGAGCGAGGGATGCGTTAAAGAAGGAATAGTGCATCGGACAGGAGAAACTCGTGTCCCAAAAGGATATCTAATCGCTTCTGTAGAAACGTTAGTCAATTTAGAAGTAGATGTCATAGAATCCATATTATTTCATAGCGACGCAATTTCTGTGTTAATTCGTCAATGTGAGGGAGCGAGGGATGCGTTAAAGAAGGAATAGTGCATCGGACAGGAGAAACTCGTGTCCCAAAAGAATATCCAATCGTTTCCATAGAAACGTTGCTCAATTTAGAAGGAGATGTCATAGAACCCATAGTATTTTACAGCGACGCAATTTCTGTGTTAATTCGTCAATGTGAGGGAGCGAGGGATGCGTTAAAGAAGGAATAATGCATTGGACTGGAGAAACTCGTGTCCCAAAAGAATATCCATTCGTTTCCATAGAAACGTTACTCAATTTAGAAGGAGATGTCATAGAACCCATAGGATTTTACAGCGACGCAATTTCTGTGTTAATTCGTCAATGTGAGGGAGCGAGGGATGCGTTAAAGAAGGAATAATGCATCGGACAGGAGAAACTCGTGTCCCAAAAGAATATCCAATCGTTTCCGTAGAAACGTTACTCAATTTAGAGGGATTATTCATAGAACCCATAGTATTTCATAGCGACGCAATTTCTGTGTTAATTCGTTAATGTGAGGGAGCGAGGGATGCGTTAAAGAAGGAATAGTGCATCGCACAGGAGAAACTCGTGTCCCAAAAGAATATCCAATCGTTTGTATAGAAACGTTACTCAATTTAGAAGGAGATGTCATAGAACCCATAGTATTTCATAGCGACGCAATTTCTGTGTTAATTCGTCAATGTGAGGGAGCGAGGGATGCGTTAAAGAAGGAATAGTGCATTGGACAGGAGAAACTCGTGTCCCAAATGAATATCCAATCGTTTCCGTAGAAACGTTACTCAATTCAGAAGGCGATGTCATAGAACCCATAGTATTTCATAGCGACGCAATTTCTGTGTTAATTCGTCAATGTGAGGGAGCGAGGGATGCGTTAAAGAAGGAATAGTGCATCGGACAGGAGAAACTCGTGTCCCAAAAGAATATCCAATAGTTTCCATAGAAACGTTACTCAATTTCGAAGGAGATGTCGTAGAACCCATAGTATTTCATAGCGACGCAATTTCTGTGTTAATTCGTCAATGTGAGGGAGCGTGGGATGCGTTAAAGGAGGAATAGTGCATCGGAAAGGACATAGTCGTATCCCAAAAGAGAATCCTGTTGTTTCCTTAGAAACGTTACTCTCTTAAGAAGGAGATGTCATAGAACCCATAGTATTTCATAGCGACGCAATTTCTGTGTTAATTCGTCAATGTGAGGGAGCGAGGGATGTGTTAAGGGAGGAATAGTGCATCGCAAAGGACATAGTCGTATCCCAAATGAGAATCCTGTTGTTTTGTCAGAAACGTTATTCTCTTAAGAAGGAGATGTCATAGAACACATAGGATTTCATAGCGACGCAATTTCTGTGTTAATTCGTCAATATGAGGGAGCGAGGGATGCGTTAAAGAAGGAATAGTGCATCGGACAGGAGAAACTCGTGTCCCAAAAGAATATCCAATCGCTTCTGTAGAAACGTTAGTCAATTTAGAAGGAGATGTCATAGAACCCATATTATTTCATAGCGACGCAATCTCTGTGTTAATTCGTCAATGTGAGGGAGCGAGGGATGCGTTAAAGAAGGAATAGTGCATCGGACAGGAGAAACTCGTGTCCCAAAAGAATATCCAATCGTTTCCGGAGAAACGTTACTCGATTTAGAAGGAGATGTCATAGAACCCATAGTATTTCATAGCGAAGCAATGTCTGTGTTAATTCGTTAATGTGAGGGAGCGAGGGATGCGTTAAAAAGGAATAGAGCTTCGGACAGGAGGAACTCGTGTCTCAAAAGAATATCCGATCGTTTCCGTAGAAACGTTACTCAAATTCGAAGGAGATGTCATAGAAACCATAGTATTTCATAGCGACGCAGTTTCTGTGTTAATTCGTCAATGTGAGGGAGCGAGGGATGCGTTAAAGAAGGAATAGTGCATCGGAAAGGACATAGTCGTATCTCAGAAGAGAATCCTGTTGTTTCCTTAGAAACGTTACTCTCTTAAGAAGGAGATGTCATAGAACCCATAGTATTTCATAGCGACGCAATTTCTGTGTTAATTCGTCAATGTGCGGGAGCGAGGGATGCGTTAAAGAAGCAATAGTGCATCGGACAGGAGAAACTCGTGTCCGAAAAGAATATCCAATCGTTTCCATTGAAACGTTACTCAATTTAGAAGGAGATGTCGTAGAACCCATAGTATTTCATAGCGACGCAATTTCTGTGTTAATTCGTCAATGTGAGGGAGCGAGGGATGCGTTAAAGGAGGAATAGTCCATCGGAAAGGACATAGTCGTATCCCGAAAGAGAATCCTGTTGTTTCCTTAGAAACGTTACTCTCTTAAGAAGGAGATGTCATAGAACCCATAGTATTTCATAGCGACGCAATTTCTGTGTTAATTCGTCAATGTGAGGGAGCGAGGGATGTGTTAAAGGAGGAATAGTGCATCGCAAAGGACATAGTCGTATCCCAAAAGAGATACCTGTTGTTTCCTTACAACCGTTACTCTCTTAAGAAGGAGATGTCATAGAACCCATAGGATTTCATAGCGACGCAATTTCTGTGTTAATTCTTCAATATGAGGGAGCGAGGGATGCGTTAAAGAAGGAATAGTGCATCGGACAGGAGAAACTCGTGTCCCAAAAGAATATCCAATCGTTTCCGTAGAAACGTTACTCAATTTAGAAGGAGATTTCATAGAACCCATAGTATTTCATAGCGACGCAATTTCTGTGTTAATTCGTTAATGTGAGGGAGCGAAGGATGCGATAAAGAAGGAATAGTGCATCGGACAGGAGAAACTCGTGTCCCAAAAGAATATCCAATCGTTTCCATAGAAACGTTACTCAATTTAGAAGGAGATGTCATAGAACCCATAGTATTTCATAGCGACGCAATTTCTGTGTTAATTCGTTAATGTGAGGGAGCGAGGGATGCGTTAAAGAAGGAATAGTGCATCGGACAGGAGAAACTCGTGTCCCAAAAGAATATCCAATCGTTTCCATAGAAACGTTACTCAATTTAGAAGGAGATGTCATAGAACCCATAGTATTTCATAGCGACGCAATTTCTGTGTTAATTCGTCAATGTGAGGGAGCGAGGGATGCGTTAAAGAAGGAATAGTGCATCGGACAGGACAAACTCGTGTCCCAAAAGAATATCCAATCGTTTCCGTAGAAACGTTACTCAATTTAGAAGGAGATGTCATAGAACCCATAGTATTTCATAGCGACGCAATTTCTGTGTTAATTCGTCAATGTGAGGGAGCGAGGGATGCGTTAAAGAAGGAATAGTGCATCGGACAGGAGAAACCCGTGTCCCAAAAGAATATCCACTCGTTTCCATAGAAACGTTACTCAATTTAGAAGGAGATGTCGTAGCACCTATAGTATTTCATAGCGACGCAATTTCTGTGTTAATTCGTCAATGTGAGGGAGTGAGGGATGCGTTAAAGAAGGAATAGTGCATCGGACAGGAGAAACTCGTGTCCCAAAAGAATATCCAATCGTTTCCGTAGAAACGTTACTCAATTTAGAAGGAGATGTCATAGAACCCATTGTATTTCATAGCGACGCAATTTCTGTGTTAATTCGTCAATGTGAGGGAGCGATGGATGCGTTAAAGAAGGAATAGTGCATCGGACAGGAGAAACTCGTGTCCCAAAAGAATATCCAATCGTTTCCATAGAAACGTACCTCAATTTAGAAGGAGATGTCGTAGAACCCATAGTATTTCATAGCGACGCAATTTCTGTGTTAATTCGTCAATGTGAGGGAGCGAGGGATGCGTTAAAGGAGGAATAGTGCATCGGAAAGGACATAGTCGTATCCCAAAAGAGAATAATGTTGTTTCCTTAGAAACGTTACTCTCTTAAGAAGGAGATGTCATAGAACCCATAGTATTTCATAGCGACGCAATTTCTGTGTTAATTCGTCAATGTGAGGGGGCGAGGGATGTGTTAAAGGAGGAATAGTGCATCGCAAAGGACATAGTCGTATCCCAAAAGAGAATCCTGTTGTTTCCTCAGAAACGTTACTCTCTTAAGAAGGAGATGTCATAGAACCCATAGGATTTCATAGCGACGCAATTTCTGTGTTAATTCGTCAATATGAGGGAGCGACGGATGCGTTAAAGAAGGAATAGTGCATCGGACAGGAGAAACTCGTGTCCCAAAAGAATATCCAATAGCTTCTGTAGAAACGATAGTCAATTTAGAAGGAGATGTCATAAAACCCATATTATTTCATAGCGACGCAATTTCTGTGTTAATTCGTCAATGTGAGGGAGCGAGGGATGCGTTAAAGAAGGAATAGTGCATCGGACAGGAGAAACTAGTGTCTCAAAAGAATATCCGATCGTTTCCGTAGAAACGTTACTCAATTTAGAAGGAGATGTCATAGAACCAATAGTATTTCATAGCGACGCAATTTCTGTGTTAATTCGTCAATGTGAGGGAGCGAGAGATGCGTTAAAGAAGGAATAGTGCATCGGACAGGAGAAACTCGTGTCCCAAAAGAATATCCAATCGTTTCCATAGAAACGTTACTCAATTTAGAAGGAGATGTTGTAGAACCTATAGTATTTCATAGCGACGCAATTTCTGTGCTAATTCGTCAATGTGAGGGAGCGAGGGATGCGTTAAAGGAGGAATAGTCCATCGGAAAGGACATAGTCGTATCCCAAAAGAGAATCCTGTTGTTTCCTTAGAAACGTTACTCTCTTAAGAAGGAGATGTCATAGAACCCATAGTATTTCATAGCGACGCAATTTCTGTGTTAATTCGTCAATGTAAGGGAGCGAGGGATGTGTTAAAGGAGGAATAGTGCATAGCAAAGGACATAGTCGTATCCCAAAAGAGAATCCTGTTGTTTCCTTAGAAACGTTACTCTCTTAAGAAGGAGATGTCATAGAACCCATAGGATTTCATAGCGACGCAATTTCTGTGTTAATTCGTCAATATGAGGGAGCGAGGGATGCGTTAAAGAAGGAATAGTGCATCGGACAGGAGTAACTCGTGTCATAAAAGAATATCCAATCGTTTCCGTAGAAACGTTACGCAAATTAGAAGGAGATGTCATAGAACCCATAGTATTTCATAGCGACGCAATTTCTGTGTTAATTCGTCAATGTGAGGGAGTGTGGGATGCGTTAATGAAGGAATAGTGCATCGGACAGGAGAAACTCGTGTCCCAAAAGAAAATCCAATCGTTTCCGTAGAAACGTTACTCAATTTAGAAGGAGATGTCATAGAACCCATAGTATTTCATAGCGACGCAATTTCTGTGTTAATTCGTCAATGTGAGGGAGCGAGGGATGCGTTAAAGAAGGAATAGTGCATCGGACAGGAGAAACTCGTGTCCCAAAAGAATATCCAATCATTCCCGTAGAAACGTTACTCAATTTAGAAGGAGATGTCATAGAACCCATAGTATTTCATAGCGACGCAATTTCTGTGTTAATTCGTCAATGTGAGGGAGCGAGGGATGCGTTAAAGAAGGAATAGTGCATCGGACAGGAGAAACCCGTGTCCCAAAAGAATATCCAATCGTTTCCATAGAAACGTTACTCAATTTAGAAGGAGATGTCGTAGCACCTATAGTATTTCATAGCGACGCACTTTCTGTATTAATTCGTCAATGTGAGGGAGTGAGGGATGCGTTAATGAAGGAATAGTGCATCGGACAGGAGAAACTCGTGTCCCAAAAGAATATCCTATCGTTTCCGTAGAAACGTTACTCAATTTAGAAGGAGATGTCATAGAACCCATAGTATTTCATAGCGACGCAATTTCTGTGTTAATTCGTCAATGTGAGGGAGCGATGGATGCGTTAAAGAAGGAATAGTGCATCGGACAGGAGAAACTCGTGTCCCAAAAGAATATCCAATCGTTTCCATAGAAACGTTACTCAATTTAGAAGGAGATGTCGTAGAACCCATAGTATTTCATAGCGACGCAATTTCTGTGTTAATTCGTCAATGTGAGGGAGCGAGGGATGCGTTAAAGGAGGAATAGTGCATCGGAAAGGACATAGTCGTATCCCAAAAGAGAATAATGTTGTTTCCTTAGAAACGTTACTCTCTTAAGAAGGAGATGTCATAGAACCCATAGTATTTCATAGCGACGCAATTTCTGTGTTAATTCGTCAATGTAAGGGAGCGAGGGATGTGTTAAAGGAGGAATAGTGCATCGCAAAGGACATAGTCGTATCCCAAAAGAGAATCCTGTTGTTTCCTTAGAAACGTTACTCTCTTAAGAAGGAGATGTCATAGAACCCATAGAATTTCATAGCGACGCAATTTCTGTGTTAATTCGTCAATATGAGGGAGCGAGGGATGCGTTAAAGAAGGAATAGTGCATCGGACAGGAGTAACTCGTGTCATAAAAGAATATCCAATCGTTTCCGTAGAAACGTTACGCAAATTAGAAGGAGATGTCATAGAACCCATAGTATTTCATAGCGACGCAATTTCTGTGTTAATTCGTCAATGTGAGGGAGCGTGGGATGCGTTAATGAAGGAATAGTGCATCGGACAGGAGAAACTCGTGTCCCAAAAGAAAATCCAATCGTTTCCGTAGAAACGTTACTCAATTTAGAAGGAGATGTCATAGAACCCATAGTATTTTATAGCGACGCAATTTCTGTGTTTATTCGTTAATGTGAGGGAGCGAGGGATGCGTTAAAGAAGGAATAGTGCATCGGACAGGAGAAACTCGTGTCCCAAAAGAATATCCAATCGTTTCCATAGAAACGTTACTCAATTTAGAAGGAGATGTCATAGAACCCATAGTATTTCATAGCGACGCAATTTCTGTGTTAATTCGTCAATGTGAGGGAGCGAGGGATGCGTTAAAGAAGGACTAGTGCATCGGACAGGAGAAACTCGTGTCCCAAAAGAATATCCAATCATTCCCGTAGAAACGTTACTCAATTTAGAAGGAGATGTCATAGAACCCATAGTATTTCATAGCGACGCAATTTCTGTGTTAATTCGTCAATGTGAGGGAGCGAGGGATGCGTTAAAGAAGGAATAGTGCATCGGACAGGAGAAACCCGTGTCCCAAAAGAATATCCAATCGTTTCCATAGAAACGTTACTCAATTTAGAAGGAGATGTCGTAGCACCTATAGTATTTCATAGCGACGCAATTTCTGTATTAATTTGTCAATGTGAGGGAGTGAGGGATGCGTTAATGAAGGAATAGTGCATCGGACAGGAGAAACTCGTGTCCCAAAAGAATATCCAATCGTTTCCGTAGAAACGTTACTCAATTTAGAAGGAGATGTCATAGAACCCATAGTATTTCATAGCGACGCAATTTCTGTGTTAATTCGTCAATGTGAGGGAGCGATGGATGCGTTAAAGAAGGAATAGTGCATCGGACAGGAGAAACTCGTGTCCCAAAAGAATATCCAATCGTTTCCATAGAAACGTTACTCAATTTAGAAGGAGATGTCGTAGAACCCATAGTATTTCATAGCGACGCAATTTCTGTGTTAATTCGTCAATGTGAGGGAGCGAGGGATGCGTTAAAGGAGGAATAGTGCATCGGAAAGGACATAGTCGTATCGCAAAAGAGAATAATGTTGTTTCCTTAGAAACGTTACTCTTTTAAGAAGGAGATGTCATAGAACCCATAGTATTTCATAGCGACGAAATTTCTGTGTTAATTCGTCAATGTGAGGGGGCGAGGGATGTGTTAAAGGAGGAATAGTGCATCGCAAAGGACATAGTCGTATCCCAAAAGAGAATCCTGTTGTTTCCTTAGAAACGTTACTCTCTTAAGAAGGAGATGTCATAGAACCCTTAGGATTTCATAGCGACGCAATTTCTGTGTTAATTCGTCAATATGAGGGAGCGAGGGATGCGTTAAAGAAGGAATAGTGCATCGGACAGGAGTAACTCGTGTCATAAAAGAATATCCAATCGTTTCCGTAGAAACGTTACGCAAATTAGAAGGAGATGTCATAGAACCCATAGTATTTCATAGCGACGCAATTTCTGTGTTAATTCGTCAATGTGAGGGAGCGTGGGATGCGTTAATGAAGGAATAGTGCATCGGACAGGAGAAACTCGTGTCCCAAAAGAAAATCCAATCGTTTCCGTAGAAACGTTACTCAATTTAGAAGGAGATGTCATAGAACCCATAGTATTTTATAGCGACGCAATTTCTGTGTTTATTCGTTAATGTGAGGGAGCGAGGGATGCGTTAAAGAAGGAATAGTGCATCGGACAGGAGAAACTCGTGTCCCAAAAGAATATCCAATCGTTTCCATAGAAACGTTACTCAATTTAGGAGGAGATGTCATAGAACCCATAGTATTTCATAGCGACGCAATTTCTGTGTTAATTCGTCAATGTGAGGGAGCGAGGGATGCGTTAAAGAAGGAATAGTGCATCGGACAGGAGAAACTCGTGTCCCAAAAGAATATCCAATCGTTTCCGGAGGAACGTTACTCAATTAAGAAGGAGATGTCATAGATCCCATAGTATTTCATAGCGACGCAATTTCTGTGTTAATTCGTCAATGTGAGGGAGCGAGGGATGCGTTAAAGAAGGAATAGTGCATCGGACAGGAGAAACCCGTGTCCCAAAAGAATATCCAATCGTTTCCATAGAAACGTTACTCAATTTAGAAGGAGATGTCGTAGCACCTATAGTATTTCATAGCGACGCAATTTCTGTATTAATTCGTCAATGTGAGGGAGTGAGGGATGCGTTAATGAAGGAATAGTGCATCGGACAGGAGAAACTCGTGTCCCAAAAGAATATCCAATCGTTTCCGTAGAAACGTTACTCAATTTAGAAGGAGATGTCATAGAACCCATAGTATTTCATAGCGACGCAATTTCTGTGTTAATTCGTCAATGTGAGGGAGCGATGGATGCGTTAAAGAAGGAATAGTGCATCGGACAGGAGAAACTCGTGTCCCAAAAGAATATCCAATCGTTTCCATAGAAACGTTACTCAATTTAGAAGGAGATGTCGTAGAACCCATAGTATTTCATAGCGACGCAATTTCTGTGTTAATTCGTCAATGTGAGGGAGCGAGGGATGCGTTAAAGGAGGAATAGTGCATCGGAAAGGACATAGTCGTATCGCAAAAGAGAATAATGTTGTTTTCTTAGAAACGTTACTCTCTTAAGAAGGAGATGTCATAGAACCCATAGTATTTCATAGCGACGCAATTTCTGTGTTAATTCGTCAATGTGAGGGGGCGAGGGATGTGTTAAAGGAGGAATAGTGCATCGCAAAGGACATAGTCGTATCCCAAAAGAGAATCCTGTTGTTTCCTCAGAAACGTTACTCTCTTAAGAAGGAGATGTCATAGAACCCATAGGATTTCATAGCGACGCAATTTCTGTGTTAATTCGTCAATATGAGGGAGCGAGGGATGCGTTAAAGAAGGAATAGTGCATCGGACAGGAGGAACTCGTGTCCCAAAAGAATATCCAATCGCTTCTGTAGAAACGTTAGTCAATTTAGAAGGAGATGTCATAGAACCCATATTATTTCATAGCGACGCAATTTCTGTGTTAATTCGTCAATGTGAGGGAGCGAGGGATGCGTTAAAGAAGGAATAGTGCATCGGACAGGAGAAACTCGTGTCCCAAAAGAATATCCAATCGTTTCCGTAGAAACGTTACTCAATTTAGAAGGAGATGTCATAGAACCCATAGTATTTCATAGCGAAGCAATGTCTGTGTTAATT
Organism: Schistocerca piceifrons; assembly: GCF_021461385.2. Lineage (NCBI taxonomy): Eukaryota > Metazoa > Arthropoda > Insecta > Orthoptera > Acrididae > Schistocerca > Schistocerca piceifrons. The sequence continues at coordinate 804,262,260 of NC_060141.1, read as the reverse complement.
CGTCAATGTGAGGGAGCGAGGGATGCGTTAAAAAGGAATAGTGCTTCGGACAGGAGGAACTCGTGTCTCAAAAGAATATCCGATCGTTTCCGTAGAAACGTTACTCAATTTAGAAGGAGATGTCATAGAACCCATAGTATTTCATAGCGACGCAATTTCTGTGTTAATTCGTCAATGTGAGGGAGCGAGGGATGCGTTAAAGAAGGAATAGTGCATCGGACAGGAGAAACTCGTGTCCCAAAAGAATATCCAATCGTTTCCATAGAAACGTTACTCAATTTAGAAGGAGATGTTGTAGAACCTATAGTATTTCATAGCGACGCAATTTCTGTGCTAATTCGTCAATGTGAGGGAGCGAGGGATGCGTTAAAGGAGGAATAGTCCATCGGAAAGGACATAGTCGTATCCCAAAAGAGAATCCTGTTGTTTCCTTAGAAACGTTACTCTCTTAAGAAGGAGATGTCATAGAACCCATAGTATTTCATAGCGACGCAATTTCTGTGTTAATTCGTCAATGTGAGGGAGCGAGGGATGTGTTAAAGGAGGAATAGTGCATCGCAAAGGACATAGTCGTATCCCAAAAGAGAATCCTGTTGTTTCCTTAGAAACGTTACTCTCTTAAGAAGGAGATGTCATAGAACCCATAGGATTTCATAGCGACGCAATTTCTGTGTTAATTCGTCAATATGAGGGATCGAGGGATGCGTTAAAGAAGGAATAGTGCATCGGACAGGAGAAGCTCGTGTCCCAAAAGAATATCCAATCGTTTCCGTAGAAACGTTACTCAATTTAGAAGGAGATGTCATAGAACCCATAGTATTTCATAGCGAAGCAATGTCTGTGTTAATTCGTCTGTGGTGTCACCGCCAGACACCACACTTGCTAGGTGGTAGTTTAAATCGGCCGCGGTCCATGTAGTACATGTCGGACCCGCGTGTCGCCACTGTGATCGCAGACCTAGCGCCACCACCAAGGCAGGTCTCGTGATACGAGAGTGGACTCGACCCCAGTTGTACGAGAACCAAGCTACCGCCCAGTTGTACGCGAACCTAGCTATCGCCCAGTTGTACGAAGCCTTTCTCTCTCATTAGCCGAGAGACATAATAGCCATCAGCTAAGTTAATGGCTACGAACTAGCAAGGAGCCATTAGTATCAGTGCCTATAGCTTACAAGTATTCAAGAGAGATGTATTCCAAGGAATAAAGAAAAGATAAGTAAAAAGCATCTACATACTTTTCTTCTTATTCATTCATAAGTTCTCATGTTCCAGACTTCACGCCCGTATGCGTTATTGCCGTGCGTGCACTATCGGCTACAGCTTTAGTTTAGCATTCCTTTTCAGCAATCAACATCACGGTGTCGGTCCAGCTACCGACACTACATCGTCAATGTGAGGGAGCGAGGGATGCGTTAAAAAGGAATAGTGCTGTAACGTTCCCTGGCAAACTCACGTTATTAAAAAAAAAAAAAAAAAAAAAAAAAAGAGTTTATTTGTACCATATACGCCGCTCTGGGCAAGTTGTATATATCGTAATTATTGAACAAAAATATTACTGAATGTGGTGTAAAAGACATTTGTTATTCTCCTTATATTTTTTGTTGTAATATTTGTCTGTATTTAGGATAGGATTTTTTTCTGTATTTATTATGTGATTGTAAAATGTGTCAGTATTTGCGATGGCAGAGATATGTTGCCAGAAGAGAATAATATCGTCAATTTGCAAAGAAATGATAATAGTCAGCAATACTATTTAAGCACAATGCATTATGTATTCTTTGGTCTTCTCTGTTCAGAAGTCATTGCGGTAGGACACTGTGAAAGAGTTTTTTACGAATGGGTAGACTTCTTTTGTCTCTGTCTGGACTTAGCCGCCATTAGACGATGCGTTACGAATTAATGTGAGTTGTATTGTTGTTTGATCTAAATATATTAAAGTTTATCAAAAGTGTGAATTATTTATGTAAATTAGCTTGCCCACGTCATCTATAAAATTTCTTTAAGAAATTTTCAGCATTTTTTAGCGGTGTTGCTGGGCTGTGCCGCGACCAACAATAGCAAACCCGTAAATCGGGAACAGATGCATAAAAATCAATGGTGAATTAAGAAATTGTTCTTCTTTTTCAGTGATCCTGTGGCTGATAAAATTTGAATTAATTATACGTTTGTGCATTCGTAGGCGGATAGCTAATGTTAGTTAACATTGAAATTTAAACAGTTTGGTTCTTCCAAAATATCTCAAATGTGTAATGAAATAGGTTTGATCAGTGATAAATGTCGGCTTGGCAATAATTAAAACATTTTCTGCTAATAGAGGTAATCTTGTGTTCTATGGCTAGTGCCGGGATAAAATTCAGTAAAAATATTTAACAAAAAATCCACTGCATCAGGAAAGTGTATGCCAAGGCCGAATGATTTAAAGGACCCAATTCTCAACCTAATATTCTTAACCAGTTCATATGAGTTCACGTAAATATTATTTTTTCTTTAAATGTACGTAATAATTAAGTAAGTAAAAATTTTTTATTACCACACGAAAATAAGAGAGTGGTTCTACAACAAAGTTCGCACGAAAGAAAATTAACTTAAAAACAACAGATAAATTTTATTATCTTCTTTAACGAAATTTCAAATCAATCCCATTCATTACGACCGATTTCGTTACATTGGCGCCCAACGTGGGGCTCGAATATGCAGTGGCCACTAAATACCCGTGAGATAACTAGGGAATTAATATAGTCGAACTTTGTTGCAGAACATTTTATAATTTTTCTCTGTATTGTATGTATTGCATAACCAATATTGTGTGGTAATACCTGTGTATGATTTTTTGCATGAGAACACTATGTACCCAGAGGCAAGCTGAAGAAGAGAGCTCAATATTTCGAAAAATTAATTACCTACCACAATATCAGGGGGCAGCTGCACCCAAGATAGATCACCAAAAGGTAAAGCTACAGTGTAGTTGTCGTGTGGGTAGTAAAGTAGCCCAGTGCAGTGTTCTCGGATCATTAGTGGTGTGCTTGTTGTTAGTAAATTGTTTTAAAATAACAGGACATTTAGGTAGTTAGTCATTGTAGTATATAGTAAGTGTGTATTAGTTAATGTCCATTTCTTGTGTGATTATGTCAGTGAAACCTGAGTGTTAGGATATTTAGTTCAGATTTTATTTCTTTTGTTTACTATGGTTAGATTGCGTAGTCAGAAAGATATCAACATGGATAATGAGCAACAGTCAGTAAGTAGTGATACCGAGTTGGAAAGTGGGACACAAAGTAATGTTAGTGACGTAGTTCAGGAAGTACAATGTGAGAATCTGGGGGCAGAAGGACAAGAAATGTTGCCATTGCCACCCAGTGATTCAGTTGATAGCGGAAATACTGTGCCATCCGCAAGCACTGGACACGGACCAGAGAGTGGTGAGGTGTCAGAAGTGCAATCATTAAGAGTTATGTTCGAGCGCATGCTCAATTTCCAAGCTGAATTTGTACGTGTGCAAGCAGAGCGTGATAGAGAACGTGATGCTAAACAAGCAGAACGTGATGCTGAACAAGCAGAGCGTGACCAGAGATTGGTAGCTGAATTTGCATGTATGCAAGCAGAACGCGATAGAGAACGTGATGCTGAACAAGCAGAGCGTGACCAGAGATTGGTAGCTGAATTTGCCAATCAAGCAGAGCGCGATAGAGAACGTGATGCTAAACAAGCAGAGCGTGACCGACGCCTGCATGAGAGGGACTTGCAGTTGATGCAAACTTTAGAAGTTATGCAAAGTGAGATTGTTAGTTTGAAACAAAAATATGAAACCATACCCAAAACGGTGCAAGAATTAAGCGAAAGAGTAGATAGTGTTCAAGTGGCTAACGCCAATATAGTAGAGGAAATCAGTGTCCTGACTAATAGGGTCGAACAACTAGAAATTGACACAACTCAAGTAATTGAGAACAAAGTGATCGAACAAGTGCACAAAGTAGAAAATGAAGTCATAAAAGAAATAGATCAGAAAGTGCACGCCGCAATTGAGGCCAGAGATGTGGGCTCAAGTGCGGATGTGCAAGATCTAAAAAGGATAGTGCACAAAGACATTCCGCTGTGGCAGCGGAGTGTGGACCGTCGTCTTGCCGAGATGGAGCTTAGCTTGCGGCATGACGACGCACGGGCGTATGTCACGCCAGCCAGGTCCAACAATGATAGGCATATAAATACTGCAGTAAAAAATTGCGACTGCGAGACAGAACAGGCAACCAATGTAAGCGAAACAAATAAATGTCATTCCAAAGTAGTGATTGAAGAAAGCTTGATTAGGAACCGACAGTTTCAGATCTTTACAACGGAGAAGAAATCTGTTCACCCTGTAGTGTTTATCAAGGGATTTAGAAACATTTTGCCTAGCGTTTGGAGTCATACCCAGAAAATACAGTTCGTTATGTCTTACATACAAGGAGATGCTGCATTATGGGCAACAGAAGCAGCTGACAGTTGTGATACATATGAGCAATTTGAAAAAGCATTCTTGGCCAAATATTGGTCAACATGTATCCAGGAGAGATTACGGAAGGAGGTATATAATCCAGAGCCGTATTCTCCACGACTAGGCAATTTGCGAAAATATTTCGAGAAGTACATTAATAAGACCCGTTACTGGGACGAACAGATTTCATCCCGGGATTTGATCAGGCTTTTGAAATCACACTTGCCGATACATGTAAAGGAAAAACTTATACACGTGCCTGAAAATGATATGGAACATTTCTTGTCTGTTCTGGACTCAATTGACCTGATTCAGGAGGACGTTAAGGCAGCCTCTGAACAGGCTAGAAATAACGGAAATGGTTATAGAAATGGTAGAAATAACACGCCTCCACCAAGTAATGGAAACGGCGGAGGTAATAATAGGAGACAGGAGTATGCACAAAACGGAAATAGAGGTAGAGACCGGAACGGCAATAGTCCGCCGGTGAATAATGACCGGAAAAGGAGGTTCGATGACCGGTATGAGACAGGCCCACCAAGCAATAATAGATGGAAAAATGCCAGGGGGCCGAGCAACACTAATACTTATAATGATGCAAACCGAACTTGGCCGCAGAACCAGAGGCCCAGTCCGGACCGGCAAAACAGTGATAGATATGACAATAACCGACCGCCACCACAAAATGCGCCAATTGCGCAACCGTGGCGGCCGACGCAACACAACGTGCACATAGTGGAGGTCAGTGACACAGAGCAGCCACGCCCATCCACTAGCAATAATTCAACAAACTAGATGCAGCCGAGATACGCTCTCCATCGTCGGCTGAGGTTTGGAGTGAGAGCAGCCCGACACAGAACAAAACACCGAACAAAATCTGTATCCTTAGGTATAATGACGGGGTACAGATGGGAGATGAATTAATAACTGAACCATCCACGTGCATAAAGGAGCACAAAGACAAAGTACAAGCGATAATAGAGATCAAAATTAACAATATTGATGTGCAAGCGGTCGTAGATACAGGTGCTACTGTCAGTGTTATGAGTATGGACTTATTCAAAGTACTGGGGAAGGAAAGGCGTATGCTGACTTTTCCCGTGAATAATTGTAAAGTCACTGGAGCCGTAAGTGCACAGCGACAAATAATTAAACTCCAAGTGCGGGTAGAGATGTATGTAGGGGATGAAGCCATAGCGTGCTCATTCCTGGTAGTAAAGGGTTTAAAGGTAGCCTGCATTTTGGGGGTAGATTTTTTAAGAGAAAGGGACGCAATAATCGACCTTTCTCGGGGAAAATTAAGCTTGATGAATGCTGGTAGGAGAATAGAATTGTCCATGCTCAGATCTGAAGAGGTACCTGTACCTAATTGTAACGCTATTAACATAAGGTGTAGGAATCAGTGGATACTACATTTAGACAATCATTGTCTAGGTCAGAATCTCTATTATCCTGACGTACAAGATGATCAATTAAAAGCAAATGTGGACGCACTTGTGAACAAAGTATCACAGTCCGAAAATTTGAACTCTATGCAACAGCAGGATTTGGTACAGTTATTATCTAATTATGCAGATGTATTTTCAGAACGACCAGGAATTGTTAAGGGATATCAGTACATCGAGGTAAAGCCTCACAAAACTTACTGTCGAACCTCATACTCCATTCCTTGGTCCAAGAAGGAAATAGTAGCTAAAGAAATAAGAAAACTGATCGAGTGGGGAATAATAGAACCGTCTTTGTCCCCTTATAGTAGTCCTTTGGTGGCGGTAGCAAAAGCAGACGGACAGGTACGGTTAGTACTAGATGCGAGAGACATAAATGAAATTATTGTACCTGTTAGGACTCATCCGGAAAATCGTGATGAGCAAATTCAAAAATTTCATGGAGTGCAATATTTGACATCTATTGATATGAGAAGTTCTTTCTGGCAAATCCTGCTCACACCCGAGTCGAGGAAATATACTGCATTTATATTTGGGGGAAGGAGCTACCAATTTAGGGTACTACCTTTCGGCCTAAATGTAAGTGCAGGAGTTTTTATAACAGCCCTCGACGCGGTTTTAGGTCCGGATTTGCTGCAAAGGGTAACAGTGTATGTAGACGATCTAGTGATTGCCACTGCCACCTGGGAGGAGCACGTAGAACTACTGAGTAAAGTCTTAGAAAGGTTTAAGCAAGCGGGAGTAACAGCGAATCTTGATAAATCCAAATTTGGACGTAATCAGATTAAATTTCTAGGTCACATAATAACACCACAAGGCATCAAGCCTGACAGCAAAAAACTTGATGTAATTCGTGGGTTTCCTAGTCCGAGAACTAAGAAACAGCTCAAAACATTTATAGGTCTAGCATCTTTTTTTAGACGGTTTGTTCCAAACCAATTAATGAATAACGAATCTTTATTGAGCCTGTTGCGTAAAAATGCGCACTGGGTGTGGACAGAAGAATGTCAACGCGCATTTGACGCTATCAAAAATGCCTTGGTGAACGCCAACATACTGCGACACCCAGACATGACAAAAGATTTTTGTATAGCGACAGATTCGTGTTCATACGGTCTGGGCGCGTGTTTATTTCAGTGGGACAGGAGCAACGACCCCACAACAATCAATGTAATCGGATTTGCCAGCCGCACACTAAACAGCTGCGAGAGAGCATATTCCGCTACCGAATTAGAGGCTCTTGCAGTGGTTTGGGCGGTAAAGAAATTTAACTATTACATCTATGGTAAAGAAGTCAAAGTATTCAGTGACCACCAGGCTTTGAGCTATTTAATGACTTGCAAATTATACCATACCCGCTTGCTAAGATGGAGGTTAGCATTACAGGAATATAAAATTAAAATCATGTACCTTAAAGGACAAGATAATGTTGTAGCAGACGCCTTGTCGAGGCTTCCACTAGGGCAATCCTCAATGTCAAATATTTTGGGACAATCGGAGGAATATCGAATACTATTAGTACAAGATAAGGTACATAGGAGGGACTTTTTACATATGTGTAAAAATATGTCCATATTGCAGGAAACTGATCCGATTTGGCGAGATATCATTAGTAAAATTAAAGAAGGAACCAATCTTAAAAGTGTTCAGAATTTCAAAATAGTAGATAATATTCTGTATTATAAAACAGGTGTGTCAAATGACCATGGAGTCGTGTGTATACCACAACAGGCTATCCCAGCTGTAGTGTGGCACACGCATTTAGCATGGGGTCACGCTGGGATAGGCAAGACAATAAGGATTTTGTCCAAATTCTGTTATTTTAAGGGGATAAGCCAGCAGACTCGCAACATTATCAGGACTTGTCCTCTGTGCCAAAAAGCTAAGTTTCAAAATAAGTCCACAAGGTTTGAACTGCATCCTATAGTGCCTCATCGACCACTTCAGTTAGTATCTATAGACATAGCAGGACCCTACCCACGAGCCAGGGGTGGACTGAAGTACATTTTAGCGGTGTATGACCTTTTCTCTAAATATTTAAAAATATACTGCCTTAAATCAGCCACTGCTCGTGGAATAGTTAAATGGTTAGGGAAGGAATATTTTACACAAGTGGGTAAGCCTGAAGCGATAATATCGGATAATGCTTCCTATTTTACAGGCCATACCTGGAAAAACTATTTACATGAACAAGATATAAAGCATATACTAATTTCCCGTTTTCACCCACAAGCAAGTTTAGTAGAGAGAACATTTGGAGAGTTAAATAAATTTTTCAGGTTATACATTGCATATAAACACACAAGATGGCCAGATCTGATACCTAAGTTTGTAGAAGTTCACAACGCAACCCCGCATGCTTCTACGGGGTATCCACCAAACGAGATTATAATGAATAATAATAGAGTTTTGAATGAGTGGCTGGCACCTTTGCCTAAGGTCCCAGTCATTCCTGAGCCTAAGGAAGAGAAGATAAGAAAAGCAGGGTGCAACCTTACCAGGTGCGCTCAGAAAAGGAAAGAAAAATATAATCGACATGTGACGAATAACCAAAAATTTAGTGTTGGGGACTTGGTACTCTTACGCAATCATCCTAAGTCCTCGGCATCCTTGAAACAGAATAGCAAGTGGCAATTGGTGTACAATGGACCTTTTAGAGTAGTAAGTGTGCCACATGAGTGTAGCTATCTCTTAGCAGATCCCCACTCAGGGAGAGTACGGGGACTGTATCCGCGTAAGGATGTAAAAGCATTCCTACAGTAAAAGACTAATAGTCCTATGTGGACACCATTCTTTTGTAAATAATGAACATTAATGATGTGTGATCTTTAGAGATAATGTACTAGTGTAGAAGTGTTTAGTTATAAGAATATGATTGACTTTCTCATGTGTATGGATATTTGTGTTATGTACTCTTTTAATTTGTGTTATCTAGAACATGCTCTAAATGTTTGCACAGATAATCTGATTAGTGCAATTATTTGTAGTGTTAAGCTGTGACAGAGTTCAATCAAAAGGAACATTTTAGTAATGATTAGTTAGTGTACTACATAATTTTCTATGTGCCCAAATTTGAAATATTTCTTGGCACAATCTTCTCTATTATGTGTATGTATGTATATATGTGTAGCTGTCAGATTGACAGATTCGAACCCAGAATAATATCAATAATATGAGGCCCTGAGAACTTTATTATCTCACCAATGTTATTAGAGAAAATAATGCACCCAGTAGTGACCCGAGGGCACCACGGGAGGCAAACTTGTTGCAAATTTATGTAATGCAAAGTTACGCACAAAGAAGCTTCAATTGAAGCATGTGCAGATTCAAACAGTAAAAGAAAGCTAGCCAGATACAGTCCAAGTCAATTTTTGCCTACAGAGACTACACTGTAGTTACGTAGGACGTTGATAGTAAAGTGTGACATGAGTTCAAAGGAGTTATTGAACAATATGCCTGAATCCAGCTGGAATGCACAAATAAAATCTACTCGAACACGAATATAGATGACTTTTGGGCAAACTAATACCAAATTTTAATATTTTGTTACCAGGTACGCAAATATCACACCTTGGTAAAGAGTTACGAATGTGCTATTACAAAAAAAAAAACAAAAAAAACAAAAAAAAAATTGCACAGCGGACATTGTAAATAAAAATAAAGGAACTTAAACAAAAGTGCAGTATTGTGCGGCAGAGACAGACAGTGACTGTTAAACCTGCAGCAATACGTCACGGAATAGTTGTGTATAAGTGATAAAAAACTGTATCATCGCCGTGTGTGCAAGTGGACAAGGAACTAGCACGACACGAACAGTGAACCGATAACGGACGGTGGATCAAGCTAGTGTCAAACTTTAACTCTTTGTGTGTCAAGGGACGCTAGGAAAGCGCATTGACTACGAAGATACATTTTGTCCTAAGGTGAAAACTAGCGTGTGACTAATGACAAGTCATGACATGGTGAAAAATATTGTGCGCCCATAAAACGTGTTACGGTGACAACGAAATATTGTGCAAACCAGACTAGTGAAGGCCTACTGAGTAATAACTGCCACTAACTGTGTGCGTTCTTTCCCACAGCAGGAAAAATGCCTATAAGGATAGTACACTGTTTCTGAACTTGTTGCATGTTTCCTGGAGCACTGCAAGAAAACGTCGCACGGGCGAGCGGATATCCAACGCGCATCCGGCTACATCAGCTATGCAGCGACCGCAGCAGCCCATAGCAGACCAGACAGACAGCCACGCCCCTACGCGCCGTAGCTGTCAACGCCGGGGGCGGTGACCTACACGGAGTCCGCGCGCCGCGCCGAGCGCCGCTCAACAATCACACCGCACCGCTCACCAAATACAGCATTATTGATTTTTTTTATGTTCACATAAACTGAATAACATGTCAATGACTTCATTTCGATAAACATTGAACATTTACTACGTAGGACAAGTGACCTTGTAGTGTATCACACGAATAATAGTATCACACACAAAAAAACTTCAGTCGAACTGTATGTGACTGTGATATTGTGTAATTGTGTAACCGTTTGTGACGAACTGAATTTAATTCAAATGAATAACTGCATTTAATTCAAATGACCATGAACCAACTGGGATGGCTGGGCTCCGGCACAGTTTTGCCCAGGTTTCCTGTTTGCCTACGCCCAAATGGGGGAGCCATGAACTTATATAACCCTGGGACTAAATAAAAGAGCCATTCCGTAAAATATACAAGTGTAAAGAACGTTACTGGCACCATTGTGTCAAAGTGTAAAAACTCTTTGCCAAATGCTGCCAGGGGGCAATGTAACGTTCCCTGGCAAACTCACGTTATTAAAAAAAAAAAAAAAAAAAAAAAAAAAAAAAAAAAAAAAGAGTTTATTACCATATACGCCGCTCTGGGCAAGTTGTATATATCGTAATTATTGAACAAAAATATTACTGAATGTGGTGTAAAAGACATTTGTTATTCTCCTTATATTTTTTGTTGTAATATTTGTCTGTATTTAGGATAGGAATTTTTTCTGTATTTATTATGTGATTGTAAAATGTGTCAGTATTTGCGATAGCAGAGATATGTTGCCAGAAGAGAATAATATCGTCAATTTGCAAAGAAATGTTAATAGTCAGCAATACTATTTAAGCACAATGCATTATGTATTCTTTGGTCTTCTCTGTTCAGAAGTCATTGCGGTAGGACACTGTGAAAGAGTTTTTTACGAATGGGTAGACTTCTTTTGTCTCTGTCTGGACTTAGCCGCCATTAGACGATGCGTTACGAATTAATGTGAGTTGTATTGTTGTTTGATCTAAATATATTAAAGTTTATCAAAAGTGTGAATTATTTATCTAAATTAGCTTGCCCACGTCATCTATAAAATTTCTTTAAGAATTTTTCAGCATTTTTTAGCGGAGTTGCTGGGCTGTGCCGCGACCAACAATAGCAAACCCGTAAATCGGGAACAGATGCATAAAAATCAATGGTGAATTAAGAAATTGTTCTTCTTTTTCAGTGATCCTGTGGCTGATAAAATTTGAATTAATTATACGTTTGTGCATTCGTAGGCGGATAGCTAATGTTAGTTAACATTGAAATTTAAACAGTTTGGTTCTTCCAAAATATCTCAAATGTGTAATGAAATAGGTTTGATCAGTGATAAATGTCGGCTTGGCAATAATTAAAACATTTTCTGCTAATAGAGGTAATCTTGTGTTCTATGGCTAGTGCCGGGATAAAATTCAGTAAAAATATTTAACAAAAAATCCACTGCATCAGGAAAGTGTATGCCAAGGCCGAATGATTTAAAGGACCCAATTCTCAACCTAATATTCTTAACCAGTTCATATGAGTTCACGTAAATATTATTTTTTCTTTAAATGTACGTAATAATTAAGTAAGTAAAAATTTTTTATTACCACACGAAAATAAGAGAGTGGTTCAACAACAAAGTTCGCACGAAAGAAAATTAACTTAAAAACAACAGATAAATTTTATTATCTTCTTTAACGAAATTTCAAATCAATCCCATTCATTACGACCGATTTCGTTACAGTGCTTCGGACAGGAGGAACTCGTGTCTCAAAAGAATATCCGATCGTTCCGTAGAAACGTTACTCAATTTAGAAGGAGATGTCATAGAACCCATAGTATTTCATAGCGACGCAATTTCTGTGTTAATTCGTCAATGTGAGGGAGCGAGGGATGCGTTAAAGAAGGAATAGTGCATCGGAAAGGACGTAGTCGTATCTCAGAAGAGAATCCTGTTGTTTCCTTAGAAACGTTACTCTCTTAAGAAGGAGATGTCATAGAACCCATAGTATTTCATAGCGACGCAATTTCTGTGTTAATTCGTCAATGTGAGGGAGCGAGGGATGCGTTAAAGAAGGAATAGTGCATCGGACAGGAGAAACTCGTGTCCCAAAAGAATATCCAATCGTTTCCGTAGAAACGTTACTCAATTTAGAAGGAGATGTCATAGGACCCATAGTATTTCATAGCGACGCAATTTCTGTGTTAATTCGTCAATGTGAGGGAGCGAGGGATGCGTTAAAGAAGGAATAGTGCATCGGAAAGGACATAGTCGTATCTCAGAAGTGAATCCTGTTGTTTCCTTAGAAACGTTACTCTCTTAAGAAGGACATGTCATAGAACCCATAGTATTTCATAGCGACGCAATTTCTGTGTTAATTCGTCAATGTGAGGGAGTGAGGGATGCGTTAAAGGAGGAATAGTCGATCGGAAAGGACATAGTCGTATCCCAAAAGAGAATCCTGTTGTTTCCTTAGAAACGTTACTCTCTTAGGAAGGAGATGTCATAGAACCCATAGTATTTCATAGCGACGCAATTTCTGTGTTAATTCGTCAATGTGAGGGAGCGAGGGATGTGTTAAAGGAGGAGTAGTGCATCGCAAAGGATATCATCGTATCCCAAAAGAGAATCCTGTTGTTTCCTTAGAAACGTTACTCTCTTAAGAAGGAGATGTCATAGAACCCATAGTATTTCATAGCGACGCAATTTCTGTGTTAATTCGTCAATATGAGGGAGCGAGGGATGCGTTAAAGAAGTAATAGTGCATCGGACAGGAGAAACTCGTGTCCCAAAAGAATATCCAATCGCTTCTGTAGAAACGTTAGTCAGTTTAGAAGGAGATGTCATAGAACCCATATTATTTCATAGCGACGCAATTTCTGTGTTAATTCGTCAATGAGACGGAGCGAGGGATGCGTTAAAGAAGGAATAGTGCATCGGACAGGAGAAACTCGTGTCCCAAAAGAATATCCAATCCTTTCCGTAGAAACGTTACTCAATTTAGAAGGAGATGTCATAGAACCCATAGTATTTCATAGCGAAGCAATGTCTGTGTTAATTCGTCAATGTGAGGGAGCGAGGGATGCGTTAAAAAGGAATAGTGCTTCGGACAGGAGGAACTCGTGTCTCAAAAGAATATCCGATCGTTTCCGTAGAAACGTTACTCAATTTAGAAGGAGATGTCATAGAACACATAGTATTTCATAGCGACGCAATTTCTGTGTTAATTCGTCAATGTGAGGTAGCGAGGGATGCGTTAAAGAAGGAATAGTGCATCGGAAAGGACATAGTCGTATCTCAGAAGAGAATCCTGTTGTTTCCTTAGAAACGTTACTCTCTTAAGAAGGAGATGTCATAGAACCCATAGTATTTCATAGCGACGCAATTTCTGTGTTAATTCGTCAATGTGAGGGAGCGAGGGATGCGTTAAAGAAGGAATAGTGCATCGGACTGGAGAAACTCGTGTCCCAAAAGAATATCCAATCGTTTCCGTAGAAACGTTACTCAATTTAGAAGGAGATGTCATAGAACCCATAGTATTTCATAGCGACGCAATTTCTGTGTTAATTCGTCAATGTGAGGGAGCGAGGGATGCGATAAAGAAGGAATAGTGCATCGGAAAGGAGAAACTCGTGTCCCAAAAGAATCCAATCGTTTCCGTAGAAACGTTACTCAAATTAGAAGGAGATGTCATAGAACCCATAGTATATCATAGCGACGCAATTTCTGTGTTAATTCGTCAATGTGAGGGAGCGAGGGATGCGTTAAAAGAGGAATAGTGCATCGGAAAGGACATAGTCGTATCCCAAAAGAGAATCCTGTTGTTTCCTTAGAAACGTTACTCTCTTAAGAAGGAGATGTCATAGAACCCATAGTATTTCATAGCGACGCAATTTCTGTGTTAATTCGTCAATGTGAGGGAGCGAGGGATGCGCTAAAGAAGGAATAGTGCATCGGACAGGAGAAACTCGTGTCCTAAAAGAATATCCAATCGTTTCCGTAGAAACGTTACTCAATTTAGAAGGAGATGTCATAGAACCCATAGTATTTCATAGCGACGCAATTTCTGTTTAATTCGTCAATGTGAGGGAGCGAGGGGATGCAGCAAAGAAGGAATAGTGCAATCGGACAGGAGAAACTCGTGTCCCAAATGAATATCCAATCGTTTCCGGAGGAACGTTACTCAATTAAGAAGGAGATGTCATAGATCCCCATAGTATTTCATAGCGACGCACTTTCTGTGTTAATTCGTCAATGTGAGGGAGCGAGGGATGCGTTAAAGGAGGAATGGTGCATCGGAAAGGACATAGTCGTATCCCAAAAGAGAATCCTGTTGTTTCCTTAGAAACGTTACTCTCTTAAGAAGGAGATGTCATAGAACCCATAGTATTTCATAGCGCGGGAATTTCTGTGTTAATTCGTCAATGTGAGGGAGCGAGGGATGCGTTAAAGAAGGAATAGTGCATCGGACAGGAGAAACTCGTGTCCCAAAACAATATCCAATCGTTTCCATAGACGCGTTACTCAATTTAGAAGAAGATGTCATAGAACCCATAGTATTTCATAGCGACGCAATTTCTGTGTTAATTCGCCAATGTGAGGGAGCGAGGGATGCAGTAAAGAAGGAATAGTGCATCGGATCGGACATAGTCGTATCCCAAAAGAGAATCCTGTCGTTTCCATAGAAACGTTACTCGATTTAGAAGGAGAAATCATACAACTCATAGTATTTCATAGCGACACAATTTCTGTGTTAATTCGTCAATGTGAGGGAGCGAGGGATGCAGTGAAGAAAGAATAGTGCATCGGAAAGGAGAAAGTCGTGTCCCAAAAGAATATCCAGTCGTTTCCATAGAAACGTTACTCAATTTAGAAAGAGATGTCATAGAACCCATAGTATTTCATAGCGACACAATTTCTGTCTTAATTCGTCAATGTGAGGGAGCGAGGGATGCAGCAAAGAAGGAATAGTGCATCGGAAAGAAGATAGTCGTATCACAAAAGAAAATCCTGTCGTTTCAATAGAAACGTTGCTCGATTTCGAAGGAGAAGCCATAGAACCCATTGTATTTCAGCGCGACGCAATTTCTGTGTTATTTCGTCAATGTGAGTGAGCGAGGAATGCAGTATAGAAGGAATAGTGCATTGGAAAGGAGATAGTCGTATCCCAAAAAAAATCCTGTAGTTTCCATAGAAACGTTACTCGATTTAGATGAGATGTCATAGAACACATAGTATTTCATAGCGACGCAATTTCTGTGTTAGTTCGAGAATGTGAGGGAGCGAGGGATGCAGTAAGAAGGAATAGTGCATCGGACATGAGAAACTCCTCTCCCAAAAGAATATCCAGTCGTTTCCAAAGACACGTTACTCAGTTTAGAAGGAGATGTCATAGAGCACATAGTACTTCATAGCGACGCAATTTCTGTGTTAATTCGTCAATGTGAGGAGCGAGGGATGCAGTAAAGAAGGAATAGGGCATCGGAAAGGAGATACTCGTACTCCAAAAGAAAATCCTGTCGTTTATATAGAAACGTTACACGATTTAGAAGGAGATGTCATAGAAACCATAGTATTTCATAGCGACGCAATTTCTGTGTTAATTCGCCAATGTGAGGGAGCGAGGAATGCAGTAAAGAAGGAATAGTGCATTGGAAAGGACATAGTCGTATCCCAAAAGAGAATCCTGTCGTTTCCATAGAAACGTTACTCTCTTAAGAAGGAGATGTCATACAAACCCATAGAATTTCATAGCGACGCAATTTCTGTGTTAATTCGTCAATGTGAGGAGCGAGGGATGCGTTAAAGAAGGAATAGTGCATCGGACAGGGAGAAACTCGTGTCCCAAAAAATATCCAATCGTTTCCGTAGAAACGTTACTCAATTTAGAAGGAGATGTCATAGAACCCATAGTATTTCATAGCGACGCATTTTCTATGTTAATTCGTCAATGTGAGGGAGCGAGGGATGCGCTAAAGAAGGAATAGTGCATCGGACAGGAGAAACTCGTGTCCCAAAAGATTATCCAATCGTTTCCGTAGAAACGTTACTCAATTTAGAAGGAAATGTCATAGAACACATAGTTTTTCATAGCAACGAATTTCTGTGTTAATTCGTCAATGTGAGGAGCGAGGGATGCGTTAAAGGAGGAATAGTGCATCGGAAAGGACATAGTCGTATCCCAAAAGAGAATCCTGTTGTTTCCTTAGAAACGTTACTCTCTTAAGAAGGAGATGTCATAGAACAACATAGTATTTCATAGCGACGCAATTTCTGTGTTAATTCGTCAATGTGAGGGAGCGAGGGATGCGTTAAAGAAGGAATAGTGCATCGGACAGGAGAGACTCGTGTCCCAAAAGAATATCCAATCGTTTCCCTAGACGCGTTACTCAATTTAGAAGGAGATGTCATAGAACCCATAGTATTTCATAGCGACGCAATTTCTGTGTTAATTCGCCAATGTGAGGGTGCGAGGGATGCAGTAAAGAAGGAATAGTGCATCAGAAAGGACATAGTCGTATCCCAAAAAGAGAATCCTGTCGTTTCCATAGAAACGTTACTCTCTTAAGAGGGGGATATCATAGAACCCATAGTATTTCATAGCGACGCAATTTCTGTGTTAATTCGTCAATGTCAGGGAGCGAGGGATGCGTTAAAGAAGGAATAGTGCATCGGACAGGAGAAACTCGTGTCCCAAAAGAATATCAAATCGTTTCCCAAAGTATTGTTACTCAATTTAGAAGGAGATGTCACAGAACCCATAGTATTTCATAGCGACGCAATTTTTGTGTTAATTCGTCAATTTGAGGGAGCGAGGGATGCAGTGAAGAAGGAATAGTGCATCGGAAAGACATAGTCGTATCCCAAAAGAGAATCCTGTCGTTTCCATAGAAACGTTACTCTCTTAAGAAGGAGATGTCATAGAACGCATAGTATGTCATAGCGACACAATTTCTGTGTTAATTCGTCAATGTGAGGGAGCGAGGAATGCAGTAAAGCAAGAATAGTGCATCAGAAAGGTGATACTCGAATCCCAAAAACAAATCCTGTCGTTTCCACACAAACGTTACTCGATTTAGAAGGAGAAGTCATACAACTCATAGTATTTCATAGCGACGCAATTTCTGTGTTAATTCGTCAATGTGAGACAGCGAGGGATGCGTTAAAGGAGGAATAGTGCATCGGAAAGGAGATAGTCTTATCCCAAAAGAAAATCCTGTCGTTCCCATGCAAACGTTACTCGATTTAGAAGGAGAAGTCATTGAACCCATAGTATTTCATAGTGACGCAACTTTTGTGTTAATTCGTCGGTGTGAGGGAGCGAGGGATGCAGTAAAGAAGGAATAGTGCATCGGAAAGTAGATAGTCGTATCCCAAAAGAAAATCCTGTTGGTCCCATAGAAACGTTACTCGATTTAGAAGGAGAAGTCATTGAACCCATAGTATTTCATAGTGACACAATTTCTGTGTTAATTCGTCAATGTGAGGGAGCGAGGGATGCAGTAAAGAAAGAATAGTGCATCGGAAAGGAGGTACTCGTATCCCAAAAAAGAATCCTGTCGTTTCCATAGAAACGTTACTCGATTTAGAAGGAGAAGTCATACAACTCATAGTATTTCATAGCGACACAATTTCTGTGTTAATTCGTCAATGTAAGGGAGCGAGGGATGCAGTAAAGAAAGAATAGTGCATCGGAAAGGAGAAAGTCGTGTCCCAAAAGAATATCCAGTCGTTTCCATAGAAACGTTACTCAATTTAGAAAGAGATGTCATAGAACCCATAGTATTTCATAGCGACACAATTTCTGTGTTAGTTCGTCAATGTGAGGGAGCGAGGGATGCAGCCAAGAAGAAATAGTGCATCGGAAAGAAGATAGTCGTATCCCAAAAGAAAATCCTGTCGTTGCAATAGAAACATTACTCGATTTCGAAGGAGAAGTCATAGAACCCATAGTATTTCAGAGCGACGCAATTTCTGTGTTAGTTCGTCAATGTGAGTGAGCGAGGAATGCAGTATAGAAGGAATAGTGCATTGGAAGGGAGATAGTCGTATCCCGAAAAAAAAATCCTGTAGTTTCCATACAAACGTTACTCGATTTAGATGAGATGTCATAGGACACATAGTATTTCATACCGACGCAATTTCTGTGTTAGTTCGTGAATGTGAGGGAGCGAGGGATGCAGTAAAGAAGAAATAGTGCATCGGACAGGAGAAACTCCTATCCCAAAAGAATATCCAGTCGTTTCCATAGACACGTTACTCAGTTTAGAAGGAGATGTCATAGAACACATAGCACTTCATAGCGACGCAATTTCTGTGTTAATTCGTCAATGTGAGGGAGCGAGGGATGCAGTAAAGAAGGAATAGGGCATCGGAAAGGAGATACTCGTACCCCAAAAGAAAATCCTGTCGTTTACATAGAAGCGTTACTCGATTTAGAAGGAGATGTCATAGAACTCATTCTATTTCATAGCGACGAAATTTCTGTGTTAATGCGTCAATGTGTGGGAGCGAGGAATGCAGTAAACACGGAATAGTGCATCGGAAATTAGATACTCGTATCCCAAAGGAAAATCCTGTCGTTTCCATAGAAACGTTGCTCGATTTAGACGGAGATGTCATAGAACCCATAGAATTTCATAGCGACGCAATTGCTGTGTCACTTCGTCAATGTGAAGGTGCGAGGGATGCAGTAATGAAGGAAAAGTGCATCGAAAAGGACATAGTCGTATCCCATAAGAGAATCCTGTTGTTTCCTTAGAAACTTTACTCTATTAAGAAGGAGATGTCATAGAACCCATGGTATTTCGTAGCGACGCAATTCCTGCGTTAATTAGTCAATGTGAGGCAGCGAGGGATGCAGTAAAGAAGGAATAGTGCATCGCGAAGGAGATACTCGTATCCCATAAGAAAATCCTGTCATTTCTCGTTACCCGTTTTAGAAGGAGATGTCATAGAACCCATAGTATTTCATAGCGATGCAAATTCTGTATTAATTCGTCAATGTGAGGGAGCGAGGAATGCAGTAAACAAGGAATAGTGCATCGGGAAGGAGATAGTCGTATCAGAAATAAAAATTCTGTCGTTTCTATAGAAACGTTACTCGATTTAGAAGGAGAAGTCATGGAACACATAGTATTTCATAGAGACGCAATTTCTGTGATAATTCGTCAATGTGAGGGAGCGAGGGATGAAGTAAATAAGGATTAGTTTATCGGAAAAGAGATACTCGTATCCCAAAAGAAATTCCTTTCGTTTCCATAGAAACGTTACAAGATTTAGAAGGAGAAGTCATAGAACATATAGTATTTCATAGCGACGCAATTTCTGTGTTAATTCGTCAATGTGAGGGAGCGAGGGCAGCGGTAAAGAAGGAATAGTCCATCGTAAAGGAGATACTCGTATCCCAAAAGAAAATCCTGTCGTTCCCATAGAAACGTTACTCGATATAGAAGGAGAAGTCATTGAACCCATAGTATTTCATAGCGACGCAACTTTAGTGTTAATTCGTCAGTGTGAGGGAGCGAGGGATGCAGTAAAGAAGGAGTACTGCAACGGAAAGGAGATACTCGTATCCCAAAGAAAATCCTGTCGTTTCCATAGAAACGTTACTCGATTTTGAGGGAGATGTCATAGAACCCGTAGTATGTCATAGCGACGCAATTTCTGTGTTAATTCGTCAATGTGAGGGAGCGAGGGATGCAGTAAAGAAGGAATATGCATGGGAAAGGAGATACACGTATCCCAAGAGAAAATCCTGTCGATTCCGTAGAAACGTTTCTCGATTTAGAAGGAGGTGTCATAGAACCGATAGTTTTTCATAGCGCTGATATTTCTGTGTTAATTCGTCAATGTGAGGGACCGAGGAATGCAGTAAACAAGGAATAGTGCATCGGAAAGGAGATACTCGTATCCCAAAAGAAAATCCTGTCGTTTCCATAGAAACGTTACTTGATTTTGAAGGAGAAGTCATGGAACCCATTGTATTTCATAGCGACGCTATTTCTGTGATAATTCGTCAATGCGAGGAAGCGAGGGATGCAGCATTGAAGGTATAGTGCATCGGAAAGAAGATAGTCGTATCCCAAAAGATTATCCTTTCGTTTCAATAGAAACGTTACTCGATTTCGAAGGAGAAGTCATAGAACCCATAGTATTTCAGAGCGACGCAATTTCTGTGTTAGTTCGTCAATGTGAGTGAGCGAGGAATGCAGTAAAGAAGGAATAGTGCATTGGAAAGGAGATAGTCGTATCCAAAAAAAAAAGAATCCTGTCGTTTCCATAGAAACGTTACTCGATTTAGATGGGATGTCGTAGAACACATAGTATTTCATAGCGACGCAATTTCTGTGTTAATTCGTCAATGTGAGGGAGCGAGGGATGCAGTAAAGAAGGATTAGTGCATGGGACATGAGTAACTCGTATCCCAAAAGAATATCCAGTCTTTTCCATAGAAACGTTACTCAATTTAGAACGACATGTCATAGAACACATAGTATTTCATAGCGACGCAATTTCTGTGTTTATTCGTCAATGTGAGGGAGCGAGGGATGCAGCAAAATGGAATAGTGCATCGGAAAGGAGATAGTCGTATCCCAAAAGAAATTCCTGTCGTTTCCATAGAAACGTTACTCGAATTAGAAAGAGACGTCATAGAACCCATAGTATTCATAGCGACTCAATTTCTTTGTCAATTCGTCAATGTGAGGGAGCGAGGGATGCAGTAAAGAAGGAATAGTGCATTGGCAAGGAGATACTCGTACCCCGAAAGAAAATCCTGTCGTTTACATAGAAACGTTACTCGATTTAGAAGGAGGTGTCATAGAACCGATAGTATTTCATGGCCACGAAATTTCTGTGTTAATTCGTCAATGTGAGGAAGCTAGGGATGCAGCAAAGAAGGAATAGTGCATCGGAAAGGAGATACTCATATCCGAAAAGAAAATCCTGTCGTTTCCATAGAAACGTTACTCGATTTAGAAGGAGACGACATAGAACACATAGTATTTCATAGCGACGCAACTTCTGTGTTAATTCGTCAGTGTGAGGGAGCGAGGGATGCAGTAAAGAAGGAATAGTGCATCAGAAAGGAAATACTCGTATCCCAAAAGAAAATCCTGTCGGTTCCATAGAAACGTTACTCGATTTAGAAGTAGAAGTCATAGAAAACAAAGTACTTCATAGCGACGAGATTTCTGTGTTAATTCGGCAATGGGAGGGAGAGAGGCATGCAGTAAAGAAAGAATAGTCCATCGGAAAGGAGATACTTCTATCCCAAAAGAAAATCGTGTCGGTTCAATAGAAACGTTACTCGGTTTAGAAGGAGAAGTCATAGAACACATAGTATTTCTTAGAGACGCAATTTCGGTGATAATTCGTTAATGTGAGGGAGCGAGGGATGGAGTAAAAGAGGAACATTGCATCCGAAAGGAGATAGTCGTATTTCAAAAGAAAATGCTGTCGTTCCCATAGAAACGTTACTCGATTTAGAAGGAGAAGTCATTGAACCCATAGTATTTCATAGCGACGCAACTTCTGCTTAATTCGTCAGTGTGAGGGAGCTAGGGATGCTGTAAAGTAGGAATAGTGCATCGGAAAGGAGATACTCGTATCCCAAAGAAAATCCTGTCGTTTCCATAGAAACGTAACTAGATTTAGAAGGAGAAGTCATAGAACTCATAGCATTTCATACCGACGCAATTTCTGTGTTAATTCTTCAATGTGAGGGAGCGAAGAATGCAGTAATGGAGGAATAGCGCATCGGAAAGGAGATACTCGTATCCCAAAAGAAAATCCTGTCGTTTCCATAGAAACGTTACTAGATTTCGAAGGAGAAGTCATAGAACATATAGTAGTTCATAGCGACGTAATTTCTGTGTCAATTCGTCAATGTGAGGGGCGAGGGATGCAGTCAAGAAGGAATACAGCATCGGAAAGGAGATACTCGTACCCCAAAAGAAAATCCTGTCGTTTCCATAGAAACGTTACTCGATTTAGAAGGAGAAGACATAGAACACATAGTATTTCATAGCGACGCAACTTCTGTGTTAATTCGTCAGTGCGAGGGAGCGAGGGATGCGTTAAACAAGGAATAGTGCATCGGAAAGGAGATACTCGTATCCCAAAGAAAATCCTGTCGTTTTCATAGAAACGTTACTCGATTTAGAGGGAGATGTCATAGAACACGTAGTATGTCATAGCGACGCAATTTCTGTGTTAATTCGTCAATGTAAGGGAGCGAGGGACGCAGTAAACAAGGAATATGCATGGGAAAGGAGATACACGTATCCCAAGAGAAAATCCTGTCGTTTCCATAGAAACTTTACTCGATTTAGAAGGAGAAGTCATAGAACACATAGCATTTCATAGCCACGCAATTTCTGTGTTAATTCGTCAATGTGAGGGAGCGAGGAATGCAGTAAACAAGGAAAAGTGCTTCGGAAAGGAGATACTTGTATCCCAATGCAAATCCCGTCGTTTCCATTGAAACGTTACTCGATTTAGAAGGAGATGTCATAGAACCCATAGTATGTCATAGCGACGCAATTTCTGTGTTTATTCGTCAATGTGAGGGAGCGAGGGATGCAGTAAAGAAGGAATAGTGCATCGGAAAGGAGATAGTCGTATCCCAAAAGAAAATCTTGTCTATTCCATAGAAAAGTTACTCGATGTAGAAGGAGAAGTCATACAACCCATAGTATTTCATAGCGCCGCATTTTCTGTGTTGATTCGTAAATGTGAGGGGGCGAGGGATGCAGTAAAGGAGGAATAGTGCATCGCGAAGGAGATACTCGTATCCCATAAGAAAATCCTGTCATTTCTCGTTACCCGTTTTAGATGGAGATGTCATAGAACCCATAGTATTTCATAGCGATGCAAATTCTGTATTAATTCGTCAATGTGAGGGAGCGAGGAATGCAGTAAACAAGGAATAGTGCATCGGGAAGGAGATAGTCGTATCAGAAATAAAAATCCTGTCGTTTCTATAGAAACGTTACTCGATTTAGAAGGAGAAGTCATGGAACACATAGTATTTCATAGAGACGCAATTTTTGTGATAATTCGTCAATGTGAGGGAGCGAGGGATGAAGTAAATAAGGATTAGTGCATCGGAAAAGAGATACTCGTATCCTAAAAGAAAATCCTTTCGTTTCCATAGAAACGTTACTAGATTTAGAAGGAGAAGTCATAGAACCCATAGTATTTCATAGCGACGCAATTTCTGTGTTAATTCGTCAATGTGAGGGAGCGAGGGCAGCGGTAAAGAAGGAATAGTCCATCGTAAAGGAGATACTCGTATCCCAAAAGAAAATCCTGTCGTTCCCATAGAAACGTTACTCGATATAGAAGGAGAAGTCATTGAACCCATACTATTTCATAGCGACGCAACTTTAGTGTTAATTCGTCAATGTGAGGGAGCGAGGGATGCAGTAAAGAGGGAATACTGCAACGGAAAGGAGATACTCGTATCCCAAAGAAAATCCTGTCGTTTCCATAGAAACGTTACTCGATTTTGAGGGAGATGTCATAGAACCCGTAGTATGTCATAGCGACGCAATTTCTGTGTTAATTCGTCAATGTGAGGGAGCGAGGGATGCAGTAAAGAAGGAATATGCATGGGAAAGGAGATACACGTATCCCAAGAGAAAATCCTGTCGATTCCGTAGAAACGTTTCTCGATTTAGAAGGAGGTGTCATAGAACCGATAGTTTTTCATAGCGCTGATATTTCTGTGTTAATTCGTCAATGTGAGGGACCGAGGAATGCAGTAAACAAGGAATAGTGCATCGGAAAGGAGATACTCGTATCCCAAAAGAAAATCCTGTCGTTTCCATAGAAACGTTACTCGATTTAGAAGAAGAAGTCATACAACTCATAGTATTTCATAGCGACGCAATTTCTGTGTTAATTCGTCAATGTGAGGGAGCGAGGGATGCAGTAGAGGAGGAAGAGTGCATCGGAAAGGAGACAGTCGTATCCCAAAAGAATATCCGGTCGTTTCCATAGAAACGTTACTTGATTTTGAAGGAGAAGTCATGGAACCCATTGTATTTCATAGCGACGCTATTTCTGTGTAATTCGTCAATGTGAGGAAGCGAGGGATGCAGCATAGAAAGTATAGTGCATCGGAAAGAAGATAGTCGTATCCCAAAAGATTATCCTTTCGTTTCAATAGAAACGTTACTCGATTTCGAAGGAGAAGTCATAGAACCCATAGTATTTCAGAGCGACGCAATTTCTGTGTTAGTTCGTCAATGTGAGTGAGCGAGGAATGCAGTAAAGAAGGAATAGTGCATTGGAAAGGAGATAGTCGTATCCAAAAAAAAAAAGAATCCTGTCGTTTCCATAGAAACGTTACTCGATTTAGATGGGATGTCGTAGAACACATAGTATATAATAGCGACGCAATTTCTGTGTTAATTCGTCAATGTGAGGGAGCGAGGGATGCAGTAAAGAAGGATTAGTGCATGGGACATGAGTAACTCGTATCCCAAAAGAATATCCAGTCTTTTCCATAGAAACGTTACTCAATTTAGAACGACATGTCATAGAACACATAGTATTTCATAGCGACGCAATTTCTGTGTTTATTCGTCAATGTGAGGGAGCGAGGGATGCAGCAAAATGGAATAGTGCATCGGAAAGGAGATAGTCGTATCCCAAAAGAAATTCCTGTCGTTTCCATAGAAACGTTACTCGATTTAGAAGGAGACGTCATAGAACCCATTGTATTTCAGAGCGACGCAATTTCTGTGTTAATTCGTCAATGTGAGGAAGCGAGGGATGCAGTAAAGAAGTTATATGCATCGGAAAGGAGCTACTCGTATCCCAAAAGAAAATCCTGTAGTTTCCATAGAAACGTTACTCGATTTACGAGGAAATGTCATAGAACCCATAGTATTCATAGCGACGCAATTTCTTTGTCAATTCGTCAATGTGAGGGAGCGAGGGATGCAGTAAAGAAGGAATAGTGCATTGGCAAGGAGATACTCGTACCCCGAAAGAAAATCCTGTCGTTTACATAGAAACGTTACTCGATTTAGAAGGAGGTGTCATAGAACCGATAGTATTTCATGGCCACGAAATTTCTGTGTTAACTCGTCAATGTGAGGAAGCTAGGGATGCAGCAAAGAAGGAATAGTGCATCGGAAAGGAGATACTCATATCCGAAAAGAAAATCCTGTCGTTTCCATAGAAACGTTACTCGATTTAGAAGGAGAAGACATAGAACACATAGTATTTCATAGCGACGCAACTTCTGTGTTAATTCGTCAGTGTGAGGGAGCGAGGGATGCAGTAAAGAAGGAATAGTGCATCAGAAAGGAAATACTCGTATCCCAAAAGAAAATCCTGTCGGTTCCATAGAAACGTTACTCGATTTAGAAGTAGAAGTCATAGAAAACAAAGTACTTCATAGCGACGAGATTTCTGTGTTAATTCGGCAATGGGAGGGAGAGAGGCATGCAGTAAAGAAAGAATAGTCCATCGGAAAGGAGATACTTCTATCCCAAAAGAAAATCCTGTCGGTTCAATAGAAACGTTACTCGGTTTAGAAGGAGAAGTCATAGAACACATAGTATTTCATAGAGACGCAATTTCGGTGATAATTCGTTAATGTGAGGGAGCGAGGGATGGAGTAAAAGAGGAACATTGTATCCGAAAGGAGATAGTCGTATTCCAAAAGAAAATCCTGTCGTTCCCATAGAAACGTTACTCGATTTAGAAGGAGAAGTCATTGAACCCATAGTATTTCATAGCGACGCAACTTCTGCTTAATTCGTCAGTGTGAGGGAGCTAGGGATGCTGTAAAGTAGGAATAGTGCATCGGAAAGGAGATACTCGTATCCCAAAGAAAATCCTGTCGTTTCCATAGAAACGTAACTAGATTTAGAAGGAGAAGTCATAGAACTCATAGCATTTCATACCGACGCAATTTCTGTGTTAATTCTTCAATGTGAGGGAGCGAAGAATGCAGTAATGGAGGAATAGCGCATCGGAAAGGAGATACTCGTATCCCAAAAGAAAATCCTGTCGTTTAAATAGAAACGTTACTAGATTTCGAAGAAGTCATAGAACATATAGTATTTCATAGCGACGTAATTTCTGTGTTAATTCGTCAATGTGAGGGGCGAGGGATGCAGTAAAGAAGGAATACAGCATCGGAAACGAGATACTCGTACCCCAAAAGATAATCCTGTCGTTTCCTTAGAAACGTTACTAGATTTAGAAGGAGAAGTCATAGAACCCATAGTATTTCATAGCGACGCAATTTCTGTGTTAGTTCGTCAATGTGAGGCAGCGAGCGTAGCAGTAAAGAAGCAATAGTTTATCGGAAAGGAGATACTCGTACCCCAAAAGAAAATCCTGTCGTTTCCATAGAAACGTTACTCGATTTAGAAGGAGAAGACATAGAACACATAGTATTTCATAGCGACGCAACTTCTGTGTTAATTCGTCAGTGCGAGGGAGCGAGGGATGCGTTAAACAAGGAATAGTGCATCGGAAAGGAGATACTCGTATCCCAAAGAAAATCCTGTCGTTTCCATAGAAACGTTACTCGATTTAGAGGGAGATGTCATAGAACACGTAGTATGTCATAGCGACGCAATTTCTGTGTTAATTCGTCAATGTAAGGGAGCAAGGGACGCTGTAAACAAGGAATATGCATGGGAAAGGAGATACACGTAACCCAAGAGAAAATCCTGTCGTTTCCATAGAAACTTTACTCGATTTAGAAGGAGAAGTCATAGAACACATAGCATTTCATAGCCACGCAATTTCTGTGTTAATTCGTCAATGTGAGGGAGCGAGGAATGCAGTAAACAAGGAAAAGTGCTTCGGAAAGGTGATACTCGTATCCCAATGCAAATCCCGTCGTTTCCATAGAAACGTTACTCGATTTAGAAGGAGATGTCATAGAACCCATAGTATGTCATAGCGACGCAATTTCTGTGTTAATTCGTCAATGTGAGGGAGCGAGGGATGCAGTAAAGAAGGTATAGTGCATCAGAAAGTAAATACTCGTATCGCAAAAGAAAATCCTGTCGTTTCCATAGAGACGTTACTCGATTTAGAAGGAGAAGTCATAGAACACGTAGTACTTCATAGCGACGTAATTTCTGTGTTTATTCGTCAATGTGAGGGAGCGAGGGATGCAGTAAAGAAAGAATTGTGCATCGGAAAGGAGATAGTCGTATCCCAAAAGAAAATCTTGTCTATTCCATAGAAAAGTTACTCGATTTAGAAGGAGAAGTCATACAACCCACAGTATTTCATAGCGCCGCATTTTCTGTGTTGATTCGTAAATGTGAGGGAGCGAGGGATGCAGTAAAGGAGGAATAGTGCATCAGATAGGAGATACTCGTATCCCGAAAGAAAATCCTGTCAATTCAATAGAAACCTTACTCGATTTAGAAGGAGATGTCATGGAACCTGATGTGTCGGCAGCTGGGCCAACACCTTGTAGATCGAGATGGCTGAAAATGCACGCGAGACTAACGCAGACGGGCTTGAAGTACTGGAACAGGCTACGTAATTAATGCTATGAAGAAAAGTACGTAGCTGGATTAATACTTAACTTTAATCAATCATTGTGGTACATCGCTCTTGACTATACACAGGAGGCTTTAATTACAATCACTGTAAGGCAAATGCCGCCTTGCTAGTTCGTAGCCATTAACTTAGCTGAAGGCTATTATGTCTCTCGGCTAATGAGAGAGAAAGGCTTCGTACATCTAGTCGCTATCTAGGTCGTCCGTACAACTGGGCGAGTGTTCGTATCACGAGACCTGCCTTGTGGTGGCGCTAGGTCTGCGATCACACAGTGGCGACACGTGGGTCCGACATGTACTAAATGGACCGCGGCCGATTTAACCTACCGCCTAGCAAGTGTGGTGTCTGGCGGTGACACCACAGAACCCATCGTATTTCATAGCGACGCAACTTCTGTGTTAATTCGTTAGTGTGAGAGAGCGAGAGATGCAGTAAAGAAGGAATAGTGCATCGGAAAGGAGATACTCGTATCCCAAAGAAAATATTGTCGTTTCCATAGAAACGTTACTAGATTTAGAGGGAGATGTCATAGTACCAGTAGTGTGTCATTGCGACGAGTTTCTGTGTTAAATCGTCAATGTGAGGGAGCGAGGGATGCAGTGAAGTCGGAATATGCATGGTAAAGGAGATACACGTATCCCAATAGAAAATCCTGTCGTTTCCATAGAAACGTTACTCGATTTACAAGGAGGTGTCATAGATCCGAAAGTATTTCATAGCGCCGCAATTTCTGTGTTAATTCGTCAATGTGAGTGAGCGAGGGATGCAGTAAAGAAGGAATAGTGCAAGGAAAGGAGATACTCCTATCCCAAAAGAGAATCCTGTTGTATCCATAGAAACGTTACTCGATTTAGAAGGGGATGTGATAGAACCCATAGTATTTATACCGATGCAATTTCTGTGTTAATTCGTCAATCTGAGGGTGCGAGGGATGCAGTAAAGAAGGAATAGAGCATCGGAAAGGTGATGGTTGTATCCCAAAAGAAAATCCTGTCGTTTCCATAGAAAAGTTACTCGATTTAGAATGATATGTCATAGAACGCATTGTCTTTCATAGCGCCGCGTGTTCTGTGTTAATACGTCAATGTGAGTGAGCGAGGGATGCAGTAAAGGAGGAATAGTGCATCAGAAAGGAGTTAGTCTAATCTTAAGAGATAAATCCCGTCGTTTCCATAGAAACGTTACTCGATTAAGAAGGAGAAGTCATAGAACACATAGTATTTCATAGCAACAAAATTTCTGTGATAATTCGTCAATCTGAGGGAGCGAAGGATGCAGTAAAGAAGGAATAGTGCATCGGAAAGGAGATGCCCGTATCCGAAAAGAAAATCCTGTCGTTTCCATAAAACGTTACTCGATTTAGAAGGAGAAGTCATAGATACCCATAGTATTTATACCGATGCAATTTCTGTGTTAATACGTCAAAGTGAGTGAGCGAGGGATGCAGTAAAGAAGGAATAGTGCATCGGAAAGTAGACACTCGTATCCCAAAAGAAAATCCCTTCCTTTCCATAGAGACGTTACTCGATTTAGTAGGAGAAGTCATAGAACACATAGTACTTCATAGCGACGCAATTTCTGCGTTATTTCGTCAACGTGAGGGAGCGAGGGAGGCAGTAAAGGAGGTATAGTGCATCAGAAAGGAGATACTCGTATCCCAAAAGAAAATCCTTTCAATTCCAAAGAAACGTAGCTCGATTTAGAAGGAGATGTCATAGAACCCATAGTATTTCAAAGCGACGCAATTTCTATGTTATTTCGTCAATGTGAGGGAGCGAGGGATGCAGCAAAGAAGGAATAGTGCAGCGGAAAGGAGATAGTCGTATCCCTAAAGAAATACCTGTCGTTTCCATAGAAACGTTACTCGATTTACAAGGAAGTGTCATAGATCCGATAGTATTTCATAGTGCCGCAATATCTGTGTTAATTCGTCAATGTGAGTGAGCGAGGGATGCAGTAAAGAAGGAATAGTGCACCAGAAAGGACATACTCGTATCCCAAAAGAAAATCCTGTCGTTTCCATAGAAACGTTACTCGATTTAGAAGGGGATGTCATAGAACCCATAGTATTTCATAGCGCCGCGTGTTCTGTGTTAATTCGTCAATGTGAGGGAGCGAGGAATGCAGTAAAGAAGGAATAGTGCATCGCAAAGTAGATATTCGTATCCCAAAAGAAAATCCCTTCGTTTCC
Organism: Schistocerca piceifrons; assembly: GCF_021461385.2. Lineage (NCBI taxonomy): Eukaryota > Metazoa > Arthropoda > Insecta > Orthoptera > Acrididae > Schistocerca > Schistocerca piceifrons. The sequence goes on along the minus strand of NC_060141.1, from coordinate 804,232,295 downwards.
ATAGAGACGTTACTCGATTTAGAAGGAGAAGTCATAGAACACATAGTACTTCATAGCGACGCAATTTCTGTGTTTATTCGTCAATGTGAGGGAGCGAGGTATGCTGTAAAGAAGGAATAGTGCTTCAGAAAGGAGATACTCGTACCCCAAATGAAAATCCTGTCGTTTCCATAGAATCGTTACTCGATTTACAAGGAGGTGTCATAGAACCGATAGTATTTCATAGCCACGAAATTTCCGTGTTAATTCGTCAATGCGAGGGAGCGAGGGATGCAGTAAAGAAGGAATAGTGCATCGGAAAGTAGATACTCGTATCCCAAAAGAAAATCCCTTCGTTTCCATAGAGACGTTACTCGATTTAGAAGGAGAACTCATAGAACACGTAGTACTTCATAGCGACGCAATTTCTGTGTTTATTCGTCAATGTGAGGGAGCGAGGTATGCAGTAAAGTAAGAATAGTGCATCAGAAAGGAGATACTCGTAACCCAAATGAAAATCCTGTCGGTTCCATAGAATCGTTACTCGATTTAGAAGGAGATGTTATAGAACCCAAAGTATTTCATAGCGGCGCAATTTCTGTGTTAATTCGTCAATGTGAGGGAGCGACGGATGCAGTAAAGAAGGTATAGTGCATCAGAAAGGAGATACTCGTATCCCAAAAGAAAATCCTGTCGATTCCATAGAAACGTTGCTCGAATTTGAAGGAGAAGTCTTAGGACCCATAGTATTTCAAAGCGACGCAATTTCTATGATATTTCGTCAATGTGAGGGAGCGAGGGATGCAGTAAAGAAGGAATAGTGCATCGGAAGGGAGATACATGTAACCCAAAAGAAAATCCTGTCGTTTACACAGAAACGTTACTCGATTTAGAAGGAGGTGTCATAGAACCGATAGTATTTCATAGCCACGAAATTTCTGTGTTAATTCGTCAATGTGAGGGAGCGAGTGATGCAGCTAAGAAGGAATAGTGCATCGCAAAGGAGATACTCGTATCCCAAAGGAAAATCCTGTCGTTTCCATAGAAACGTTACTCGATTTAGAAGGAGATGCCATAGAACCCATAGTATTTCATAGCGACGCAATTTCTGTGTTAATTCGTCAATGTGACGGAGCGAGGGATGCTGTAAAGAAGGAATAGTCCATCGGAAAGGAGATACTCATATCCCAAAGGAAAATCCTGTCGTTTCCATAGAAACGTTACTCGATTTAGAAGGAGAAGTCATAGAACCCATAGTATTTCACAGCGCCGCATTTTCTGTGTTAATTCGTCAATGTGAGGGAGCGAGGGATGCTGTAAAGAAGGAATAGTCCATCGGAAAGGAGATACTCATATCCCAAAGGAAAATCCTGTCGTTTCCATAGAAACGTTACTCGATTTAGAAGGAGAAGTCATAGAACCCATAGTATTTTATAGCGACGCAATTTCTGTGTCAATTCCTCAATGTGAGGGAGCGAGGGATTCAGTAAAGAGGGAATAGTGCATCGAAAAGGAGATAGTCGTATCCCACAAGAAATTCCTTTCGTTTCCATAGAAACGTTACTCGATTTAGAAGGATATGTCATGGAACCCATAGTATTTCTTAGCGCCGCATTATCTGTGTTAATTCGTCAATGTGAGGGAGCAAGGGATGCAGTAAAGAAGGAATAGTGCACCAGAAAGGTGATACTCGTATCCCAAAAGAAAATCCTGTCGATTCCATAGAAACGTTGCCCGATTTAGAAACAGAAGTCAGAGAACCCATTGTATTTCATAGCGCCGCATTTTCTGTGTTAATTTGTCAATGTGAGGGAGCGAAGGATGCAGTGAAGAAGGATTAGTGCATCGGAAAGGTGATACTCGTATCCCAGAACAAAATCCTGTTGTATCCTTAGAAACGTTACTCGATTTAGATGGAGACGTCATAGAACCCATAGTATTTTATAGCGACGCAATTTCTGTGTTAAATCGTCCATGTGAGGGAGCGAGGGATGCAGTAAAGAAGGAATAGTGCATCGCAAAGGAGATAGTCGTATCCCAAACTGTATTCCTGTCGTTTCCATAGAAACGATACTCGATTTAGAAGGATATGTCATTGAACACATAGTATTTCAAAGCGCAGCATTTTCTGTGTTAATTCGTCAATGTCAGACAGCGAAGGATGCAGTAAAGAAGGAATAGTGCACCAGAAAGGAGATACTCGTATCCCAAAAGAAAATCCTATAGATTCCATAGAAACGTTACTCGATTTAGAAGGAGTAGTCATAGAACCCATAGTATTTCATTGAGACGCGATTTGTGAGTTAATTCGTGAATGTGAGGGAGCGAGGGATGCATTAAAGAAGAAATAGTGCATCGGAAAGGAGATAGTCGTATCCCAAAAGAAAATCCTGTCGTTTCCATAAAAACATTACTCGATTTAGATGGAGAAGTCTTAGAACCCATAGTATTTCATAGCGACGCAATTTCTGTCTTAATTCGTCAATGTGAGGGAGAAAGGGATGCAGTAAAAGCGTTATAGTGCATCAGAAAGGTAATACTCGTATCCCAGAACAAAATCCTGTCGATTCCATAGAAACGTTACTCGATTTAGGGGGAGACGTCATAGAACACATACTATTTCATACCGACGCAATTTCTGTTTTAATTCGTCAATGTGAGGGAGCGAGGGATTCAGTAAAGAGGGATAAGTGCATCGGAAAGGAGATACTCGTATCCCAAAAGAAAATCCTGTCGATTCTATAGAGTAGTTGCCCGTTTTAGAAACAGAAGTCCGAGAACCCATAGTATTTCATAGCGCCGCATTTTCTGTGTTAATTTATCAATGTGAGGGAGCGTGGGGTGCAGTAAAGAAGGATTAGTCCATCGGAAAGGAGATACTCGTATCCCAAAACAAAATCCTGTTGTACCCAAAGAAACGTTACTCGATTTAGATGGAGACGTCATAGAACCCATAGTATTTTATAGCGACGCAATTTCTGTGTTAAATCATCAATGTGAGGGAGCGAGGGATGCAGTAAAGAAGGAATAGTGCATCAGAAAGGAGATACTCGTATCCCAAAAGAAAATCCTTTCGATTCCATAGAAACGTTGCTCGATTTAGGAACAGAAGACAGAGAACCCATAGTATTTTATAGCGCCGCTTTTTCTGTGTTAATTCGTCAATGTGAGGGAGCGAGGGAAGCAGTAGAGAAGGATTAGTGCATCGGAAAGGAGATACTCGTATCCCAAAACAAAATCCTGTTGTATCCTTAGAAACGTTACTCGATTTAGAATGAGAAGTCATAGAACCCATAGTATTTAATAGCGACGCAATTTCTGTGTTAATTCGTCAATGTGACGGAGCGAGGGATGCAGTAAAGAAGGAATAGTACATCGGAAAGGAGATACTCGTATCCCAAAGGAAAATCCTGTCGTTTCCATAGAAACGTTACTCTATTTAGAATGAGAAGTCATAGAACCCATAGTATTTCACAGCGCCGCATTTTCTGTGTTAATTCGTCAATGTGAGGGAGCGAGGGATGCTGTAAAGAAGGAATAGTCCATCGGAAAGGAGATACTCATATCCCAAAGGAAAATCCTGTCGTTTCCGTAGAAACGTTACTCGATTTAGAAGGAGAAGTCATAGAACCCATAGTATTTTATAACGACGCAATTTCTGTGTCAATTCCTCAATGTGAGGGAGCGAGGGTTTCAGTAAAGAGGGAATAGTGCATCGAAAAGGAGATAGTCGTATCCCACAAGAAATTCCTTTCGTTTCCATAGAAACGTTACTCGATGTAGAAGGATATGTCATGGAACGCATAGTATTTCTTAGCGCCGCATATTCTGTGTTAATTCGTCAATGTGAGGGAGCAAGGGATGCAGTAAAGAAGGATTAGTGCACCAGATAGGAGATACTCGTATCCGAAAAGAAAATCCTGTCGATTCCATAGAAACGTTGCCCGATTTAGAAACAGAAGTCAGAGAACCCATTGTATTTCATAGCGCCGAATTTTCTGTGTTAATTTGTCAATGTGAGGGAGCGAGGGATGCAGTAAAGAAGGATTAGTGCATCGGAAAGGTGATACTCGTATCCCAAAACAAAATCCTGTTGTATCCTTAGAAACGTTACTCGATTTAGATGGAGACGTCATAGAACCCATAGTATTTTATAGCGACGCAATTTCTGTGTTAAATCGTCAATGTGAGGGAGCGAGGGATGCAGTAAAGAAGGAATAGTGCATGAGAAAGGATATACTCGTATCCCAAAAGAAAATTCTTTCGATTCCATAGAAATGTTACTCGATTTAGATGTTATGTTATAGAACCGATAGTATTTCAAAGCGCCGAATTTTCTGTGTTAATACGTCAATGTCAGGGAGCGAGGGATGCAGTAAAGAAGGAATAGTGCATCAGAAAGGAGATACTCGTATCCCAAAAGAAAATCCTTTCGATTCCATAGAAACGTTGCTCGATTTAAGAACAGAAGACAGAGAACCCATAGTATTTTATAGCGCCGCTTTTTCTGTGTTAATTCGTCAATGTGAGGGAGCGAGGGAAGCAGTAAAGAAGGATTAGTGCATCGGAAAGGAGATACTCGTATCCCAAAACAAAATCCTGTTGTATCCTTAGAAACGTTACTCGATTTAGAGTGAGAAGTCACAGAACCCATAGTATTTAATAGCGACGCAATTTCAGTGTTAATTCGTCAATGTAACGGAGCGAGGGATGCAGTAAAGAAGGAATAGTACATCGGAAAGGAGATACTCGTATCCCAAAGGAAAATCCTGTCGTTTCCATAGAAACGTTACTCTATTTAGAATGAGAGGTCATAGAACCCATAGTATTTCATAGCGACGCAATTTCTGTGTTAAATCTTCAATGTGAGGGAGCGAGGGATGCAGTAAAGAAGGAATAGTGCATCGCAAAGGAGATAGTCGTATCCCAAACTGTATTCCTGTCGTTTCCATAGAAACGTTACTCGATTTAGAAGGATATGTCATTGAACACATAGTATTTCAAAGCGCAGCATTTTCTGTGTTAATTCGTCAATGTCAGACAGCGAAGGATGCAGTAAAGCAGGAATAGTGCACCAGAAAGGAGATACTCGTATCCCAAACGAAAATCCTATCAGTTCCATAGAAACGTTACTCGATTTAGAAGGAGTAGTCATAGAACCCATAGTATTTCATTGAGACGCGATTTGTGAGTTAATTCGTCAATGTGAGGGAGCGAGGGCTGCATTAAAGAAGAAATAGTGCATCGGAAAGGAGATAGTCGTATCCCAAAAGAAAATCCTGTCGTTTCCATAAAAACATTACTCGATTTAGATGGAGAAGTCATAGAACCCATAGTATTTCATAGCGACGCAATTTCTGTCTTAATTCGTCAATGTGAGGGAGCAAAGGGATGCAGTAAAAGAGTTATAGTGCATCAGAAAGGTAATACTCGTATCCCAGAACAAAATCCTGTCGATTCCATAGAAACGTTACTCGATTTAGGAGGAGACGTCATAGAACACATACTATTTCATACCGACGCAATTTCTGTTTTAATTCGTCAATGTGAGGGAGCGAGCGATGCGGCAAAGATGGGATAGTGCATCAGAAAGGAGATACTCGTATCCCAAAAGAAAATCCTGTCGATTCCATAGAAACGTTACTCGCTTTAGAAGGAGAAGTCATAGAACCCATAGTACTTCATGGAGACGCAACTTCTGTGTTAATTCGTCAATGTCAGGGAGCGAGGGATGCAGTAAAGAAGGAATAGTCCATCGGAAAGGAGATACTCGTATCCCAAAGGAAAATCCTGTCGTTTCCATAGAAACGTAACTCGTTTTAGAAGGAGGAGTTATAGAAGCCATAGTATTTTATACCGACGCAATTTCTTTGCCAATTCCTCAATGTGAGGCAGCGAGGGATTCAGTAAAGAGGGAATAGTGCATCGGAAAGGAGATAGTCGTATCTCAAAAGAAAATCCTGTCGTGTCCATTGAAACGTTACTCGATTTAGAAGGAGAAGTCATAGAACCCATAGTATTTTATACCGAAGCTATTTCTGTGTTAATTCGTCAATGTGAGGGAGCGAGGGATGCAGTAAAGAAGGAATAGTGCATCGGAAAGGAGATACTCGTATCCCACAAGAAATTCCTTTCGCTTCCATAGAAACGTTACTCGATTTGAAAGGATATGTCATGGAACCCATAGTATTTCTTAGCGCCGCAATTTCTGTGTTAATTCGTCAATGTGAGGGAGCAAGGGATGCAGTAAAGAAGGAATAGTGCATCAGAAAGGAGATACTCGTATCCCAAAAGAAAATCCTTTCGATTCCATTGAAACGTTGCTCGATTTAGGAACAGAAGACAGAGAACCCATAGTATTTTATAGCGTCGCTTTTTCTGTGTTAATTCGTCAATGTGAGGCAGCGAGGGTAGCTGTAAAAAAGGATTATTGCATCGGAAAGGAGATACTCGTATCCCAAAACAAAATCCTGTTGTATCCTTGGAAACGTTACTCGATTTAGAATGAGAAGTCATAGAACCCATAGTATTTAATAGCGACGCAATTTCTGTGTTAATTCGTCAATGTGACGGAGCGTGGGATGCAGTAAAGAAGGAATAGTACATCGGAAAGGAGATACTCGTATCCCAAAGGAAAATCCTGTCGTTTCCATAGAAACGTTACTCGATTTAGAAGGAGAAGTCATAGAACCCACAGTATTTCATAGCGACGCGATTTCTGAGTTAATGCGTCAATATGAGAGAGCGAGGGATGCAGTAAAGAGGGTATAGTGCATCAGAAAGGAGATACTCGTATCCCAAAAGAAAATCCTGTCGATTCCATAGAAACGTTACTCGATTTAGAAGGAGTAGTCATAGAACCCATAGTATTTCATTGAGACGCGATTTGTGTGTTAATTCGTCAATGTGATGGAGCGAGGGATGCATTAAAGAAGAAATAGTGCATCGGAAAGGAGATAGTCGTATCCCAAAAGAAAATCCTGTCGTTTCCATTAAAACATTACTCGATTAAGATGGAGAAGTCATAGAACCCATAGTATTTCATAGCGACGCAATTTCTGTGTTAATTCGTCAATGTGAGGGAGCAAAGGGATGCAGTAAAAGAGTTATAGTGCATCAGAAAGGTAATACTCGTATCCCAGAACAAAATCTTGTCGATTCCATAGAAACGTTACTCGATTTAGGAGGAGAAGTCATAGAACACATACTATTTCATACCGACGCAATTTCTGTTTAAATTCGTCAATGTGAGGGAGCGAGGAACGCGGTAAAGATGGGATAGTGCATCAGAAAGGAGATACTCGTACCCCAAAAGAAAATCCTGTCGTTTCCATAGAAACGTTACTCGATTTAGAAGGCGAAGTCATAGAACCCGTAGTATTTTGTACCGACGCAATTTCTGTGTTAATTCCTCAATGTGAGGGAGTGGGGGATTCAGTAAAGAGGGAATAGTACATCGTAATGGAGATAGTCGTATCCCAAAGAAAATCCTGTCGATTCCATAGAAACGTTGCCCGATTTAGAAACAGAAGTCAGAGAACCCATTGTATTTCATAGCGCCGCATTTTCTGTGTTAATTTGTCAATGTGAGGGAGCGAGGGATGCAGTAAAGAAGGATTAGTGCATCGGAAAGGTGATACTCGTATCCCAAAACAAAATCCTGTTGTATCCTTAGAAACGTTACTCGATTTAGATGGAGACGTCATAGAACCCATAGTATTTTATAGCGACGCAATTTCTGTGTTAAATCGTCAATGTGAGGGAGCGAGGGATGCAGTAAAGAAGGAATAGTGCATCAGAAAGGATATACTCGTATCCCAAAAGAAAATTCTTTCGATTCCATAGAAATGTTACTCGATTTAGATGGTATGTTATAGAACCGATAGTATTTCAAAGCGCCGAATTTTCTGTGTTAATACGTCAATGTCAGGGAGCGAGGGATGCAGTAAAGAAGGAATAGTGCATCAGAAAGGAGATACTCGTATCCCAAAAGAAAATCCTTTCGATTCCATAGAAACGTTGCTCGATTTAGGGACAGAAGACAGAGAACCCATAGTATTTTATAGCCCCGCTTTTTCTGTGTTAATTCGTCAATGTGAGGGAGCGAGGGAAGCAGTAAAGAAGGATTAGTGCATCGGAAAGGAGATACTCGTATCCCAAAACAAAATCCTGTTGTATCCTTAGAAACGTTACTCGATTTAGAATGAGAAGTCATAGAACCCATAGTATTTAATAGCGACGCAATTTCTGTGTTAATTCGTCAATGTGACGGAGCGAGGGATGCAGTAAAGAAGGAATAGTACATCGGAAAGGAGATACTCGTATCCCAAAGGAAAATCCTGTCGTTTCCATAGAAACGTTACTCTATTTAGAATGAGAAGTCATAGAACCCATAGTATTTCACAGCGCCGCATTTTCTGTGTTAATTCGTCAATGTGAGCGAGCGAGGGATGCTGTAAACAAGGAATAGTCCATCGGAAAGGAGATAGTCATATCCCAAAGGAGAATCCTGTCGTTTCCATAGAAACGTTACTCGATTTAGAAGGAGAAGTCATAGAACCCATAGTATTTTATAGCGACGCAATTTCGGTGTCAATTCCTCAATGTGAGGGAGCGAGGGATTCAGTAAAGAGGGAATAGTCCATCGAAAAGGAGATAGTCGTATCCCACAAGAAATTCCTTTCGTTTCCATAGAAACGTTACTCGATTTAGAAGGATATGTCATGGAACCCATAGTATTTCTTAGCGCCGCATTTTCTGTGTTAATTCGTCAATGTGAGGGAGCAATGGATGCAGTAAAGAAGGAATAGTGCACCAGAAAGGAGATACTCGTGTCCCAAAAGAAAATCCTGTCGATTCCGTAGAAACGTTCCCCGATTTAGAAACGGAAGTCAGAGAACCCATTGTATTTCATAGCGCCGCATTTTCTGTGTTAATTTGTCAATGTGAGCAAGCGAGGGATGCAGTAATAAAGGATTAGTGCTTCGGAAAGGTGATACTCGTATCCCAAAACAAAATCCTGTTGTATCCTTAGAAACGTTACTCGATTTAGATGGAGACGTCATAGAACCCATAGTATTTTATAGCGACGCAATTTCTGTGTTAAATCGTCAATGTGAGGGAGCGAGGGATGCAGTAAAAAAGGAATAGTGCATGAGAAAGGATATACTCGTATCCCAAAAGAAAATTCTTTCGATTCCATAGAAATGTTACTCGATTTAGATGTTATGTTATAGAACCGATAGTATTTCAAAGCGCCGAATTTTCTGTGTTAATACGTCAATGTCAGGGAGCGAGGGATGCAGTAAAGAAGGAATAGTGCATCAGAAAGGAGATACTCGTATCCCAAAAGAAAATCCTTTCGATTCCATAGAAACGTTGCTCGATTTAAGAACAGAAGACAGAGAACCCATAGTATTTTATAGCGCCGCTTTTTCTGTGTTAATTCGTCAATGTGAGGGAGCGAGGGAAGCAGTAAAGAAGGATTAGTGCATCGGAAAGGAGATACTCGTATCCCAAAACAAAATCCTGTTGTATCCTTAGAAACGTTACTCGATTTAGAATGAGAAGTCACAGAACCCATAGTATTTAATAGCGACGCAATTTCAGTGTTAATTCGTCAATGTAACGGAGCGAGGGATGCAGTAAAGAAGGAATAGTACATCGGAAAGGAGATACTCGTATCCCAAAGGAAAATCCTGTCGTTTCCATAGAAACGTTACTCTATTTAGAATGAGAGGTCATAGAACCCATAGTATTTCATAGCGACGCAATTTCTGTGTTAAATCTTCAATGTGAGGGAGCGAGGGATGCAGTAAAGAAGGAATAGTGCATCGCAAAGGAGATAGTCGTATCCCAAACTGTATTCCTGTCGTTTCCATAGAAACGTTACTCGATTTAGAAGGATATGTCATTGAACACATAGTATTTCAAAGCGCAGCATTTTCTGTGTTAATTCGTCAATGTCAGACAGCGAAGGATGCAGTAAAGCAGGAATAGTGCACCAGAAAGGAGATACTCGTATCCCAAAGGAAAATCCTATCAATTCCATAGAAACGTTACTCGATTTAGAAGGAGTAGTCATAGAACCCATAGTATTTCATTGAGACCCGATTTGTGAGTTAATTCGTCAATGTGAGGGAGCGAGGGCTGCATTAAAGAAGAAATAGTGCATCGGAAAGGAGATAGTCGTATCCCAAAAGAAAATCCTGTCGTTTCCATAAAAACATTACTCGATTTAGATGGAGAAGTCATAGAACCCATAGTATTTCATAGCGACGCAATTTCTGTCTTAATTCGTCAATGTGAGGGAGCAAAGGGATGCAGTAAAAGAGTTATAGTGCATCAGAAAGGTAACACTCGTATCCCAGAACAAAATCCTGTCGATTCCATAGAAACGTTACTCGATTTAGGAGGAGACGTCATAGAACACATACTATTTCATACCGACGCAATTTCTGTTTTAATTCGTCAATGTGAGGGAGCGAGCGATGCGGTAAAGATGGGATAGTGCATCAGAAAGGAGATACTCGTATCCCAAAAGAAAATCCTGTCGATTCCATAGAAACGTTACTCGCTTTAGAAGGAGAAGTCATAGAACCCATAGTACTTCATGGAGACGCAACTTCTGTGTTAATTCGTCAATGTCAGGGAGCGAGGGATGCAGTAAAGAAGGAATAGTCCATCGGAAAGGAGATACTCGTATCCCAAAGGAAAATCCTGTCGTTTCCATAGAAACGTAACTCGTTTTAGAAGGAGGAGTTATAGAAGCCATAGTATTTTATACCGACGCAATTTCTTTGCCAATTCCTCAATGTGAGGCAGCGAGGGATTCAGTAAAGAGGGAATAGTGCATCGGAAAGGAGATAGTCGTATCTCAAAAGAAAATCCTGTCGTGTCCATTGAAACGTTACTCGATTTAGAAGGAGAAGTCATAGAACCCATAGTATTTTATACCGAAGCTATTTCTGTGTTAATTCGTCAATGTGAGGGAGCGAGGGATGCAGTAAAGAAGGAATAGTGCATCGGAAAGGAGATACTCGTATCCCACAAGAAATTCCTTTCGCTTCCATAGAAACGTTACTCGATTTGAAAGGATATGTCATGGAACCCATAGTATTTCTTAGCGCCGCAATTTCTGTGTTAATTCGTCAATGTGAGGGAGCAAGGGATGCAGTAAAGAAGGAATAGTGCATCAGAAAGGAGATACTCGTATCCCAAAAGAAAATCCTTTCGATTCCATTGAAACGTTGCTCGATTTAGGAACAGAAGACAGAGAACCCATAGTATTTTATAGCGTCGCTTTTTCTGTGTTAATTCGTCAATGTGAGGCAGCGAGGGTAGCAGTAAAAAAGGATTATTGCATCGGAAAGGAGATACTCGTATCCCAAAAAAAATCCTGTTGTATCCTTGGAAACGTTACTCGATTTAGAATGAGAAGTCATAGAACCCATAGTATTTAATAGCGACGCAATTTCTGTGTTAATTCGTCAATGTGACGGAGCGTGGGATGCAGTAAAGAAGGAATAGTACATCGGAAAGGAGATACTCGTATCCCAAAGGAAAATCCTGTCGTTTCCATAGAAACGTTACTCGATTTAGAAGGAGAAGTCATAGAACCCACAGTATTTCATAGCGACGCGATTTCTGTGTTAATGCGTCAATATGAGAGAGCGAGGGATGCAGTAAAGAGGGTATAGTGCATCAGAAAGGAGATACTCGTATCCCAAAAGAAAATCCTGTCGATTCCATAGAAACGTTACTCGATTTAGAAGGAGTAGTCATAGAACCCATAGTATTTCATTGAGACGCGATTTGTGTGTTAATTCGTCAATGTGATGGAGAGAGGGATGCATTAAAGAAGAAATAGTGCATCGGAAAGGAGATAGTCGTATCCCAAAAGAAAATCCTGTCGTTTCCATTAAAACATTACTCGATTAAGATGGAGAAGTCATAGAACCCATAGTATTTCATAGCGACGCAATTTCTGTGTTAATTCGTCAATGTGAGGGAGCAAAGGGATGCAGTAAAAGAGTTATAGTGCATCAGAAAGGTAATACTCGTATCCCAGAACAAAATCTTGTCGATTCCATAGAAACGTTACTCGATTTAGGAGGAGAAGTCATAGAACACATACTATTTCATACCAACGCAATTTCTGTTTAAATTCGTCAATGTGAGGGAGCGAGGAACGCGGTAAAGATGGGATAGTGCATCAGAAAGGAGATACTCGTACCCCAAAAGAAAATCCTGTCGTTTCCATAGAAACGTTACTCGATTTAGAAGGCGAAGTCATAGAACCCGTAGTATTTTGTACCGACGCAATTTCTGTGTTAATTCCTCAATGTGAGGGAGTGAGGGATTCAGTAAAGAGGGAATAGTGCATCGTAATGGAGATAGTCGTATCCCAAAGAAAATCCTGTCGTTTCCATACAACCGTTACTCGATTTAGAAGGATATGTCATAGCACCCATAGTATTTAATACCGACGCAATTTCTGTGTTAATTCGTCAATGTGTGGGAGCGAGAGATGCAGTAAAGAAGGAATAGTGCATCGGAAAGGAGATAGTCGTATCTCAAAAGAAAATCCTGTCCTGTCCATAGAAACGTTACTCGATTTAGAAGGAAATGTCATAGAACCCATTGCATTTCATAGCGCCGCATTTTCTGTGTTAATTCGACAATGTGAGGGAGTGAGGGATGCAGTAAAGAAGGAATAGTGCATCAGAAAGGAGATACTCGTATCCCAAAAGAAAATCCTGGCGATTCCAATGAAAAGTTGCCCGTTTTAGAAACAAAAGTCAGAGAACCCATAGTATTTCATAGCGCCGCATTTTCTGTGTTAATTTGTCAATGTGAGGGAGCGAGGGATCCAGTAGAGAAGGATTAGTGCATCGGAAAGGAGATACTCGAATCCCAAAACAAAATCCTGTTGTACCCAAAGAAACGTTACTCGATTTAGATTGATACGTCATAGAACCCATAGTATTTCATAGCGACGCAATTTCTGTGTTAAATCGTCATTGTGAGGGAGCGAGGGATGCAGTAAAGAAGGAATAGTACATCGGAAAGGAGATACTCGTATCCCAAAGGAAAATCCTGTCGTTTCCATAGAAACGTTACTCTATTTAGAATGAGAAGTCATAGAACCCATAGTATTTCACAGCGCCGCATTTTCTGTGTTAATTCGTCAATGTGAGGGAGCGAGGGATGCTGTAAAGAAGGAATAGTCCATCGGAAAGTAGATACTCATATCCCAAAGGAAAATCCTGTCGTTTCCATAGAAACGTTACTCGATTTAGAAGGAGAAGTCATAGAACCCATAGTATTTTATAGCGACGCAATTTCTGTGTCAATTCCTCAATGTGAGGGAGCGAGGGTTTCAGTAAAGAGGGAATAGTGCATCGAAAAGGAGATAGTCGTATCCCACAAGAAATTCCTTTCGTTTCCATAGAAACGTTACTCGATTTAGAAGGATATGTCATGGAACCCATAGTATTTCTTAGCGCCGCATTTTCTGTGTTAATTCGTCAATGTGAGGGAGCAAGGGATGCAGTAAAGAAGGAATAGTGCACCAGAAAGGAGATACTCGTATCCCAAAAGAAAATCCTGTCGATTCCATAGAAACGTTGCCCGATTTAGAAACAGAAGTCAGAGAACCCATTGTATTTCATAGCGCCGCATTTTCTGTGTTAATTTGTCAATGTGAGGGAGCGAGGGATGCAGTAAAGAAGGATTAGTGCATCGGAAAGGTGATACTCGTATCCCAAAACAAAATCCTGTTGTATCCTTAGAAACGTTACTCGATTTAGATGGAGACGTCATAGAACCCATAGTATTTTATAGCGACGCAATTTCTGTGTTAAATCGTCAATGTGAGGGAGCGAGGGATGCAGTAAAGAAGGAATAGTGCATCAGAAAGGATATACTCGTATCCCAAAAGAAAATTCTTTCGATTCCATAGAAATGTTACTCGATTTAGATGGTATGTTATAGAACCGATAGTATTTCAAAGCGCCGAATTTTCTGTGTTAATACGTCAATGTCAGGGAGCGAGGGATGCAGTAAAGAAGGAATAGTGCATCAGAAAGGAGATACTCGTATCCCAAAAGAAAATCCTTTCGATTCCATAGAAACGTTGCTCGATTTAGGAACAGAAGACAGAGAACCCATAGTATTTTATAGCCCCGCTTTTTCTGTGTTAATTCGTCAATGTGAGGGAGCGAGGGAAGCAGTAAAGAAGGATTAGTGCATCGGAAAGGAGATACTCGTATCCCAAAACAAAATCCTGTTGTATCCTTAGAAACGTTACTCGATTTAGAATGAGAAGTCATAGAACCCATAGTATTTAATAGCGACGCAATTTCTGTGTTAATTCGTCAATGTGACGGAGCGAGGGATGCAGTAAAGAAGGAATAGCACATCGGAAAGGAGATACTCGTATCCCAAAGGAAAATCCTGTCGTTTCCATAGAAACGTTACTCTATTTAGAATGAGAAGTCATAGAACCCATAGTATTTCACAGCGCCGCATTTTCTGTGTTAATTCGTCAATGTGAGGGAGCGAGGGATGCTGTAAACAAGGAATAGTCCATCGGAAAGGAGATAGTCATATCCCAAAGGAAAATCCTGTCGTTTCCATAGAAACGTTACTCGATTTAGAAGGAGAAGTCATAGAACCCATAGTATTTTATAGCGACGCAATTTCTGTGTCAATTCCTCAATGTGAGGGAGCGAGGGATTCAGTAAAGAGGGAATAGTCCATCGAAAAGGAGATAGTCGTATCCCACAAGAAATTCCTTTCGTTTCCATAGAAACGTTACTCGATTTAGAAGGATATGTCATGGAACCCATAGTATTTCTTAGCGCCGCATTTTCTGTGTTAATTCGTCAATGTGAGGGAGCAATGGATGCAGTAAAGAAGGAATAGTGCACCAGAAAGGAGATACTCGTGTCCCAAAAGAAAATCCTGTCGATTCCGTAGAAACGTTCCCCGATTTAGAAACGGAAGTCAGAGAACCCATTGTATTTCATAGCGCTGCATTTTCTGTGTTAATTTGTCAATGTGAGCGAGCGAGGGATGCAGTAATAAAGGATTAGTGCTTCGGAAAGGTGATACTCGTATCCCAAAACAAAATCCTGTTGTATCCTTAGAAACGTTACTCGATTTAGATGGAGACGTCATAGAACCCATAGTATTTTATAGCGACGCAATTTCTGTGTTAAATCGTCAATGTGAGGGAGCGAGGGTTGCAGTAAAGAAGGAATAGTGCATCAGAAAGGATATACTCGTATCCCAAAAGAAAATTCTTTCGATTCCATAGAAATGTTACTCGATTTAGACGGTATGTTATAGAACCGATAGTATTTCAAAGCGCCGAATTTTCTGTGTTAATACGTCAATGTCAGGGAGCGAGGGATGCAGTAAAGAAGGAATAGTGCATCAGAAAGGAGATACTCGTATCCCAAAAGAAAATCCTTTCGATTCCATAGAAACGTTGCTCGATTTAGGAACAGAAGACAGGGAACCCATAGTATTTTATAGCCCCGCTTTTTCTGTGTTAATTCGTCAATGTGAGGGAGCGAGGGAAGCAGTAAAGAAGGATTAGTGCATCGGAAAGGAGATACTCGTATCCCAAAACAAAATCCTGTTGTATCCTTAGAAACGTTACTCGATTTAGAATGAGAAGTCATAGAACCCATAGTATTTAATAGCGACGCAATTTCTGTGTTAATTCGTCAATGTGACGGAGCGAGGGATGCAGTAAAGAAGGAATAGTACATCGGAAAGGAGATACTCGTATCCCAAAGGAAAATCCTGTCGTTTCCATAGAAACGTTACTCTATTTAGAATGAGAAGTCATAGAACCCATAGTATTTCATAGCGACGCAATTTCTGTGTTAAATCTTCAATGTGAGGGAGCGAGGGATGCAGTAAAGAAGGAATAGTGCATGGCAAAGGAGATAGTCGTATCCCAAACTGTATTCCTGTCGTTTCCATAGAAACGTTACTCGATTTAGAAGGATATGTCGTTGAACACATAGTATTTCAAAGCGCAGCATTTTCTGTGTTAATTCGTCAATGACAGACAGCGAAGGATGCAGTAAAGAAGGAATAGTGCACCAGAAAGGAGATACTCGTATCCCAAAAGAAAATCCTATCGATTCCATAGAAACGTTACTCGATTTAGAAGGAGTAGTCATAGAACCCATAGTATTTCATTGAGACGCGATTTGTGAGTTAATTCGTCAATGTGAGGGAGCGAGGGATGCATTAAAGAAGAAATAGTGCATCGGAAAGGAGATAGTCGTATCCCAAAAGAAAATCCTGTCGTTTCCATAAAAACATTACTCGATTTAGATGGAGAAGTCATAGAACCCATAGTATTTCATAGCGACGCAATTTCTGTCTTAATTCGTCAATGTGAGGGAGCAAAGGGATGCGTTAAAGAAGGAATAGTACATCGCAAAGGAGATACTCATATCCCAAAGGAAAATCCTCTCGTTTCCATAGAAACGTTACTCGATTTAGAAGGAGAAGTCATAGAAGCCATAGTATTTTATACCGACGCAATTTCTGTGTCAATTCCTCAATGTGAGGGAGGGAGGGTTTCAGTTAAGAGGGAATAGTGCATCGAAAAGGAGATAGTCGTATCCCACAAGAAATTCCTTTCGATTCCATAGAAACGTTACTCGATTTGAAAGGATATGTCATGGAACCCATAGTATTTCTTAGCGCCGCATTTTCTGTGTTAATTCGTCAATGTGAGGGAGCAAGGGATGCAGTAAAGAAGGAATAGTGCATCAGAAAGGAGATACTCGTATCCCAAAAGAAAATCCTTTCGATTCCATTGAAACGTTGCTCGATTTAGGAACAGAAGACAGAGAACCCATAGTATTGTACAGCGTCGCTTTTTCTGTGTTAATTCGTCAATGTGAGGCAGCGAGGGAAGCAGTAAAAAAGGATTATTGCATCGGAAAGGAGATACTCGCATCCCAAAACAAAATCCTGTTGTATCCTTGGAAACGTTACTCGATTTAGAATGAGAAGTCATAGAACCCATAGTATTTAATAGCGACGCAATTTCTGTGTTAATTCGTCAATGTGACGGAGCGTGGGATGCAGTAAAGAAGGAATAGTACATCGCAAAGGAGATACTCGTATCCCAAAGGAAAATCCTGCCGTTTCCATAGAAACGTTACTCGATTTAGAAGGAGAAGTCATAGAACCCACAGTATTTCATAGCGACGCGATTTCTGTGTTAATTCGTCAATATGAGGGAGCGAGGGATGCAGTAACGAGGGTATAGTGCATCAGAAAGGAGATACTCGTATCCCAAAAGAAAATCCTGTCGATTCCATAGAAACGTTACTCGATTTAGAAGGAGTAGTCATAGAACCCATAGTATTTCATTGAGACGCGATTTGTGTGTTAATTCGTCAATGTGATGGAGCGAGGGATGCATTAAAGAAGAAATAGTGCATCGGAAAGGAGATAGTCGTATCCCAAAAGAAAATCCTGTCGTTTCCATTAAAACATTACTCGATTAAGATGGAGAAGTCATAGAACCCATAGTATTTCATAGCGACGCAATTTCTGTGTTAATTCGTCAATGTGAGGGAGCAAAGGGATTCAGTAAAAGAGTCATAGTGCATCAGAAAGATAATTCTCGTATCCCAGAACAAAATCCCGTCGTTTCCATAGAAACGTTACTCGATTTAGGAGGAGAAGTCATAGAACACATACTATTTCATACCGTCGCAATTTCTGTTTTAATTCGTCAATGTGAGGGAGCGAGGAATGCGGTAAAGATGGGATAGTGCATCAGAAAGGAGATACTCGTACCCCAAAAGAAAATCCTGTCGTTTCCATAGAAACGTTACTCGCATTAGAAGGAGAAGTCATCGAACCCATAGTATTTCATAGCTCCGCATTTTCTGTGTTAATTCGTCAATGTGAGGGAGCGAGGGATGCTGCAAAGAAGGAATAGTCCATCGGAAAGGAGATACTCATATCCCAAAAGAAAATCCCGTCGTTTCCATAGAAACGTTACTCGATTTAGAAGGCGAAGTCATAGAACCCATAGTATTTTGTACCGACGCAATTTCTGTGTTAATTCATCAATGTGAGGGAGTGAGGGATTCAGTAAAGAGGGAATAGTGCATCGTAATGGAGATAGTCGTATCCCAAAGAAAATCCTGTCGTTTCCATACAACCGTTACTCGATTTAGAAGGATATGTCATAGCACCCATAGTATTTAATACCGACGCAATTTCTGTGTTAATTCGTCAATGTGAGGGAGCGAGAGATGCAGTAAAGAAGGAATAGTGCATCGGAAAGGAGATAGTCGTATCTCAAAAGAAAATCCTGTCGTGTCCATAGAAACGTTACTCGATTTAGATGGAAATGTCATAGATCCCATTGTATTTCATAGCGCCGCATTTTCTGTGTTAATTCGACAATGTGAGGGAGCGAGGGATGCAGTAAAGAAGGAATAGTGCATCAGAAAGGAGATACTCGTATCCCAAAAGAAAATCCTGGCGATTCCATAGAAACGTTACTCGATTTAGAAGGGAAGTCATAGAACCCATAGTATTTTATACCGAAGCCATTTCTGTGTTAATTCGTCAATGTGAGGGAGCGAGGGATGCAGTAAAGAAGGAATAGTGCATCAGAAAAGAGATACTCGTATCCCAAAAGAAAATCCTGGTGATTCCATAGAAAAGTTGCCCATTTTAGAAACAAAAGTCAGAGAACCCATAGTATTTCATAGCGCCGCATTTTCTGTGTTAATTTGTCAATGTGAGGGAGCGAGGGATCCAGTAGAGAAGGATTAGTGCATCGGAAAGGAGATACTCGAATCCCAAAACAAAATCCTGTTGTATCCTTAGAAACGTTACTCGATTTAGATAGAGAAGTCATAGAACCCATAGCACTTCATAGCGACGCAATTTCTGTGTTAATTCGTCAATGTGAGGGAGCGAGGGATGCAGTAAAGAAGGAATAATGCATCAAAAGGGATATACTCGTATCCCAAAAGAAAATCCTGTCGATTCCATAGAAACGTTACTCGATTTAGAAGGATATGTTATAGAACCCATAGTATTTCAAAGCGCCGCATTTTCTGTTTTAATACGTCAATGTCAGGGAGCGAGGGATGCAGTATAGAAGGAATAGTGCATCAGAAAGGAGATACTCGTATCCCAAATGAAAATCCTTTCGGTTCCATAGAAACGTTGCTCGATTTAGGAACAGAAGGCAGAAACCCATAGTATTTCATAGCGCCGCATTTTCTGTGTTAATTCTTCAATGTGAGGGAGCGAGGGATGCAGAAAAGAAGGATTAGTGCATCGGAAAGGAGATACTCGTATCCCAAAACAAAATCCTGTTGTATCCTTAGAAACGTTACTCGATTTAGATAGAGAAGTCATAGAACCCATAGCACTTCATAGCGACGCAATTTCTGTGTTAATTCGTCAATGTGAGGGAGCGAGGGATGCAGTAAAGAAGGAATAATGCATCAAAAGGGATATACTCGTATCCCAAAAGAAAATCCTGTCGATTCCATAGAAACGTTACTCGATTTAGAAGGATATGTTATAGAACCCATAGTATTTCAAAGCGCCGCATTTTCTGTTTTAATACGTCAATGTCAGGGAGCGAGGGATGCAGTATTGAAGGAATAGTGCATCAGAAAGGAGATACTCGTATCCCAAAACAAAATCCTGTTGTACCCAAAGAAACGTTATTCGATTTAGATGGAGACGTCATAGAACCCATAGTATTTCTTAGCGCCGCATTTTCTGTGTTAATTCGTCAATGTGAGGGAGCAAGGGATGCAGTAAAGAAGGAATAGTGCACCAGAAAGGAGATACTCGTATCCCAAAAGAAAATCTTGTCGATTCCATAGAAACGTTACTCGATTTAGAAGGGGAAGTCATAGAACACATAGTACTTCATAGTAACGCAATTTCTGTGTTAGATCTTCAATGTGAGTGAGCGAGGGATGCAGTAAAGAAGGAATAGTCCATCGGAAAGGAGATACTCGTATCCCAAAGGAAAATCCTGTCGTTTCCATGGAAACGTTACTCGATTTAGAAGGAGAAGTCATAGAACCCATAGTATTTTATACCGACGCAATTTCTGTGTCAATTCGTCAATGTGAGGGAGCGAGGGATTCAGTAAAGAGGGATTAGTTCATCGGAAAGGAAATAGTCGAATCTCAAATGAAAATCCTGTCGTGTCCATAGAAACGTTACCCGATTTAGAAGGAAACGTCATGGAACCCATAGTATATCTTAGCGCCGCATTTTCTGTGTTAATTCGTCAATGTGAGGGAGCAAGGGATGCAGTAAAGAAGGAATAGTGCATCAGAAAGGAGATACTCGTATCCCAAAACAAAATCCTGTTGTACCCAAAGAAACGTTATTCGATTTAGATGGAGACGTCATAGAACCCATAGTATTTCATAGCGACGCAATTTCTGTGTTAAATCGTCAATGTGAGGGAGCGAGGGAAGCAGTAAAGAAGGAATAGTGCATCAGAAAGGATATACTCGTATCCAAAAAGAAAATTCTTTCGATTCCATAGAAACGTTACTCGATTTAGAAGGATATGGTATAGAACCGATAGTATTTCAAAGCGCCGAGTTTTCTGTGTTAATACGTCAATGTCAGGGAGCGAAGGATGCAGTATAGAAGGAATAGTGCATCAGTAAGGAGATACTCGTATCCCAAAAGAAAATCCTGTAGATTCCATAGAAACGTTACTCGATTTAGAAGGAGAAGTCATAGAACCCATAGTATTTAATAGCGACGAATTTCTGTGTCAATTCGTCAATGTGACGGAGCGAGGGATGCAGTAAAGAAGGAATAGTACATCGGAAAGGAGATACTCGTATCCCAAAGGAAAATCCTGTCGTTTCCATAGAAACGTTACTCTATTTAGAATGAGAAGTCATAGACCCCATAGTATTTCACAGCGCCGCATTTTCTGTGTTAATTCGTCAATGTGAGGGAGCGAGGGATGCAGTAAAGAAGGAATAGTCCATCGGAAAGGAGATACTCATATCCCAAAGGAAAATCCCGTCGTTTCCATAGAAACATTACTCGATTTAGAAGGAGAAGTCATAGAACCCATAGTATTTTATAGCGACACAATTTCTGTGTCAATTCCTCAATGTGAGGGAGCGAGGGTTTCAGTAAAGAGGGAATAGTGCATCGAAAAGGAGATAGTCGTATCCCACAAGAAATTCCTTTCGTTTCCATAGAATCGTTACTCGTTTTAAAAGGATATGTCATGGAACCCATAGTATTTCTTAGCGCCGCATTTTCTGTGTTAATTCGTCAATGTGAGGGAGCAAGGGATGCAGTAAAGAAGGAATAGTGCACCAGAAAGGAGATACTCGTATCCCAAAAGAAAATCCTGTCGATTCCATAGAAACGTTGCCCGATTTAGAAACAGAAGTCAGAGAACCCATTGTATTTCATGGCGCCGCATTTTCTGTGTTAATTTGTCAATGTGAGGGAGCGAGGGATGCAGTAAAGAAGGATTAGTGCATCGGAAAGGTGATACTCGTATCCCAAAACAAAATCCTGTTGTATCCTTAGAAACGTTACTCGATTTAGATGGAGACGTCATAGAACCCATAGTATTTTATAGCGACGCAATTTCTGTGTTAAATCGTCAATGTGAGGGAGCGAGGGATGCAGTAAAGAAGGAATAGTGCATCAGAAAGGATATACTCGTATCCCAAAAGAAAATTCTTTCGATTCCATAGAAATGTTACTCGATTTAGATGGTATGTTATAGAACCGATAGTATTTCAAAGCGCCGAATTTTCTGTGTTAATACGTCAATGTCAGGGAGCGAGGGATGCAGTAAAGAAGGAATAGTGCATCAGAAAGGAGATACTCGTATCCCAAAAGAAAATCCTTTCGATTCCATAGAAACGTTGCTCGATTTAGGAACAGAAGACAGAGAACCCATAGTATTTTATAGCGCCGCTTTTTCTGTGTTAATTCGTCAATGTGATGGAGCGAGGGAAGCAGTAAAGAAGGATTAGTGCATCGGAAAGGAGATACTCGTATCCCAAAACAAAATCCTGTTGTATCCTTAGAAACGTTACTCGATTTAGAATGAGAAGTCATAGAACCCATAGTATTTAATAGCGACGCAATTTCTGTGTTAATTCGTCAATGTGACGGAGCGAGGGATGCAGTAAAGAAGGAATAGTACATCGGAAAGGAGATACTCGTATCCCAAAGGAAAATCCTGTCGTTTCCATAGAAACGTTACTCTATTTAGAATGAGAAGTCATAAAACCCATAGTATTTCACAGCGCCGCATTTTCTGTGTTAATTCGTCAATGTGAGGGAGCGAGGGATGCTGTAAAGAAGGAATAGTCCATCGGAAAGGAGATACTCATATCCCAAAGGAAAATCCTGTCGTTTCCATAGAAACGTTACTCGATTCAGAAGGAGAAGTCATAGAACACATAGTATTTTATAGCGACGCAATTTCTGTGTCAATTCCTCAATGTGAGGGAGCGAGGGTTTCAGTAAAGAGGGAATAGTGCATCGAAAAGGAGATAGTCGTATCCCACAAGAAATTCCTTTCGTTTCCATAGAAACGTTACTCGATTTAGAAGGATATGTCATGGAACCCATAGTATTTCTTAGCGCCGCATTTTCTGTGTTAATTCGTCAATGTGAGGGAGCAAGGGATGCAGTAAAGAAGGAATAGTGCACCAGAAAAGAGATACTCGTATCCCAAAAGAAAATCCTGTAGATTCCATAGAAACGTTGCCCGATTTAGAAACAGGAGTCAGAGAACCCATTGTATTTCATAGCGCCGCATTTTCTGTGTTAATTTGTCAATGTGAGGGAGCGAGGGATGCAGTAAAGAAGGATTAGTGCTTCGGAAAGGTGATACTCGTATCCCAAAACAAAATCTTGTTGTATCCTTAGAAACGTTACTCGATTTAGATGGAGACGTCATAGAACCCATAGTATTTTATAGCGACACAATTTCTGTGTTAAATCGTCAATGTGAGGGAGCGAGGGATGCAGTAAAGAAGGAATAGTGCATCAGAAAGGATATACTCGTATCCCAAAAGAAAATTCTTTCGATTCCATAGAAATGTTACTCGATTTAGATGGTATGTTATAGAACCGATAGTATTTCAAAGCGCCTAATTTTCTGTGTTAATACGTCAATGTCAGGGAGCGAGGGATGCAGTAAAGAAGGAATAGTGCATCAAAAAGGAGATACTCGTATCCCAAAAGAAGATCCTTTCGATTCCATAGAAACGTTGCTCGATTTAGGAACAGAAGACAGAGAACCCATAGTATTTTATAGCGCCTCTTTTTCTGTGTTAATTCGTCAATGTGAGGGAGCGAGGGAAGCAGTAAAGAAGGATTAGTGCATCGGAAAGGAGATATTCGTATCCCAAAACAAAATCCTGTTGTATCCTTAGAAACGTTACTCGATTTAGAATGAGAAGTCATAGAACCCATAGTATTTAATAGCGACGCAATTTCTGTGTTAATTCGTCAATGAGACGGAGCGAGGGATGCAGTAAAGAAGGAATAGTACATCGGAAAGGAGATACTCGTATCCCAAAGGAAAATCCTGTCGTTTCCATAGAAACGTTACTCTATTTAGAATGAGAAGTCATAGAACCCATAGTATTTCACAGCGCCGCATTTTCTGTGTTAATTCGTCAATGTGAGGGAGCGAGGGATGCTGTAAAGAAGGAATAGTCCATCGGAAAGGAGATACTCATATCCCAAAGGAAAATCCTGTCGTTTCCATAGAAACGTTACTCGATTTAGAAGGAGAAGTCATAGAACTCATAGTATTTTATAGCGACGCAATTTCTGTGTCAATTCCTCAATGTGAGGGAGCGAGGGATTCAGTAAAGAGGGAATAGTCCATCGAAAAGGAGATAGTCGTATCCCACAAGAAATTCCTTTCGTTTCCATAGAAACGTTACTCGATTTAGAAGGATATGTCGTGGAACCCATAGTATTTCTTAGCGCCGCATTTTCTGTGTTAATTCGTCAATGTGAGGGAGCAATGGATGCAGTAAAGAAGGAATAGTGCACAAGGAAGGAGATACTCGTATCCCAAAAGAAAATCCTGTCGATTCCATAGAAACGTTCCCCGATTTAGAAACAGAAGTCAGAGAACCCATTGTATTTCATAGCGCCGCATTTTCTGTGTTAATTTGTCAATGTGAGGGAGCGAGGGATGCAGTAATAAAGGATTAGTGCTTCGGAAAGGTGATACTCGTATCCCAAAACAAAATCCTGTTGTATCCTTAGAAACGTTACTCGATTTAGATGGAGACGTCATAGAACCCATAGTATTTTATAGCGACGCAATTTCTGTGTTAAATCGTCAATGTGAGGGAGCGAGGGATGCAGTAAAGAAGGAATAGTGCATCAGAAAGGATATACTCGTATCCCAAAAGAAAATTCTTTCGATTCCATAGAAATTTTACTCGATTTAGACGGTATGTTATAGAACCGATAGTATTTCAAAGCGCCGAATTTTCTGTGTTAATACGTCAATGTCAGGGAGCGAGGGATGCAGTAAAGAAGGAATAGTGCATCAGAAAGGAGATACTCGTATCCCAAAAGAAAATCCTTTCGATTCCATAGAAACGTTGCTCGATTTAGGAACAGAAGACAGAGAACCCATAGTATTTTATAGCGCCGCTTTTTCTGTGTTAATTCGTCAATGTGAGGGAGCGAGGGAAGCAGTAAAGAAGGATTAGTGCATCGGAAAGGAGATACTCGTATCCCAAAACAAAATCCTGTTGTATCCTTAGAAACGTTACTCGATTTAGAATGAGAAGTCATAGAACCCATAGTATTTAATAGCGACGCAATTTCTGTGTTAATTCGTCAATGTGACGGAGCGAGGGATGCAGTAAAGAAGGAATAGTACATCGGAAAGGAGATACTCGTATCCCAAAGGAAAATCCTGTCGTTTCCATAGAAACGTTACTCTATTTAGAATGAGAAGTCATAGAACCCATAGTATTTCATAGCGACGCAATTTCTGTGTTAAATCTTCAATGTGAGGGAGCGAGGGATGCAGTAAAGAAGGAATAGTGCATCGCAAAGGAGATAGTCGTATCCCAAACTGTATTCCTGTCGTTTCCATAGAAACGTTACTCGATTTAGAAGGATATGTCGTTGAACACATAGTATTTCAAAGCGCAGCATTTTCTGTGTTAATTCGTCAATGACAGACAGCGAAGGATGCAGTAAAGAAGGAATAGTGCACCAGAAAGGAGACACTCGTATCCCAAAAGAAAATCCTATCGATTCCATAGAAACGTTACTCGATTTAGAAGGAGTAGTCATAGAACCCATAGTATTTCATTGAGACTCGATTTGTGAGTTAATTCGTCAATGAGAGGGAGCGAGGGATGCATTAAAGAAGAAATAGTGCATCGGAAAGGAGATAGTCGTATCCCAAAAGAAAATCCTGTCGTTTCCATAAAAACATTACTCGATTTAGATGGAGAAGTCATAGAACCCATAGTATTTCATAGCGACGCAATTTCTGTCTTAATTCGTCAATGTGAGGGAGCAAAGGGATGCAGTAAAAGAGTTATAGTGCATCAGAAAGGTAATACTCGTATCCCAGAACAAAATCCTGTCGATTCCATAGAAACGTTACTCGATTTAGGAGGAGACGTCATAGAACACATACTATTTCATACCGACGCAATTTCTGTTTTAATTCGTCAATGTGAGGGAGCGAGCGATGCGGTAAAGATGGGATAGTGCATCAGAAAGGAGATACTCGTATCCCAAAAGAAAATCCTGTCGATTCCATAGAAACGTTACTCGCTTTAGAAGGAGAAGTCATAGAACCCATAGTACTTCATGGAGACGTAATTTCTGTGTTAATTCGTCAATGTCAGGGAGCGAGGGATGCAGTAAAGAAGGAATAGTGCATCGGAAAGGAGATAGTCGTATCCCAAAAGAAAATCCTGTCGTTTCAATAGAAACGTTACTCGATTTAGAAGTATATGTCATAGAACCCATAGTATTTCTTAGCGCCGCATTTTCTGTGTTAATTCGACAATGTGAGGGGGCAAGGAATGCAGTAAAGAAGGAATAGTGCATCAGAAAGGAGATACTCGTATCCCAAAAGAAAATCCTGTCGATTCTATAGAAAAGTTACCCGTTTTAGAAACAGAAGTCAGAGAACCCATAGTATTTCATAGCGCCGCATTTTCTGTGTTAATTCGTCAATGTGAGGGAGCAAGGGATGCTGTAAAGAAGGAATAGTCCATCGGAAAGGAGATACTCATATCCCAAAGGAAAATCCTCTCGTTTCCATAGAAACGTTACTCGATTTAGAAGGAGAAGTCATAGAAGCCATAGTATTTTATACCGACGCAATTTCTGTGTCAATTCCTCAATGTGAGGGAGCGAGGGTTTTAGTAAAGAGGGAATAGTGCATCGAAAAGGAGATAGTCGTATCCCACAAGAAATTCCTTTCGATTCCATAGAAACGTTACTCGATTTGAAAGGATATGTCATGGAACCCATAGTATTTCTTAGCGCCGCATTTTCTGTGTTAATTCGTCAATGTGAGGGAGCAAGGGATGCAGTAAAGAACGAATAGTGCATCAGAAAGGAGATACTCGTATCCCAAAAAAAATCCTTTCGATTCCATTGAAACGTTGCTCGATTTAGGAACAGAAGACAGAGAACCCATAGTATTGTACAGCGTCGCTTTTTCTGTGTTAATTCGTCAATGTGAGGCAGCGAGGGAAGCAGTAAAAAAGGATTATTGCATCGGAAAGGAGATACTCGCATCCCAAAACAGAATCCTGTTGTATCCTTGGAAACGTTACTCGATTTAGAATGAGAAGTCATAGAACCCATAGTATTTAATAGCGACGCAATTTCTGTGTTAATTCGTCAATATGAGGGAGCGAGGGATGCAGTAACGAGGGTATAGTGCATCAGAAAGGAGATACTCGTATCCCAAAAGAAAATCCTGTCGATTCCATAGAAACGTTACTCGATTTAGAAGGAGTAGTCATAGAACCCATAGTATTTCATTGAGACGCGATTTGTGTGTTAATTCGTCAATGTGATGGAGCGAGGGATGCATTAAAGAAGAAATAGTGCATCGGCAAGGAGATAGTCGTATCCCAAAAGAAAATCCTGTCGTTTCCATTAAAACATTACTCGATTAAGATGGAGAAGTCATAGAACCCATAGTATTTCATAGCGACGCAATTTCTGTGTTAATTCGTCAATGTGAGGGAGCAAAGGGATGCAGTAAAAGAGTCATAGTGCATCAGAAAGGTAATACTCGTATCCCAGAACAAAATCCCGTCGATTCCATAGAAACGTTACTCGATTTAGGAGGAGAAGTCATAGAACACATACTATTTCATACCGACGCAATTTCTGTTTTAATTCGTCAATGTGAGGGAGCGAGGAATGCGGTAAAGGTGGGATAGTGCATCAGAAAGGAGATACTCGTACCCCAAAAGAAAATCCTGTCGTTTCCATAGAAACGTTACTCGATTTAGGAGGTGATGTCATAGAACCCATAGTATTTCATATCGCCACACTTTCTGTGTTATTTCCTCAATGTGAGGGAGCGAGGGATGCAGTAAAGAAGGATTAGTGCATCCAAAAATGGATACTCGTG
Organism: Schistocerca piceifrons; assembly: GCF_021461385.2. Lineage (NCBI taxonomy): Eukaryota > Metazoa > Arthropoda > Insecta > Orthoptera > Acrididae > Schistocerca > Schistocerca piceifrons. The sequence continues at coordinate 804,204,619 of NC_060141.1, read as the reverse complement.
TCCCAAAAGAAAATCCTGTCGATTCCATAGAAACGTTACTCGCATTAGAAGGAGAAGTCATAGAACCCATAGTATTTCATAGCTCCGCATTTTCTGTGTTAATTCGTCAATGTGAGGGAGCGAGGGATGCTGTAAAGAAGGAATAGTCCATCGGAAAGGAGATACTCATATCCCAAAAGAAAATCCTGTCGTTTCCATAGAAACGTTACTCGATTTAGAAGGCGAAGTCATAGAACCCATAGTATTTTGTACCGACGCAATTTCTGTGTTAATTCCTCAATGTGAGGGAGTGAGGGATTCAGTAAAGAGGGAATAGTGCATCGTAATGGAGATAGTCGTATCGCAAAGAAAATCCTGTCGTTTCCATACAACCGTTACTCGATTTAGAAGGATATGTCATAGCACCCATAGTATTTAATACCGACGCAATTTCTGTGTTAATTCGTCAATGTGAGGGAGCGAGAGATGCAGTAAAGAAGGAATAGTGCATCGGAAAGGAGATAGTCGTATCTCAAAAGAAAATCCTGTCGTGTCCATAGAAACGTTACCCGATTTAGAAGGAAATGTCATGGAACCCATAGTATTTCTTAGCGCCGCATTTTCTGTGTTAATTTGTCAATGTGAGGGAGCGAGGGATCCAGTAGAGAAGGATTAGTGCTTCAGAAAGGAGATACTCGAATCCCAAAACAAAATCCTGTTGTACCCAAAGAAACGTTACTCGATTTAGATGGAGACGTCATAGAACCCATAGTATTTCATAGCGACGCAATTTCTGTGTTAAATCGTCAATGTGAGGGAGCGAGGGATGCAGTAAAGAAGGAATAGTGCATCATAAAGGATATACTCGTATCCAAAAAGAAAATTCTTTCGATTCCATAGAAACGTTACTCGATTTGGAAGGATATGTTATAGAACCGATGGTATTTCAATGCGCCGAGTTTTATGTGTTAATACGTCAATGTCAGGGAGCGAGGGATGCAGTATAGATGGAATAGTGCATCAGAAAGGAGATACTCGTATCCCAAATGAAAATCCTTTCGGTTCCATAGAAACGTTGCTCGATTTAGGAACAGAAGGCAGACAACCCATAGTATTTCATAGCGCCGCATTTTCTGTGTTAATTCTTCAATGTGAGGGAGCGAGGGATGCAGAAAAGAAGGATTAGTGCATCGGAAAGGAGATACTCGTATCCCAAAACAAAATCCAGTTGTATCCTTAGAAACGTTACTCGATTTAGATAAGGAAGTCATAGAACCCATAGCACTTCATAGCGACGCAATTTCTGTGTTAATTCGTCAATGTGAGGGAGCGAGGGATGCAGTAAAGAAGGAATAATGCATCAAAAGGGATATACTCGTATCCCAAAAGAAAATCCTGTCGATTCCATAGAAACGTTACTCGATTTAGAAGGATATGTTATAGAACCCATAGTATTTCAAAGCGCCGCATTTTCTGTTTTAATACGTCAATGTCAGGGAGCGAGGGATGCAGTATTGAAGGAATAGTGCACCAGAAAGGAGATACTCGTATCCCAAAAGAAAATCCTGTCGATTCCATAGAAACGTTACTCGATTTAGAAGGGGAAGTCATAGAACCCATAGTACTTCATAGTAACGCAATTTCTGCGTTAGATCTTCAATGTGAGTGAGCGAGGGATGCAGTAAAGAAGGAATAGTCCATCGGAAAGGAGATACTCGTATCCCAAAGGAAAATCCTGTCGTTTCTATGGAAACGTTACTCGATTTAGAAGGAGAAGTCATAGAACCCATAGTATTTTATACCGACGCAATTTCTGTGTCAATTCCTCAATGTGAGGGAGCGAGGGATTCAGTAAAGAGGGAATAGTGCATCGGAAAGGAAATAGTCGAATCTCAAATGAAAATCCTGTCGTGTCCATAGAAACGTTACCCGATTTAGAAGGAAATGTCATGGAACCCATAGTATTTCTTAGCGCCGCATTTTCTGTGTTAATTCGTCAATGTGAGGGAGCAAGGGATGCAGTAAAGAAGGAATAGTGCATCAGAAAGGAGATACTCGTATCCCAAAACAAAATCCTGTTTTCCCCTAAGAAACGTTATTCGATTTAGATGGAGACGTCATAGAACCAATAGTATTTCATAGCGACGCAATTTCTGTGTTAAATCGTCAATGTGAGGGAGCGAGGGAAGCAGTAAAGAAGGAATAGTGCATCAGAAAGGATATACTCGTATACAAAAAGAAAATTCTTTCGATTCCATAGAAACGTTACTCGATTTAGAAGGATATGGTATAGAACCGATAGTATTTCAAAGCGCCGAGTTTTCTGTGTTAATACGTCAATGTCAGGGAGCGAAGGATGCAGTATAGAAGGAATAGTGCATCAGTAAGGAGATACTCGTATCCCAAAAGAAAATCCTGTAGATTCCATAGAAACGTTACTCGATTTAGAAGGAGAAGTCATAGAACCCATAGTATTTCACAGCGCCGCATTTTCTGTGTTAATTCGTCAATGTGAGGGAGCGAGGGATGCTGTAAAGAAGGAATAGTCCATCGGAAAGGAGATACTCATATCCCAAAGGAAAATCCTGTCGTTTCCATAGAAACGTTACTCGATTTAGAAGGAGAAGTCATAGAACCTATAGTATTTTATAGCGACGCAATTTCTGTGTCAATTCCTCAATGTGAGGGAGCGAGGGTTTCAGTAAAGAGGGAATAGTGCATCGAAAAGGAGATAGTCGTATCCCACAAGAAATTCCTTTCGTTTCCATAGAAACGTTACTCGATTTAGAAGGATATGTCATGGAACCCATAGTATTTCTTAGCGCCGCATTTTCTGTGTTAATTCGTCAATGTGAGGGAGCAAGGGATGCAGTAAAGAAGGAATAGTGCACCAGAAAGGAGATACTCGTATCCCAAAAGAAAACCCTGTCGATTCCATAGAAACGTTGCCCGATTTAGAAACAGAAGTCAGAGAACCCATTGTATTTCATAGCGCCGCATTTTCTGTGTTAATTTGTCAATGTGAGGGAGCGAGGGATGCAGTAAAGAAGGATTAGTGCATCGGAAAGGTGATACTCGTATCCCAAAACAAAATCCTGTTGTATCCTTAGAAACGTTACTCGATTAAGATGGAGACGTCATAGAACCCATAGTATTTTATAGCGACGCAATTTCTGTGTTAAATCGTCAATGTGAGGGAGCGAGGGATGCAGTAAAGAAGGAATAGTGCATCAGAAAGGATATACTCGTATCCCAAAAGAAAATTCTTTCGATTCTATAGAAATGTTACTCGATTTAGATGGATATGTTATAGAACCGATAGTATTTCAAAGCGCCGAATTTTCTGTGTTAATACGTCATTGTCAGGGAGCGAGGGATGCAGTAAAGAAGGAATAGTGCATCAGAAAGGAGATACTCGTATCCCAAAAGAAAATCCTTTCGATTCCATAGAAACGTTGCTCGATTTAGGAACAGAAGACAGAGAACCCATAGTATTTTATAGCGCCTCTTTTTCTGTGTTAATTCGTCAATGTGAGGGAGCGAGGGAAGCAGTAAAGAAGGATTAGTGCATCGGAAAGGAGATACTCGTATCCCAAAACAAAATCCTGTTGTATCCTTAGAAACGTTACTCGATTTAGAATGAGAAGTCATAGAACCCATAGTATTTAATAGCGACGCAATTTCTGTGTTAATTCGTCAATGTGACGGAGCGAGGGATGCAGTAAAGAAGGAATAGTACATCGGAAAGGAGATACTCGTATCCCAAAGGAAAATCCTGTCGTTTCCATAGAAACGTTACTCTATTTAGAATGAGAAGTCATAGAACCCATAGTATTTCACAGCGCCGCATTTTCTGTGTTAATTCGTCAATGTGAGGGAGCGAGGGATGCAGTAAAGAAGGAATAGTCCATCGGAAAGGAGATACTCGTATCCCAAAGGAAAATCCTGTCGTTTCCATAGAAACGTAACTCGATTTAGAAGGAGAAGCCATAGAAGCCATAGTATTTTATACCGACGCAATTTCTGTGTCAATTCCTCAATGTGAGGGAGCGAGGGATTCAGTAAAGAGGGAATAGTGCATCGGAAAGGAGATAGTCGTATCCCAAAAGAAAATCCTGTCGTTTCAATAGAAACGTTACTCGATTTAGAAGGAGAAGTCATAGAACCCATAGTATTTTATACCGACGCAATTTCTGTGTCAATTCCTCAATGTGAGGGAGCGAGGGATTCAGTAAAGAGGGAATAGTGCATCGGAAAGGAAATAGTCGAATTTCAAATGAAAATCCTGTCGTGTCCATAGAAACGTTACTCGATTTAGAAGGATATGTCATAGAACCCATGGTATTTCTTAGCACCGCATTTTCTGTGTTAATTCGTCAATGTGAGGGAGCAAGTGATGCAGTAAAGAAGGAATAGTGCATCAGAAAGGAGATACTCGTATCCCAAAAAAAAATCCTGTCGATTCCATAGAAACGTTGCCCGATTTAGAAACAGAAGTCAGAGAACCCATTGTATTTCATAGCGCCGCATTTTCTGTGTTAATTTGTCAATGTGAGGGAGCGAGGGATGCAGTAAAGAAGGATTAGTGCATGGGAAAGGTGACACTCGTATCCCAAAACAAAATCCTGTTGTATCCTTAGAAACGTTACTCGATTTAGATGGAGACGTCATAGAACCCATAGTATTTCATAGCGACGCAATTTCTGTGTTAAATCGTCAATGTGAGGGAGCGAGGGATGCAGTAAAGAAGGAATAGTGCATCAAAAAGGATATACTCGTATCCCAAAAGAAAATTCTTTCGATTCCATAGAAATGTTACACGATTTAGATGGATATGTTATAGAACCGATAGTATTTCAAAGCGCCGAATTTTCTGTGTTAATACGTCAATGTCAGGGAGCGAGGGATGCAGTAAAGAAGCAATAGTCCATCGGAAAGGAGATACTCGTATCCCAAAGGAAAATCCTGTCGTTTCCATAGAAACGTTACTCTATTTAGAAGGAGAAGTCATAGAACCCATAGTATTTTATACCGACGCAATTTCTGTCTCAATTCCTCAATGTGAGGGAGCGAGGGTTTCAGTAAAGAGGGAATAGTGCATCGAAAAGGAGATAGTCGTATCCAACAAGAAGTTCCTTTCGTTTCCATAGAAACGTTACTCGATTTAGAAGGATATGTCATGGAACCCATAGTATTTCTTAGCGCCGCATTTTCTGTGTTGATTCGTCAATGTGAGGGAGCAAGGGATGCAGTAAAGAAGGAATAGTGCATCAGAAAGGAGATACTCGTATCCCAAAAGAAAATCCTTTCGATCCATAGAAACGTTGCTCGATTTAGGAACAGAAGACAGAGAAGCCATAGTATTTTATATTGCCGCTTTTCCTGTGTTAATTCGTCAATGTGAGGGAGCGAGGGAAGCAGTAAAAAAGGATTAGTGCATCGGAAAGGAGATACTCGTATCCCAAAACAAAATCCTGTTGTATCCTTAGAAACGTTACTCGATTTAGAATGAGAAGTCATAGAACCCATAGTATTTAATAGCGACGCAATTTCTGTGTTAATTCGTCAATGTGACGGAGCGAGGGATGCAGTAAAGAAGGAATAGTACATCGGAAAGGAGATACTCGTATCCCAAAGGAAAATCCTTTCGATTCCATAGAAACGTTACTCGATTTAGAATGAGAAGTCATAGAACCCATAGTATTTCATAGCGACGCAATTTCTATGTTAGATCTTCAATGTGAGTGAGCGAGGGATGCAGTATGGAAGGAATAGTGCATCGCAAAGGAGATAGTCGTATCCCAAACTGTATTCCTGTCGTTTCCATAGAAACGTTACTCGATTTAGAAGGATATGTCATTGATTACATAGTATTTCAAAGCGCAGCATTTTCTGTGTTAATTCGACAATGTCAGACAGCGAAGGATGCAATAAAGAAGGAATAGTGCATCAGAAAGGAGAAACTCGTATCCCAAAAGGAAATCCTGTCATTTCCATAGAAACGTTACTCGATTTAGAAGGAGAAGTCATAGAGCCCACAGTATTATATAGCGACGCGATTTCTGTGTTAATTCGTCAATATGAGGGAGCGAGGGATCCAGTAGAGAAGGATTAGTGCATCGGAAAGGAGATACTCGAATCCCAAAACAAAATCCTGTTGTACCCAAAGAAACGTTACTCGATTTCGATGGAGACGTCATAGAACCCATAGTATTTCATAGCGACGCAATTTCTGTGTTAAATCGTCAATGTGAGGGAGCGAGGGATGCAGTAAAAAGGAGTAGTGCATCAGAAAGGATATACTCGTATCCAAAAAGAAAATTCTTTCGATTCCATAGAAACGTTACTCGATTTGGAAGGATATGTTATAGAACCGATGGTATTTCAAAGCGCCGAGTTTTCTGTGTTAATACGTCAATGTCAGGGAGCAAGGGATGCAGTATAGAAGGAATAGTGCATCAGAAAGGAGATACTCGTATCCCAAAAGAAAATCCTGTAGATTCCATAGAAACGTTACTCGATTTAGAAGGAATAGTCATAGAACCCATAGTATTTCATTGAGACGCGATTTGTGTGTTAATTCGTCAATGTGATGGAGCGAGGGATGCATTAAAGAAGAAATAGTGCATCGGAAAGGAGATAGTCGTATCCCAAAAGAAAATCCTGTCGTTTCCATTAAAACATTACTCGATTAAGATGGAGAAGTCATAGAACCCATAGTATTTCATAGCGACGCAATTTCTGTGTTAATTCGTCAATGTGACGGAGCGTGGGATGCAGTAAAGAAGGAATAGTACATCGGAAAGGAGATACTCGTATCCCAAAGGAAAATCCTGTCGTTTCCATAGAAACGTTACTCGATTTTGAAGGAGAAGTCATAGAACCCACAGTATTTCATAGCGACGCGATTTCTGTGTTAATTCGTCAATATGAGGGAGCGAGGGATGCAGTAAAGAGGGTATAGTGCATCAGAAAGGAGATACTCGTATCCCAAAAGAAAATCCTGTCGATTCCATAGAAACGTTACTCGATTTAGAAGGAGTAGTCATAGAACCCATAGTATTTCATTGAGACGCGATTTATGTGTTAATTCGTCAATGTGATGGAGCGAGGGATGCATTAAAGAAGAAATAGTGCATCGGAAAGGAGATAGTCGTATCCCAAAAGAAAATCCTGTCGTTTCCATTAAAACATTACTCGATTAAGATGGAAAAGTCATAGAACCCATAGTATTTCATAGCGACGCAATTTCTGTGTTAATTCGTCAATGTGAGGGAGCAAAGGGATGCAGTAAAAGAGTTATAGTGCATCAGAAAGGTAATACTCGTATCCCAGAACAAAATCCTGTCGATTCCATAGAAACGTTACTCGATTTAGGAGGAGAAGTCATAGAACACATACTATTTCATACCGACGCAATTTCTGTTTTAATTCGTCAATGTGAGGGAGCGAGGAATGCGGTAAAGATGGGATAGTGCATCAGAAAGGAGATACTCGTACCCCAAAAGAAAATCCTGTCGTTCCCATAGAAACGTTACTCGATTTAGGAGGTGATGTCATAGAACCCATAGTATTTCATATCGCCACATTTTCTGTGTTAATTCGTCAATGTGAGGGAGCGAGGGATGCAGTAAAGAAGGATTAGTGCATCCAATAATGGATACTCGTATCCCAAAAGAAAATCCTGTCGATTCCATAGAAACGTTACTCGCTTTAGAAGGAGAAGTCATAGAACCCATAGTATATCATAGCTCCGCATTTTCTGTGTTGATTCGTCAATGTGAGGGAGCGAGGGATGCTGTAAAGAAGGAATAGTCCATCGGAAAGGAGATACTCATATCCCAAAAGAAAATCCTGTCGTTTCCATAGAAACGTTACTCGATTTAGAAGGCGAAGTCATAGAACCCATAGTATTTTGTACCGACGCAATTTCTGTGTTAATTCCTCAATGTGAGGGAGTGAGGGATTCAGTAAAGAGGGAATAGTGCATCGTAATGGAGATAGTCGTGTCCCAAAGAAAATCCTGTCGTTTCCATACAACCGTTACTCGATTTAGAAGGATATGCTATAGCACCCATAGTATTTAATACCGACGCAATTTCTGTGTTAATTCGTCAATGTGAGGGAGCGAGAGATGCAGTAAAGAAGGAATAGTGCATCGGAAAGGAGATACTCGTATACCAAAAGAAAATCCTGGCGATTCCATAGAAACGTTACTCGATTTAGAAGGGAAGTCATAGAACCCATAGTATTTTATACCGAAGCCATTTCTGTGTGAATTCGTCAATCTGAGGGAGCGAGGGATGCAGTAAAGAAGGAATAGTGCATCGGAAAGGAGATAGTCGTATCCCAAAAGAAAATCCTGTCGTTTCCATAGAAACGTTACTCGATTTAGAAGGATATGTCATAGAACCCATAGTATTTCTTAGCACCGCATTTTCTGTGTTAATTCGTCAATGTGAGGGAGCAAGTGATGCAGTAAAGAAGGAATAGTACATCAGAAAGGAGATACTCGTATCCCAAAAAAAAATCCTGTCGATTCCATAGAAACGTTGCCCGATTTAGAAACAGAAGTCAGAGGAACCATTGTATTTCATAGCGCTGCATTTTCTGTGTTAATTTGTCAATGTGAGGGAGCGAGGGATGCAGTAAAGAAGGATTAGTGCATCGGAAAGGTGACACTCGTATCCCAAAACAAAATCCTTTTGTATCCTTAGAAACGTTACTCGATTTAGATGGAGACGTCATAGAACCCATAGTATTTCATAGCGACGCAATTTCTGTGTTAAATCGTCAATGTGAGGGAGCGAGGGATGCTGTAAAGAAGGAATAGTCCATCGGAAAGGAGATACTCATATCCCAAAGGAAAATCCTCTCGTTTCCATAGAAACGTTACTCGATTTAGAAGGAGAAGTCATAGAACCCACAGTATTTCATAGCGACGCGATTTCTGTGTTAATTCGTCAATATGAGGGAGCGAGGGATGCAGTAAAGAGGGTATAGTGCATCAGAAAGGAGATACTCGTATCCCAAAAGAAAATCCTGTCGATTCCATAGAAACGTTACTCGATTTAGAAGGAGTAGTCATAGAACCCATAGTATTTCATTGAGACGTGATTTGTGTGTTAATTCGTCAATGTGATGGAGCGAGGGATGCATTAAAGAAGAAATAGTGCATCGGAAAGGAGATAGTCGTATCCCAAAAGAAAATTCTGTCGCTTCCATAAAAACATTACTCGATTTAGATGGAGAAGTCATAGAACCCATAGTATTTCATAGCGACGCAATTTCTGTGTTAATTCGTCAATGTGAGGGAGCAAAGGGATGCAGTAAAAGAGTTATAGTGCATCAGAAAGGTAATACTTGTATCCCAGAACAAAATCCTGTCGATTCCATAGAAACGTTACTCGATTTAGGAGGAGAAGTCATAGAACACATACTATTTCATACCGACGAAATTTCTGTTTTAATTCGTCAATGTGAGGGAGCGAGGAATGCGGTAAAGTTGGGATAGTGCATCAGAAAGGAGATACTCGTACCCCAAAAGAAAATCCTGTCGTTTCCATAGAAACGTTACTCGATTTAGGAGGTGATGTCATAGAACCCATAGTATTTCATATCGCCACATTTTCTGTGTTAATTCGTCAATGTGAGGGAGCGAGGGATGCAGTAAAGAAGGATTAGGGCATCCAAAAATGGATACTCGTATCCCAAAAGAAAATCCTGTCGATTCCATCGAAACGTTACTCGATTTCGAAGGAAATGTCATTAAACCCATAGTATTCATAGCGACGCAATTTCTGTGTCAATTCGTCATTGTGAGGGAGCGAGGAATGCAGTAAAGATGGAATAGTTTATCGGAAAGGAGATACTCGTATCCCAAAAGAAAATCCTGTCGTTTCCATAGAAACGTTACTCGATTTAGAAGGATAAGTCATAGAACCCATAGTATTTCATAGCGCCGCATATTCTGTGTGAATTCGACAATGTGAGGGAGGGAGGGATGCAGTAAAGAATGAATAGTGCATCAGAAAGGAGATACTCATATCCCAAAAGAAAATCCTATCGATTCCATAGAAACGTTACTCGCTTTAGAAGGAGAAGTCATAGAACCCATAGTATTTCATAGCTCCGCATTTTCTGTGTTAATTCGTCAATGTGAGGGAGCGAGGGATGCTGTAAAGAAGGAATAGTCCATCGGAAAGGAGATACTCATATCCCAAAAGAAAATCCTGTCGTTTCCATAGAAACGTTACTCGATTTAGAAGGCGAAGTCATAGAACCCATAGTATTTTGTACCGACGCAATTTCTGTGTTAATTCCTCAATGTGACGGAGTGAGGGATTCAGTAAAGAGGGAATAGTGCATCGTAATGGAGATAGTCGTATCCCAAAGAAAATCCTGTCGTTTCCATACAACCGTTACTCGATTTAGGAGGATATGTCATAGCACCCATAGTATTTAATACCGACGCAATTTCTGTGTTAATTCGTCAATGTGAGGGAGCGAGAGATGCAGTAAAGAAGGAATAGTGCATCGGAAAGGAGATAGTCGTATCTCAAAAGAAAATCCTCTCGTGCCCATAGAAACGTTACTCGATTTAGAAGGAAATGTCATAGAACCCATTGTATTTCATAGCGCCGCATTTTCTGTGTTAATTCGACAATGTGAGGGAGCGAGGGATGCAGTAAAGAAGGAATAGTGCATCAGAAAGGAGATACTCGTATCCCAAAAGAAAATCCTGTCGTTTCCATAGAAACGTTACTCGATTTAGAAGGCGAAGTCATAGAACCCATAGTATTTTATACCGAAGCCATTTCTGTGTTAATTCGTCAATGTGAGGGAGCGAGGGATGCAGTAAAGAAGGAATAGTGCATCGGAAAGGAGATAGTCGTATCCCAAAAGAAAATGCTGTCGTTTCAATAGAAACGTTACTCGATTTAGAAGTATATGTCATAGAACTCATAGTATTTCTTAGCGCCGCATTTTCTGTGTTAATTCGTCAATGTGAGGGGGCAAGGGATGCAGTAAAGAAGGAATAGTGCATCAGAAAAGAGATACTCGTATCCCAAAAGAAAATCCTAGTGATTCCATAGAAAAGTTGCCCGTTTTAGAAACAGAAGTCAGAGAACCCATAGTATTTCATAGCGCCGCATTTTCTGTGTTAATTTGTCAATGTGAGGGAGCGAGGGATGCAGTAGAGAAGGATTAGCGCATCGCAAAGGAGATACTCGAATCCCAAAACAAAATCCTGTTGTACCCAAAGAAACGTTACTCGATTTAGATGGAGACGTCATAGAACCCATAGTATTTCATAGCGACGCAATTTCTGTCTTAATTCGTCAATGTGAGGGAGCGAGGGATGCAGTACAGAAGGAATAGTGCATCAGAAAGGAGATAATCGTATCCCAAATGAAAATCCTTTCGATTGCATAGAAAGGTTGCTCGATTTAGGAACAGAAGGCAGACAACCCATAGTATTTCATAGCGCCGCATTTTCTGTGTTAATTCTTCAATGTGAGGGAGCGAGGGATGCAGTAAAGAAGGAATAGTGCATCAGAAAGGATATTCTCGTATCCCAAAAGAAAATCCTGTCGATTCCATAGAAACGTTACTCGATGTAGAGAGATATGTTATAAAACCCATAGTATTTCAAAGCGCCGCATTTTCTGTGTTAATACGTCATTGTCAGGGAGCGAGGGATGCAGTATAGAATGAATAGTGAATCAGAAAGGTGATACTCGTATCCCAAAAGAAAATCCTGTCGATTCCATAGAAATGTTACTCGATTTAGAAGGAGAAGTCATAGAACCCATAGTACTTCATGGAGACGCAATTTCTGTGTTAAATCGTCAATGTGAGGGAGCGAGGGATGAAGTAAAGAAGGAATAGTGCATCAGAAAGGATATACTCGTATCCAAAAAGATAATTCTTTCGATTCCATAGAAACGTTCCTCGATTTGGAAGGATATGTTATAGAACCGATAGTTTTACAAAGCGCCGAGTTTTCTGTGTTAATACGTCAATGTCAGGGAGCGAGGGATGCAGTATAGAAGGAATAGTGCATCAGAAAGGAGATACTCGTATCCCAAAAGAAAATCCTGTAGATTCCATATAAACGTTACTCGATTTAGAAGGAGAAGTCATGGAACCCATAGTATTTCATAGCGCCGCATTTTCTGTGTTAATTCGTCAATGTGAGGGAGCGAGAGATGCAGTAAAGAAGGAATAGTGCAGCAGAAAGGAGATACTCGTACCCCAAAAGATAATCCTGTCATTTCCATAGAAACGTTACTCGATTTAGGAGGAGATGTCATAGAACCCACAGTATTTCATAGCGACACAATTTCTGTGTTAATTCTTCAATGTGAGAGCGCGAGGGATGCAGTAACGAAGGTATAGTGCATCAGAATGGAGATACTCCTATCCCAAAAGAAAATCCTGTCGATTCCATAGAAACGTTCCTCGATTTAGAAGTAGAAGTCATAGAACCCATAGTATTTCATAGAGACGCTATTTCTGTGTTAATTCGTCAATGTGAGGGAGCAAGGGATGCATTAAAGAAGGAATAGAGCATCGGAAAGGAGATAGTCGTAACCCAAAAGAAAATCCTGACTTTCCATAGAAACGTTACTCGATTTAGATGGAAATGTTATTGAACCCATAGTATTTCATAGCGACGCAATTTCTGTCTTAATTCGTCAATGTGAGGGAGCGAGGGATGCAGTACAGAAGGAATAGTGCATCAGAAAGGAGATACTCGTATCCCATATGAAAATCTTTCGATTCCATAGAAACGTTGCTCGATTTAGGAACAGAAGGCAGACAACCCATAGTATTTCATAGCGCCGCATTTTCTGTGTTAATTCTTCAAAGTGAGGGAGCGAGGGATGCATTAAAGAAGGATTAGTGCATCGGAAAGGAGATACTCGTATCCCAAAACAAAATCCTGTTGTATCCTTAGAAACGTTACTCGATTTAGATGGAGAAGTCATAGAACCCATAGTATTTCATAGCGACGCAATTTCTGTGTTAATTCGTCAATGTGAGGGAGCAAGGGATGCAGTAAAGAAGGAATAGTGCATCAGAAAGGATATACTCGTATCCCAAAAGAAAATCCTGTCGATTCCATAGAAACGTTACTCGATGTAGAAGGATCTGTTATAGAACCCATAGTATTTCAAAGCGCCGCATTTTCTGCGTTAATACGTCATTGTCAGGGAGCGAAGGATGCAGTATAGAAGGAATAGTGAATCAGAAAGGGGATACTCGTATCCCAAAAGAAAATCCTGTCGATTCCATAGAAACTTTACTCGATTTAGAAGGAGAAGTCATAGAACCCATAGTACTTCATGGAGACGCAATTTCTGTGTTAATTCGTCAATGTCAGGGAGCGAGGGATGCAGTAAAGAAGGAATAGTCCATCGGAAAGGAGATACTCGTATCCCAAAGGAAAATCCTGTCGTTTCCATAGAAACGTTACTCGATTTAGAAGGAGAAGTCATAGAACCCATAGTATTTTATACCGACGCAATTTCTGTGTCAATTCCTCAATGTGAGGGAGCGAGGGATTCAGTAAAGGGGGAATAGTGCATCGGAAAGGAGATAGTCGTATCTCAAAAGAAAATCCTGTCGTGTCCATAGAAACGTTACTTGATATAGAAGGAAATGTCATAGTACCCATTGTATTTCATAGCGCCGCATTTTCTGTGTTAATTCGACAATGTGAGGGAGCGAGGGATGCTGTAAAGAAGGAATAGTGCATCAGAGAGGAGATACTCGTATCCCAAAAGAAAATCCTGTCGATTCCATAGAAACTTTACTCGATTTAGAAGGAGAAGTCATAGAACCCATAGTATTTTATACCGAAGCTATTTCTGTGTTAATTCGTCAATGTGAGGGAGCGAGGGATGCAGTAAAGAAGGGATTAGTGCATCGGAATGGAGATACTCGTATCCCAAAACAAAATCCTGTTGTACCCAAAGAAACGTTACTCGATTTAGATGGAGACGTCATAGAATCCATAGTATTTCATAGCGACGCAATTTCTGTGTTTAATCGTCAATGTGAGGGAGCGAGGGATGCAGTAAAGAAGGAATAGTGCATCAGAAAGGATATACTCGTATCCAAAAAGAAAATTCTTTCCATTCCATAGAAACGTTACTCGATTTAGAAGGATACGTTATAGAACCGATAGTATTTCAAAGCGCCGAGTTTTCTCTGTTAATACGTCAATGTCAGGAAGCGAGGGATGCAGTATAGAAGGAATAGTGCATCAGAAAGGAGATACTCGTATCCCAAAGGAAAATCCTGTCGTTTCCATAGAAACGTTACTCGATGTATAAGGAGAAGTCATAGAAATCATAGTATTTCATACCGACGCAATTTCTGTGTCAATTCCTCAATGTGAGGGCGCGAGGGTTTCAGTAAAGAGGGAATAGTGCATCGAAAAGGAGATAGTCGTATCTCAAAAGAAAATCCTGTCGCGTCCATAGAAACGTTACTCGATTTAGAAGGAGAAGTCATAGAACCCATAGTATATCATAGCGACGCTATTTCTGTGTTAATTCGTCAATGTGAGGGAGCGTGGGATGCAGTAAAGAAGGAATAGTGCATCGGAAAGGAGATAGTCGTATCCCAAAAGATAATCCTGTCGTTTCCATAGAAACGTTACTCGATTTAGAAGGATATGTCATAGAACCCATAGTATTTCTTAGCGCCGCATTTTCTGTGTTAATTCGTCAATGTGAGGGAGCAAGGGATGCAGTAAAGAAGGAATAGTGCGTCAGAAAGGAGATACTCGTATCCCAAAAGAAAATCCTGTCGATTCCGTAGATACGTTGCTCGATTTGGAAACAGAAGTCAGAGAACCCATAGTATTTGCATAGCGCCGCATTTTCTGTGTTAATTCGTCAATGTGAGGGACCGAGGTATGCAGTAAAGAAGGAATAGTGAATCAGAAAGGATATATTCGAATCCCAAAAGAAAATCCTGTCGATTCCATTGAAAAGTTAATCGATTTAGAAAGATATGTTATAGAACCCATTGTATTTGAAAGCGCCGATATTTCTGTGTTAATTCGTCAATGTGAGGGAGCGTGGGATGCAGTAAAGAAGGAATAGTGCATCGGAAAGGAGATAGTCGTATCCCAAAAGAAAATCCTGTCGCTTCCATAGAAACGTTACTCGATTTAGAAGGATATGTCATAGAACCCATAGTATTTCATACCGACGCAATTTCTGTGTCAATTCGTCAATGTCAGGGAGCGAGGGATGCAGTAAAGATGGAATAGTGCATCGGATAAGAGATATTCGTATCCCAAAGGAAAATCCTGTCGTTCCCATAGAAACGTTACTCGATTTAGAAGGAGAAGTCATAGAACCCATAGTATTATATACCGACGCCATTTCTGTGTCAATTCCTCAATGTGAGGGAGCGAGGGATTCGGTAAAGACGGAATAGTGCATCGGAAAGGAGATAGTCGTATCCCAAAAGAAAATCCTGTCGTTTCCATACAACCGATACTCTATTTAGAAGCATATGTCATAGAACCCATAGTATTTCATAGCGCCGCATTTTCTGTGTTAATTCGTCAATTTGAGGGAGCGAGGGAAGCAGTAAAGGAGGAATAGTGCATCAAAAAATAGATACTCGTATCCCAAAAGAAAAGCCTGTCGATTCCATAGAAACGTTACTCGATTTAGAAGGAGAAGTCATTGAACCCATAGTATTTCATAGCGACGCAATTTCTGTGTTAATTCGTCAATGTGAGGCAGCGAGGGATGCAGTAAAGAAGGAATAGTTCATCGGAAAGGAGATAGTCGTATCCCATAAGAAAATCCTCTCGTATCCATAGAAACGTTACTCGATTTAGAAGGATATGACATAGAACCAATAGTATTTCATAGCGACGCATTTTCTATGTTAATTAGACAATGTGAGGGAGCGAGGGATGCAGTAAAATAGGAATATTGCATCAGGAAGGAGATCCTCGTATCCCAAAAGAAAATCCTGTCGATTCCATAGAAACGTTACTCGATTTAGAAGGAGAACTCATAGAACCCATAGTATTTCATAGCGCCGCGTTTTCTGTGTTAATCCGTCAGTGTGAGGGAGCGAGGGATGCAGTAAAGAAGAAATAGTCCATCGGAAAGGAGATACTCGTATCCCAAAGGAAAATCCTGTCGTTTCCATAGAAACCTTACTCGATTTAGAAGGAGAAGTCATAGAACCCAAAGTATTTTATACCGAAGCAATTTCTGTGTCAATTCCTCAATGTGAGGGAGCGAGGGATTCAGTAAAGAGGGAATAGTGCATCTGAAAGGAGATAGTCGTATCTCCAAAGAAAATCCTGTCGTGTGTATAGAAACGTTACTTGATTTAGAAGGAAATGTCATAGAACCCATTGTATTTCATAGCGCCGCATTTTCTGTGTTAATTCGACAATGTGAGGGAGCGAGGGATGCAGTAAAGAAGGAATAGTGCAACAGAAAGGAGATACTCGTATCTCAAAAGAAAATCCTGTCGATTCCATAGAAACGTTACTCGATTTAGATGGAGAAGTCATAGAACCCATAGTATTTTATACCGAAGCTATTTCTGTGTTAATCCGTCAATGTGAGGGAGCGAGGGATACAGTAAAGAAGGAATAGTGCATCGGAAAGGAGATAGTCGTATCCCAAAAGAAAATCCTGTCGTTTCAATAGAAACGTTACTCGATTTAGAATTATATGTCATAGAACCCATAGTATTTCTTAGCGCCGCATTTTCTGTGTTAATTCGTCAATGTGAGGGGGCAAGGGATGCAATAAAGAAGGAATAGTGCATCAGAAAGGAGACACTCGTATCCCAAAAGAAAATCCTGTCGATTCCATAGAAACGTTGCCCGCTTTAAAAAAAGAAGTCAGAGAACACATAGTACTTCATAGCGCCCGCATTTTCTGTGTTAATTTGTCAATGTGAGGGAGCGAGGGATGCAGTAAAGACGGATTAGTGCACCGGAAAGGAGATACTCGTATCCCAAAACAAAATCCTGTTGTACCCAAAGATACGTTACTCGATTTAGATGGAGACGTCATAGAACCCATAGTATTTCATAGCGACGCAATTTCTGTGTTAAATCGTCAATGTGAGGGAGCGAGGGATGCAGTAAAGAAGGAATAGTGCATCAGAAAGGATATACTCGTATCCAAAAAGAAAATTCTTGCGATTGCATAGAAACGTTACTCGATTTAGAAGGATATGTTATAGAACCGATAGTATTTCAAAGCGCCGAATTTTCTGGGTTAATACGTCAATGTCAGGGAGCGAGGGATGCAGTATAGAAGGAATATTGCATCAGAAAGGAGATACTCGTATCCCAAAAGAAAATCCTGTTGATTCCATAGAAACGTTACTCGATTTAGAAGGAGAAGTCATAGAACCCATAGTATTTCATAGCGACGCTATTTCTGTGTTAATTCGTCAATGTGAGGGAGCGAGGGATGCAGTAAGGAAGGAATAGTGCATCGGTAAGGAGATAGTCGTGTCCCAAAAGAAAATCTTATTGTTTCCATAGAAACGTTGCTCGATTTAGATGGAGAAGTCATAGAACCCATAGTACTTCATAGCGACACAATTTCTGTGTAAATTCGTCAATGTGAGAGAGCGAGATATGCAGTAAAGAAGAAATAATGCATCAGAAAGGATATATTCGAATCCCAAAAGAAAATCCTGTCGATTACATTGAAACGTTACACGATTTAGAAGGATATGTTATAGAACCCATTGTATTTGAAAGCGCCGCAATTTCTGTGTTAATTCGTCAACGTGAGGGAGCGTGGGATGCAGTAAAGAAGGAATAGTGCATCGGAAAGGAGATAGTCGTATCCCAAAAGAAAATCCGGTCGTTTCCATAGAAACGTTACTCGATTTAGAAGGATATGTCACAGAACCCACAGTATTTCATACCGACGCAATTTCTGTGTCAATTCCTGAATGTGAGGGAGCGAGGGATTCAGTAAAGACCGGAATAGTACATCGGAAAGAAGATAGTCGTATCCCAAAAGAAAATCCTGTCGTTTCCATACAACCGTTACTCTATTTAGAAGGATATGTCATGGAACCCATAGTATTTCATAGCGACGCATTTTCTATGTTAATTAGACAATGTGAGGGAGCGAGGGATGCAGTAAAGAAGGAATAGTCCATCGGAAAGGAGATACTCGTATCCCAAAAGAAAATCCTGTCGTTTCCATAGTAACGATACTCGATTTGGAAGGAAAAGTCATAGAACCCGTAGTATTTCATACCGACGCAATTTATGTGCTAATACGTCAATGTAAGGGAGCGAGGGATGCATTAAAGAAGGAATAGTCCATCGGAAAGGAGATAGTCGTATCCCAAAAGAAAATCCTGTGGTTCAATAGAAACGTTACTCGATTTAGAAGGATATGTCATAGAACCCATAGTATTTCTTAGCGCCGCATTTTCTGTGTTAATTCGTCAATGTGAGGGAGCAAGGGATGCAGTAAAGAAGGAATAGTGAATCAGAAAGGAGATACTCGTATCCCAAAAGAAAATCCCGTCGATTCCATAGAAACGTTGCTCGATTTAGAAACAGAAGTCAGAGAACCCATAGTATTTCATAGCGCCGCATTTTCTGTGTTAATTCGTCAATGTGAGGGAGCGAGGGATGCAGTAAAGAAGGGTTAGTGCATCGGAAAGGAGATACTCGTATCCCAAAACAAAATACTGTTGTATCCAAAGAAACGTTACTCGATTTAGATGGAGAAGTCATAGAACCCATAGTATTTCATAGCGACGCAATTTCTGTGTTAAATCGTCAATGAGAGGGAGCGAGGATGCAGTAAAGAAGGAGTAGTGCATCAGATAGGATATACTCGCATCCCAAAAAAAAATTCTGTCGATTCCATTGAAACGTTACTCGATTTAGATGGATATGTTATAGAACCCATAGTATTTCAAAGCGCCGCATTTTCTGTGTTAACTCGTAAATGTCACTGAGCGAGGGATGCAGTATAGAATGAATAGTGCATCAGAAAGGAGATACCCGTATCCCAAAACAAAATCCTGTCGATTCCATAGATACGTTGCTCGATTTAGAAGGAGAAGTCATAGAACACATAGTATTTCATATAGACGCAATTTCTGTGTTAATTCGTCAACGTCAAAGAGCGAGGGATGCAGTAAAGAAGGAATAGTCCATCGGAAAGGAGATACTCGTATCCCAAAGGCAAATCATGTCGTTTAAATAGAAACGTTACTCGAAGAAGAAGGAGAAGTCGTAGAACCCATAGTATTTTATACCGACGCAATTTCTGCATCAATTCCTCAATATGAGGGTGCGAGGGTTTCAGTAAAGAGGGAATAGTGCATCGGAAAGGAGATAGTCGTATCCCAAAAGAAAATCCTGTCTTTCCATAGAAACGTTACTCGATTTAGATGGGAAAGTCGTAGAACCCATAGTATTTCATAGCGACGCAATTTCTGTGTTAATTCGTCAATGTGAGGGAGCGAGGGATGCAGTAACGGTGGAATAGTGCATCAGAAAAGAGATATTCGTACCCAAAAGAAAATCCTGTCGTTTCCATAGAAACGTTACTCGATTTAGGAGGAGATGTCATAAAACCCATAGAATTTCATAGCGCCGCATTTTCTGTGTTAATTCGTCAATGTGAGGATCGAGGGATGCAGTAAAGAAGGATTAGTGCATCAAAAAATAGATACTAGTATCCCAAAAAAAATCCTTTCGATTCCATAGAAACGTTACTCGATTTAGAAGGAAATGATATTGAACCCATAGTGTTTCATAGCGACATAATTTCTGTCTTAATTCGTCAATGTGAGGAAGCGAGGGATGCAGTAAAGAAGGAATAGTGCATCGGAAAGGAGATAGGCGTATCCCACAAGAAATTCCTTTTGTATCCATAGAAATGTTACTCGATTTAGAAGGATATGTCATAGAACCCATAGTATTTCTTAGCGCCGCATTTTCTGTGTTAATTCGTCAATGTGAGGAAGCAAGGGATGCAGTAAAGAAGGAATAGTGCATCAGAAAGGAGATACTCGTATCCCAAATGAAAATCCTTTCGATTCCATAGAAACGTTGCTCGATTTAGGAACAGAAGGCAGACAACCCAATGTATTTCATAACGCCGCATTTTCTGTGTTAATTCTTCAATGTGAGGGAGAGAGGGATGCAGTAAAGAAGGATTAGTGCATCGGAAAGGAGATACTCGTATCCCAAAACAAAATCTGTTGTATCCTTAGAAAGGTTACTCGATTTAGATGGAGTAGTCATAGAACCCATAGTATTTCATAGCAACGCAATTTTCTGTGTTAATTCGTCAATGTGAGGGAGCGAGGGATGCAGTAAAGAAGGAATGGAGCATCAGAAAGGATATACTCGTATCCCAAAAGAAAATCCTGTCGATTCCACAGAAACGTTACTCGATTTAGAAGGATATGTTATAGAACCCATAGTATTTCAAAGCTTCGCATTTTCTGTGTTAATACGTCATTGTCAGTGAGCGAGGGATGCAGTATAGAAGGAATAGTGCATCAGAAAGGAGATATTCGTATCCCAAAAGAAAATCCTGTCGATTCCATAGAAACGTTACTCGATTTAGAAGGAGAAGTCATAGAACCCATAGTACTTCATAGAGATGCAATTACTGTGTTAATTCGTCAATGTCAGGGAGCGAGGGATGCAGTAAAGAAGGAATAGTCCGTCGGAAAGGAGATACTCGTATCCCAAAGGAAAATCCTGTTGTTTCCATAGAAACGTTACTCGATTTAGAAGGAGAAGTCATAGAACCCATAGTATTTTATACCGACGCAATTTCTGTGTCAATTCCTCAACGTGAGGAAGCGAGGGATTCAGTAAGGAGGGAATAGTGCATCGGAAAGGAGATAGTCGTATCTCATAACAAAATCCTGTCGCGCCCATAGAAACGTTACTCGATTTAGAAGGAAATGTCATAGAACCCATAGTATTTCATAGCGCCGCATTTTCTATGTTAATTCGACAATGTGAGGGAGCGAGGGATGCAGTAAAGAAGGAATAGTGCATCAGAAAGGAAATACTCGTATCCCAAAAGAAAATCCTGTCGATTCCATAGAAACGTTACTCGATTTAGAAGGAGAAGTCATAGAACCCATAGTATTTTATACCGAAGCTATTTCTGTGTTAATTCGTCAATGTGAGGGAGCGAGGGATGCAGTAAAGAAGGAATAGTGCATCGGAAATGAGATAGTCATATCCCAAAAGAAAATCCTGTCGTTTCAATAGAAACGTTACTCGATTTAGAAGGAGAAGTCATGGAACCCATAGTATTTCATAGCGCCGCATTTTCCGTGTTAATTCGTCAATGTGAGGGGGCAAGGGATGCAGTAAAGAAGGAATAGTGCATCAGAAAGGAGATACTCGTATCCCAAAAGAAAATCCTGGTGATTCCATAGAAACGTGCCCGTTTTAGAAACAGAAGTCAGAGAACCCATAGTATTTTATAGCGCCGCATTTTCTGTGTTAATTTGTCAATGTGAGGGAGCGAGGGATGCAGTAAAGAAGGATTAGTGCATCGGAAAGGAGATACTCGTATCCCAAAACTAAATCCTGTTGTACCCAAAGAAACGTTACTCGATTTAGATGGAGACGTCATAGAACCCATAGTATTTCATAGCGACGCAATTTCTGTGTTAAATCGTCAATGTGAGGGAGCGAATGATGCAGTAAAGAGGAATAGTGCATCAGAAAGGATATAGTCGTATCCAAAAAGAAAATTCTTTCGATTCCATAGAAACGTTACTCGATTTACAAGGATATGTTATAGAACCGATAGTATTTCAAAGCGCCGAATTTTCTGTGTTAATACGTCAATGTCAGGGAGCGCGGGATGCAGTATAGAAGGAATAGTGCATCGGAAAGGAGATACTCGTATCCCAAAAGAAAATCCTGTAGATTCCATAGAAACGTTACTCGATTTAGAAGGAGAAGTCATAGAACCCATAGTACCTCATACAGACGCAATTTTTGTGTTAATTCGTCAATGTCAGGGAGCGAGGGATGCAGTAAAGAAGGAATAGTAAATCGGAAAGGAGATACTCGTATCCCAAAGGAAAATCCTGTCGTTTCCATAGAAACGTTATTCGATTTAGAAGGAGAAGTCATAGAACCCATAGTATTTCATACCGACGCCATTTCTGCGTCAATTCCTCAATGTGAGGGTGCGAGGGTTTCAGTAAAGAGGGAATAGTGCATCGAAAAGGAGATAGTCGTATCTCAAAAGAAAATCCTGTCGTGTCCATAGAAACGTTACTCGATTTAGAAGGAGAAGTCATAGAACCCATAGTATTTCGTAGCGACGCTATTTCTGTGTTAATTCGTCAATGTGAGGGAGCGTGGGATGCAGTAAAGAAGGAATACTGCAATGAGGAAAGGAGATAGTCGTATCCCAAAAGAAAATCCTGTCGTTTCCATAGAAACGTTACTCGATTTTGAAGGATATGTCATAGAACCCATAGTATTTCTTAGCGCCGCATTTTCTGTGTTAATTCGTCAATGCGAGGGAGCAAGGAATGCTGTACAGAAGGAATAGTGCATCAGAAAGCAGATACTCGTATCCCAAAAGAAAATCCTGTCGATTCCATAGATACGTTGCTCGATTTGGAAACAGAAGTCAGAGAACCCAAAGTATTTCATAGCGCCGCATTTTCTGTGTTAATTCGTCAATGTGAGGGAGCGAGGGATGCAGTAAAGAAGGATTAGTGCATCGGGAAGGAGATACTCGTATCACAAAACAAAATCCTGCTGTATCCAAAGAAACGTTACACGATTTAGATGGATAAGTCATAGAACCCATAGTATTTCATAGCGACGCAATTTCTGTTTTAGATCTTCAATGTGAGACAGCGAGGTATGCAGTAAAGAAGGAATAGTGCATCAGAAAGGATATACTCGTATCCATAACTAAAATTCTTTCGATTCCATAGAAACGTTACTCGATTTAGAAGGATATGTTATAGAACCCATTGAATTTGAAAGCGCCGCAATTTAGGTGTTAATACGTCAATGTCAGGGTGCGAGAGATGCAGTATAGAAGGAATAGTGCTTCAGAAAGGAGATACTCGTATCCAAAAGAAAGTCCTGTCGATTCCATAGAAACGTTACTCGATTTAGAAGGAGAAGTCATAGAACCCATAGTATTTCATAGAGTCGCAATTTCTGTGTTAATTCGTCATTGTCAGGGAGCGGGGGATACAGTAAAGAAGGAATAGTCCATCGGAAAAGAGATACTCGTATCCCAAAGGAAAATCCTGTCGTTCCCATAGAAACGTTACTCGATTTAGAACGAGAACTCACTGAACCCATAGTATTATATACCGACGCAATTTCTGTGTCAATTCCTCAATGTGAGGGAGCGAGGGATTCAGTAAAGACGGAATAGTGCATCGGAAAGGAGATAGTCGTATCCCAAAAGAAAATCCTGTCGTTTCCATACAACCGTTACTCTATTTAGAAGGATATGTCATAGAACACATAGTATTTCATAGCGCCGCATTTTCTGTGTTAATTCGTCAATGTGAGGAAGCGAGGGAAGCAGTAAAGGAGGAATAGTGCATCAAAAAATAGATACTCGTATCCCAAAAGAAAATCCTGTCGATTCCATACAAACGTTACTCGATTTAGAAGGAGAAGTCATTGAACCCATAGTATTTCATAGCGACGCAATTTCTGTGATAATTCGTCAATGTGAGGGAGCGAGGGATGCAGTAAAGAAGGAATAGTGCATCGGAAAGGAGATAGTCGTATCCCAAAAGAAAATCCTGTCGTATCCATGGAAATGTTACTCGATTTAGAAGGATATGTCATAGAACCCATAGTATTTCATAGCGACGCATTTTCTATGTTAATTAGACAATGTGAGGGAGCGAGGGATGCAGTAAAATAGGAATATTGCATCAGGAAGGAGATCCTCGTATCCCAAAAGAAAATCCTGTCGATTCCACTGAAACGTTACTCGATTTAGAAGGAGAACTCTTAGAACCCATAGTACTTCATAGCGCCGCTTTTTCTGTGTTAGTCCGTCAATGTCAGGGAGCGAGGGATGCAGTAAAGAAAGAATAGTCCATCGGAAAGGAGATAGTCGTATCCCAAAAGAAAATCCTATTGTTTCCATAGAAACGTTACTCGATTTAGATGGAGAAGTCATAGAACCCATAGTACTTCATAGCGACGCAATTTCTGTGTAAATTCGTCAATGTGAGAGAGCGAGGGATGCAGTAAAGAAGGTGTAGTGCATCAGAAAGGAGATACTCGTATCCCAAAAGAAAATCCGGACGTTTCCATAGAAACGTTACTCGATTTAGAAGGAGATGTCATAGAACCCATTGTATTTCATAGCGACGCAATTTCTGTGTTAATTCATCAATGTGAGGGAGCGAGGAATGCAGTAAAGAGGGAATAGCGCATTAGAAAGCAGATAGTCGTATCCCAAAAGAAAACCTGTCGTTTCCATAGAAACGTGACTCGATTTAGAAGGAGATGTCATAGAACCCATAGTATTTCATAGCGCTGCATTTTCTGTGTCAATTCGTCAATGTGAGGGAGCGAGGGATGCAGTGAAGAAGGAATAGTGCATCAGAAAGGAGATACCCGTTTCCCAAAAGAAAATCCTGTAGATTCCATAGTAACGTTACTCGATTTATAAGAAGAAGACATTGAAACCATAGTATTTCATAGCGACGCAATTTCTGTGTTAATTCCTCAATGTGAGGGAGCGAGGATTCAGTAAAGAAGGAATAGTGCATCGGAAAGGGGATAGTCGTGCCACAAGAAAATCCTGTCGTTTCATACAACCGTTACTCGATTTAGAAGGGTATGTCATATAACCCATAGTATTTCATAGCGCCGCATTTTCTGTGTTTTTTCGTCAATGTTAGGGAGCAAGGGATTCAGTAAAGAAGGAATAGTGCATCAGAAAGGAGATACTCGTATCCCAAAAGAAAATCCTACCGATTCCATAGAAACGTTACTTGATTTAGAAGGAGAAGTCATAGAACCAATAGTATTTCACAGCGCCGCATTTTCTGTGTTAATTCGTAAAGTGAGGGAGCATGGGATTCAGTAAAGAAGGAATAGTGCATCAGAAAGGAGATACTCGTATCCCAAAAGAAAATCCTATCGATTCCATAGAATCGTTACTTTATTTAGAAGGAGAAGTCATAGAACCAATAGTATTTCACAGCGCCGCATTTTCTGTGTTAATTCGACAATGTGAGGGAGCGAGGGATGCAGTAAAGAAGGAATAGTGCATCAGAAAGGGGATACTCGTATCCCAAAAGAAAATTCTGTCGATTCCATAGAAACGTTGCCCGTTTTAGAAACAGAAGTCAGAGAAGCCATAGTATTTTATAGCGCCGCATTTTCTGTGTTAATTTGTCAATGTGAGGGAGCGAGGGATGCAGTAAAGAAGGATTAGTGCATCGGACAGGAGATACTCGTATCCCAAAACTAAATCCTGTTGTACCCAAAGAAACATTACTCGATTTAGATGGAGACGTCATAGAACCCATAGTATTTCATAGCGACGCAATTTCTGTGTTAAATCGTCAATGTGAGGGAGCGAGGGATGCAGTAATGAAGGAATAGTGCATCAGAAAGGATATACTCGTATCCATAACTAAAATTCTTTCGATTCCATAGAAACGTTACTCGATTTAGAAGGATATGTTATAGAACCGATAGTATTTCAAAGCACCGCATTTTTTGTGTTAATACGTCAATGTCAGGGAGCGAGGGATGCAGTATCGAAGGAATAGTGCATCAGAAAGGAGATACTCGTATCCCAAAAGAAAATCCTGTAGATTCCATAGAAACGTTACTCGATTTAGTAGGAGAAGTCATAGAACCCATAGTATTATATACCGACGCAATTTCTGTGTCAATTCCTCAATGTGAGGGAGCGAGGGATTCAGTAGAGACGGAATAGTGCATCGGAAAGGAGATGGTCGTATCCCAAAAGAAAATCCTGTCGTTTCCATACAACCGTTACTCTCTTTAGAAGGATATCTCATAGAACCTGTAGTATTTCATAGCGCGCATTTTCTGTGTTAGTTCGTCAATGTGAGGGAGCGAGGGAAGCAGTAAAGGAGGAATAGTGCATCAAAAAATAGATACTCGTGTCCCAAAAGAAAATCCTGTCGATTCCATAGAAACGTTACTCGATTTAGAAGGAGAAGTCCTTGAACCCATAGTATTTCATAGCGACGCTATTTCTGTGTTAATTCGTCAATGTGAGGCAGCGTGGGATGCAGTAAAGAAGGATTAGTGCATCGGAAAGGAGATAGTCGTATCCCAAAAGAAAATCCTGTCGTATCCATAGAAACGTTACTCGATTTAGAAGGATATGTCATAGAACCCATAGTATTTCATAGCGACGCATTTTCTATGTTAATTACACAATGTGAGGGAGAGAGGGATGCAGAAAAATAGGAATATTGCATCAGGAAGGAGATCCTAGTATCCCAAAAGAAAATCCTGTCGATTCCATTGATACGTTACTCGATTTAGAAGGAGAACTCATAGAACCCATAGTATTTCATAGCGACGCAATTTCTGTGTAAATTCGTCAATGTGAGAGAGCGAGGGATGCAGTAAAGAAGGTGTAGTGCATCAGAAAGGAGATACTCGTATCCCAAAAGAAAATCCGGACAATTCCATAGAAACGTTACTCGATTTAGAAGGAGATGTCATAGAAGACATTGTATTTCATAGCGGCGCAATTTCTGTGTTAATTCATCAATGTGAGGGAGCGAGGAATGCAGTAAAGAGGGAATAGCGCATCGGAAAGGAGATACTCGTATCCCAAAAGAAAATCCTGTAGATTCCAAAGAAACGTTACTCGATTTATAAGAAGAAGACATTGAAACCATAGTATTTCATAGCGACGCAATTTCTGTGTTAATTCCTCAATGTGAGGGAGCGAGGGATTCAGTAATGATGGAATAGGGCGTCGGAAAGGAGATAGTCGTGCCACAAGAAAATCCTGTCGTTTCCATACAACCGTTACTCGATTTAGAAGGGTATGTCATATAACACATAGTATTTCATAGCGCCGCATTTTCTGTGTTTTTTCGTCAATGTTAGGGAGCAAGGGATTCAGTAAAGAAGGAATAGTGCATCAGAAAGGAGATACTCGTATCCCAAAAGAAAATTCTATCGACTCCATAGAAACGTTACTTGATTTAGAAGGAGAAGTCATAGAACCAATAGTATTTCACAGCGCCGCATTTTCTGTGTTAATTCGACAATGTGAGGGAGCGAGGGATGCAGTAAAGAAGGAATAGTGCATCAGAAAGGAGATACTCGTATCCCAAAAGAAAATCCTGTCGATTCCATAGATACGTTGCTCGATTTGGAAACAGAAGTCAGAGAACCCAAAGTAATTCATAGCGCCGCATTTTCTGTGTTAATTCGTCAATGTGAGGGAGCGAGGGATGCAGTAACGATGGAATAGTGCATCAGAAAGGAGATTTTCGTACCCCAAAAAGAAAATCCTGTCGTTTCCATAGAAACGTTACTCGATTTAGGAGGAGATGTCATAAAACCCATAGTATTTCATAGCGCCGCATTTTCTGTGTTAATTCGTCAATGTGAGGGATCGAGGGATGCAGTAAAGAAGGATTAGTGCATCAAAAAATAGATACTCGTATCCCAAAAGAAAATCCTTTCGATTCGATAGAAACGTTACTCGATTTAGAAGGAAATGATATTGAACCCATAGTATTTCATGGCGACGTAATTTCTGTCTTAATTCGTCAATGTGAGGAAGCGAGGGACGCAGTAAAGAAGGAATTTGGGCATCGGAAAGGTGATAGGCGTATCCCACAAGAAATTCCTTTCGTATCCATAGAAACGTTACACGATTTAGAAGGATATGTCATAGAGCCCATAGTATTTCTTAGCGCCGCATTTTCTGTGTTAATTCGTCAATGTGAGGAAGCAAGGGATGCAGTAAAGAAGGAATAGTGCATCAGAAAGGAAATACTCGTATCCCAAATGAAAATCCTTTCGATTCCATAGAAACATTGCTCGATTTAGGAACAGAAGGCAGACAACCCAATGTATTTCATAACGCCGCATTTTCTGTGTAAATTTGTCAATGTGAAGGAGCGAGGTATGCAGTAAAGAGGATTAGTGCATCGGAAAGGAGATACTCGTATCCCAAAACTAAATCCTGTTGTACCCAAAGAAACGTTACTCGATTTAGATGGAGACGTCATAGAACCCATAGTTTTTCATAGCGACGCAATTTCTGTGTTAAATCGTCAATGTGAGGGAGCGAGGGATGCAGTAAAGAGGGAATAGTGCATCAGAAAGGATATACTCGTATCCAAAAAGAAAATTCTTTCGATTCCATAGAAACGTTACTTGATTTAGAAGGATATGTTATAGAACCGATAGTATTTCAAAGCGCCGAATTTTCTGTGTTAATAAGTCAATGTCAGGAGCGAGGGATGCAGTATAGAAGGAATAGTGCATCAGAAAGGAGATACTCGTATCCCAAAAGAAAATCCTGTTGATTCCATAGAAACGTTACTCGATTTAGAAGGAGAAGTCATAGAACCCATAGTACCTCATACAGACGCAATTTTTGTGTTAATTCGTCAATGTCAGGGACCGAGGGATGCAGTAAAGAAGGAATAGTCCATCGGAAAGGAGATACTCGTATCCCAAAGGAAAATCCTGTCGTTTCCATAGAAACGTTATTCGATTTAGAAGGAAGAACCCATAGTATTTCATAGCGACGCAATTTCTGTGTTAATTCCTCAATGTGAGGGAGCGAGGGATTCAGTGAAGAAGGAATAGTGCATCGGAAAGGAGATAGTCGTGCCACAAGAAAATCCTGTCGTTTCCATACAACCGTTACTCGATTTAGAAGGGTATGTCATATAACCCATAGTATTTCATAGCGCCGCATTTTCTGTGTTTTTCGTCAATGTTAGGGAGCACGGGATTCAGTAATGAAGGAATAGTGCATCAGAAAGGAGATACTCGTATCCCAAAAGAAAATCCTATCGATTCCATAGAAACGTTACTTTATTTAGAAGGAGAAGTCATAGAACCAATAGTATTTCACAGCGCCGCATTTTCTGTGTTAATTCGTCAATGTTAGGGAGCATGGGATTCAGTAAAGAAGGAATAGTGCCTCAGAAAGGAGATACTCGTATCCCAAAAGAAAATCCTATCGATTCCATAGAAACGTTACTTGATTTAGAAGGAGAAGTCATAGAACCAATAGTATTTCACAGCGCCGCATTTTCTGTGTTAATTCGACAATGTGAGGGAGCGAGGGATGCAGCAAAGAAGGAATAGTGCATCAGAAAAGAGATACTCGTATCCCAAAAGAAAATCCTGTCGATTCCATAGATACGTTGCTCGATTTGGAAACAGAAGTCAGAGAACCCAAAGTAATTCATAGCGCCGCATTTTCTGTGTTAATTCGTCAGTGTGAGGGAGCGAGGGATGCAGTAACGATGGAATAGTGCATCAGAAAGGAGATATTCGTACCCCAAAAGAAAATCCTGTCGTTTCCATAGAAACGTTACTCGATTTAGGAGGAGATGTCATAAAACCCATAGTATTTCATAGCGCCGCATTTTCTGTGTTAATTCGTCAATGTGAGGGATCGAGGGATGCAGTAAAGAAGGATTAGTGCATCAAAAAATAGGTACTCGTATCCCAAAAGAAAAAACTTTCGATTCCATAGAAACGTTACTCGATTTAGAAGGAAATGATATTGAACCCATAGTATTTCATGGCGACGTAATTTCTGTCTTAATTCGTCAATGTGAGGAAGCGAGGGACGCAGTAAAGAAGAAATACTGCATCGGAAAGGAGATAGGCGTATCCCACAAGAAATTTCTTTCGTATCCATAGAAACGTTACTCGATTTAGAAGGATATGTCATAGAACCCATAGTATTTCATAGCGGCGCAATTTCTGTGTTAAATCGTCAATGTGAGGGAGCAAGGGATGCAGTAAAGAGGGAATAGTGCATCAGAAAGGATATACTCGTGTCCAAAAAGAAAATTCTTTCGATTCCATAGAAACGTTACTCGATTTAGAAGGATACGTTATAGAACCCATAGTATTTCATAGCGACGCATTTTCTATGTTAATTACACAATGTGAGGGAGCGAGGGGTGCAGAAAAATAGGAATATTGCATCAGGAAGGAGATACTCGTATCCCAAAAGAAAATCCTGTAGATTCCATAGAAACGTTACTCGATTTATAAGAAGAACACATTGAAACCATAGTATTTCATAGCGACGCAATTTCTGTGTTAATTCCTCAATGTGAGGGAGCGAGGGATTCAGTGAAGAAGGAATAGTGCATCGGAAAGGAGATAGTCGTGCCACAAGAAAATCCTGTCGTTTCCATACAACCGTTACTCGATTTAGAAGGTTATGTCATATAACCCATAGTATTTCATAGCGCCGCATTTTCTGTGTTTTTCGTCAATGTTAGGGAGCACGGGATTCAGTAATGAAGGAATAGTGCATCAAGAAGGAGATACTCGTATCCCAAAAGAAAATCCTATCGATTCCATAGAAACGTTACTTGATTTAGAAGGAGAAGTCATAGAACCAATAGTATTTCACAGCGCCGCATTTTCTGTGTTAATTCGTCAATGTTAGGGAGCATGGGATTCAGTAAAGAAGGAATAGTGCCTCAGAAGGGAGAAACTCGTATCCAAAAGAAAATCCTATCGATTCCATAGAAACGTTACTTGATTTAGAAGGAGAAGTCATAGAAAAAATAGTATTTCACAGCGCCGCATTTTCTGTGTTAATTCGACAATGTGAGGGAGCGAGGGATGCAGCAAAGAAGGAATAGTGCATCAGAAAAGAGTTACTCGTATCCCAAAAGAAAATCCTGTCGATTCCATAGATACGTTGCTCGATTTGGAAACAGAAGTGAGAGAACCCAAAGTAATTCATAGCGCCGCATTTTCTGTGTTAATTCGTCAGTGTGAGGGAGCGAGGGATGCAGTAACGATGGAATAGTGCATCAGAAAGGAGATATTCGTACCCCAAAAGAAAATCCTGTCGTTTCCATAGAAACGTTACTCGATTTAGGAGGAGATGTCATAAAACCCATAGTATTTCATAGCGCCGCATTTTCTGTGTTAATTCGTCAATGTGAGGGATCGAGGGATGCAGTAAAGAAGGATTAGTGCATCAAAAAATAGATACTCGTATCCCAAAAGAAAATCCTCTCGATTCCATAGAAACGTTACTCGATTTAGAAGTAAATGATATTGAACCCATAGTATTTCATGGCGACGTAATTTCTGTCTTAATTCGTCAATGTGAGGAAGCGAGGGACGCAGTAAAGAAGGAATAGTGCATCGGAAAGGAGATAAGGCGTATCCCACAAGAAATTTCTTTCATATCCATAGAAACGTTACTCGATTTAGAAGGATATGTCATAGAACCCATAGTATTTCTTAGCGCCGCATTTTCTGTGTTAATTCGTCAATGTGAGGAAGCAAGGGATGCAGAAAAGAAGGAATAGTGCATCAGAAAGGAAATACTCGTATCCCAAATGAATATCCTTTCGATTCCATAGAAACGTTGCTCGATTTAGGAACAGAAGGCAGACAACCCAAAGTATTTCATAACGCCGCATTTTCCGTGTTAATTTGTCAATATGAGGGAGCGAGGGATGCAGTAAAGAAGGATTAGTGCATCGGAAAGGAGATACTCGTATCCCAAAACTAAATCCTGTTGTACCCAAAGAGACGTACTCCATTTAGATGGAGACGTCATTGAACCCATAGTATTTCATAGCGGCGCAATTTCTGTGTTAAATCGTCAATGTGAGGGAGCGAGGGATGCAGTAAAGA
This sequence comes from Schistocerca piceifrons, assembly GCF_021461385.2. Classification (NCBI taxonomy): domain Eukaryota; kingdom Metazoa; phylum Arthropoda; class Insecta; order Orthoptera; family Acrididae; genus Schistocerca; species Schistocerca piceifrons. The sequence continues at coordinate 804,172,725 of NC_060141.1, read as the reverse complement.
GGGAATAGTGCATCAGAAAGGATATACTCGTGTCCAAAAAGAAAATTCTTTCGATTCCATAGAAACGTTACTCGATTTAGAAGGATATGTTATAGAACCGATAGTATTTCAAAGCGCCGAATTTTCTGTGTTAATACGTCAATGTCAGGGAGCGAGGGATGCAGTATAGAAGGAATAGTGCATCAGAAAGGAGATACTCGTATCCCAAAAGAAAATCCTGTTGATTCCATAGAAACGTTACTCGATTTAGAAGGAGAAGTCATAGAACCCATAGTATTTCATAGCGACGCAATTTCTGTGTTAATTCGTCAATGTGAGGGAGCGTGGGATGCAGTAAAGAAGGAATACTGTATCGGAAAGAAGATAGTCGTATCCCAAAAGAAAATCCTGTCGTTTCCATAGAAACGTTACTCGATTCAGAAGGATATGTCATAGAACCCATAGTATGTCATAGAACCCATAGTATTTCATAGCGCAGCATTTTCTGTGTTAATTCGTCAATGTGAGGGAGCGAGGGATGCAGTAAAGAAGGATGAGTGCATCGTTAGGAGATACTCGTATCCCAAAACAAAATCCTGCTGTATCCAAAGAAACGTACTCGATTTAGATGGATAAGTCATAGAACCCATAGTATTTCGTAGCGACGCAATTTCTGTTTTAAATCTTCAATGTGAGGGAGCGAGGTATGCAGTAAAGAAGGAATAGTGCATCAGAAAGGATATATTCGAATCCCAAAGAAAACCCTGTCGATTCCATTGAAACGTTACTCGATTTAGAAGGATACGTTATAGAACCCATTGAATTTGAAAGCACCGCAATTTAGGTGTTAATACGTCAATGTCATGGTGCGAGGGATGCAGTATTGAAGGAATAGTGCTTCAGAAAGGAGATACTCGTATCCCAAAAGAAAGTCCAGGCGATTCCATAGGAAACGTTACTCGATTTAGAAGGAGAAGTCATAGAACCCATAGTATTTCATAGAGTCGCAATTTCTGTGTTAATTCGTCATTGTCAGGGAAGCGGGGGATACAGTAAAGAAGGAATAGTCCATCGGAAAGGAGATACTCGTATCCCAAAGGAAAATCCTGTCGTTCCCATAGAAACGTTACTCGATTTAGAAGGAGAACTCATAGAACCCATAGTATTATATACCGACGCAATTCTGTGTCAATTCCTCAATGTGAGGGAGCGAGGGATTCAGTAAAGACCGAATAGTGCATCGGAAAGGAGATAGTCGTATCGCAAAAGAAAATCCTGTCGTTTCCATACAACCGTTTTTCTATTTAGAAGGATATGTCATAGAACCCATAGTATATCATAGCGCCGCATTTTCTGTGTTAATTCGTCAATGTGAGGGAGCGAGGGAAGCAGTAAAGGAGGAATAGTGCATCAAAAAAATAGATACTCGTATCCCAAAAGAAAATCCTGTCGATTCCATAGAAACGTTACTCGATTTAGAAGGAGAAGTCATTGAACCCGTAGTATTTCATAGCGACGCATTTTCTATGTTAATTAGACAATGTGAGGGAGCGAGGGATGCAGAAAAATTGGAATATTGCATCAGGAAGGAGATCCTCGTATTCCAAAAGAAAATCCTGTCGATTCCATTGAAACGTTACTCGATTTAGAAGGAGAACTCATAGAACCATAGAATTTCATAGCGCCGCTTTTTCTGTGTTATTCCGTCAATGTGAGGGAGCGAGGGATGCAGTAAAGAAGGAATAGTCCATCGGAAAGGAGATACTCGTATCCCAAACGAAAATCCTGTCGTTTCCATAGTAACGATACTCGATTTGGAAGGAGAAGTCATAGAACCCGTAGTATTTCATACAGACGCAATTTCTGTGCTACTACGACAATGTAAGGGAGCGAGGGATGCATTAAAGAAGGAATAGTCCATCGGAAAGGAGATAGTCGTATCCCAAAAGAAAATCCTATTGTTTCCATAGAAACGTTACTCGATTTAGATGGAGAAGTCATAGAACCCATAGTACTTCATAGCGACGCAATTTCTGTGTAAATTCGTCTATGTGAGAGAGCGAGGGGATGCCAGTGAAGAAGGAATAGTGCATCAGAAAGGAGATACTCGTTTCCCAAAAGAAAATCCTGTAGATTCCATAGAAAACGTACTCGATTTATAAGAAGAAGACATTGAAACCATAGTATTTCATAGCGACGCAATTTCTGTGTTAATTCCTCAATGTGAGAGAGCGAGGGATTCAGTGAAGAAGGAATAGTGCATCGGAAAGGAGATAGTCGTGCCACAAGAAAATCCTGTCGTTTCCATACAACCGTTACTCGATTTAGAAGGGTATGTCATATAACCCATAGTATTTCATAGCGCTCATTTTCTGTGTTTTTCGTCAATGTTAGGGAGCAAGGGATTCAGTAATGAAGGAATAGTGCATCAGAAAGGAGATACTCGTATCCCAAAAGAAAATCCTATCGATTCCATAGAAACGTTACTTGATTTAGAAGGAGAAGTCATAGAACCAACAGTATTTCACAGCGCCGCATTTTCTGTGTTAATTCGTCAATGTTAGGGAGCATGGGATTCAGTAAAGAAGGAATAGTGCCTCAGAAAGGAGATACTCGTATCCCAAAAGAAAATCCTATCGATTCCATAGAAACGTTACTTGATTTAGAAGGAGAAGTCATAGAACCAATAGTATTTCACAGCGCCGCATTTTCTGTGTTAATTCGACAATGTGAGGGAGCGAGGGATGCAGCAAAGAAGGAATAGTGCATCAGAAAAGAGATACTCGTATCCCAATAGAAATTCCTGTCGATTCCATAGATACGTTGCTCGATTTGGAAACAGAAGTCAGAGAACTCAAAGTAATTCATAGCGCCGCATTTTCTATGCTAATTCGTCAGTGTGAGGGAGCGAGGGATGCAGTAACGATGGAATGGTGCATCAGAAAGGAGATATTCGTACCCCAAAAGAAAATCCTGTCGTTTCCATAGAAACGTTACTCGATTTAGGAGGAGATGTCATAAAACCCATAGTATTTCATAGCGCCGCATTTTCTGTGTTAATTCGTCAATATGAGGGATCGAGGGACGCAGTAAAGAAGGATTAGTTCATCATAAAATAGATACTCGTATCCCAAAAGAAAATCCTTTCGATTCCATAGAAACGTTACTCGATTTAGAAGGAAATGATATTGAACCCATAGTATTTCATGGCGACGTAATTTCTGTCTTAATTCGTCAATGTGAGGAAGCGAGGGACGCAGTAAAGAAGGAATAGTGCATCGGAAAGGAGATAGGCGTATCCCACAAGAAATTCCTTTCGTATCCATAGAAACGTTACTCGATTTAGAAGGAGAAGTCATAGAACCCGTAGTATTTCATACAGACGCAATTTCTGTGCTACTACGACAATGTAAGGGAGCGAGGGATGCATTAAAGAAGGAATAGTCCATCGGAAAGGAGATAGTCGTATCCCAAAAGAAAATCCTATTGTTTCCATAGAAACGTTACTCGATTTAGATGGAGAAGTCATAGAACCCATAGTACTTCATAGCGACGCAATTTCTGTGTAAATTCGTCTATGTGAGAGAGCGAGGGATGCAGTGAAGAAGGAATAGTGCATCAGAAAGGAGATACTCGTTTCCCAAAAGAAAATCCTGTAGATTCCATAGAAACGTTACTCGATTTATAAGAAGAAGACATTGAAACCATAGTATTTCATAGCGACGCAATTTCTGTGTTAATTCCTCAATGTGAGAGAGCGAGGGATTCAGTGAAGAAGGAATAGTGCATCGGAAAGGAGATAGTCGTGCCACAAGAAAATCCTGTCGTTTCCATACAACCGTTACTCGATTTAGAAGGGTATGTCATATAACCCATAGTATTTCATAGCGCTCATTTTCTGTGATTTTCGTCAATGTTAGGGAGCAAGGGATTCAGTAATGAAGGAATAGTGCATCAGAAAGGAGATACTCGTATCCCAAAAGAAAATCCTATCGATTCCATAGAAACGTTACTTGATTTAGAAGGAGAAGTCATAGAACCAACAGTATTTCACAGCGCCGCATTTTCTGTGTTATTCGTCAATGTTAGGGAGCATGGGATTCAGTAAAGAAGGAATAGTGCCTCAGAAAGGAGATACTCGTATCCCAAAAGAAAATCCTATCGATTCCATAGAAACGTTACTTGATTTAGAAGGAGAAGTCATAGAACCAATAGTATTTCACAGCGCCGCATTTTCTGTGTTAATTCGACAATGTGAGGGAGCGAGGGATGCAGCAAAGAAGGGAATAGTGCATCAGAAAAGAGATACTCGTATCCCAATAGAAATTCCTGTCGATTCCATAGATACGTTGCTCGATTTGGAAACAGAAGTCAGAGAACCCAAAGTAATTCATAGCGCCGCATTTTCTATGTTAATTCGTCAGTGTGAGGGAGCGAGGGATGCAGTAACGATGGAATGGTGCATCAGAAAGGAGATATTCGTACCCCAAAAGAAAATCCTGTCGTTTCCATAGAAACGTTACTCGATTTAGGAGGAGATGTCATAAAACCCATAGTATTTCATAGCGCCGCATTTTCTGTGTTAATTCGTCAATATGAGGGATCGAGGGACGCAGTAAAGAAGGATTAGTTCATCATAAAATAGATACTCGTATCCCAAAAGAAAATCCTTTCGATTCCATAGAAACGTTACTCGATTTAGAAGGAAATGATATTGAACCCATAGTATTTCATGGCGACGTAATTTCTGTCTTAATTCGTCAATGTGAGGAAGCGAGGGACGCAGTAAAGAAGGAATAGTGCATCGGAAAGGAGATAGGCGTATCCCACAAGAAATTCCTTTCGTATCCATAGAAACGTTACTCGATTTAGAAGGATATGTCATAGAACCCATAGTATTTCTTAGCGCCGCATTTTCTGTGTTAATTCGTCAATGTGAGGAAGCAAGGGATGCAGAAAAGAAGGAATAGTGCATCAGAAAGGAAATACTCGTATCCCAAATGAATATCCTTTCGATTCCATAGAAACGTTGCTCGATTTAGGAACAGAAGGCAGACAACCCAATGTATTTCATAACGCCGCATTTTCTGTGTTAATTTGTCAATGTGAGGGAGCGAGGGATGCAGTAAAGAAGGATTAGTGCATCGGAAAGGAGATACTCGTATCCCAAAACTAAATCCTGTTGTACCCAAAGAAACGTTACTCCATTTAGATGGAGACGTCATTGAACCCATAGTATTTCAGAGCGGCGCAATTTCTGTGTTAATTCGTCAATGTAAGGGAGCGTGGGATGCAGTAAAGAAGGAATAGTGCATCGGAAAGGAGATAGTCGTATCCCAAAAGAAAATCCTGTCGTTTCCATAGAAACGTTACTCGATTCAGAAGGATATGTCATAGAACCCATAGTATTTCTTAGCGCCGCGTTTTCTGTGTTAATTCGTCAATGCGAGGGAGCAAGGGATGCTGTACAGAAGGAATAGTGCATCAGAAAGCAGATACTCGTATCCCAAAAGAAAATCCTGTCGATTCCCTAGATACGTTGCTCGATTTGGAAACAGAAGTCAGAGAACCCAAAGTATTTCATAGCGCCGCATTTTCTGTGTTAATTCGGCAATGTGAGGGAGCGAGGGATGCAGTAAAGAAGGATTAGTGCATCGGGAAGGAGATACTCGTATCCCAAAACAAAATCCTGCTGTATCCAAAGAAACGTTACTCGATTTAGATGGATAAGTCATAGAACCCATAGTATTTCATAGCGACGCAATTTCTGTTTTAAATCTTCAATGTGAGGGAGCGAGGTATGCAGTAAAGAAGGAATAGTGCATCAGAAAGGATATATTCGAATCCCAAAAGAAAATCCTGTCGATTCCATTGAAACGTTACTCGATTTAGTAGGATATGTTATAGACCCATTGAATTTGAAAGCGCCGCAATTTAGGTGTTAATACGTCAATGTCATGGTGCGAGGGATGCAGTATAGAAGGAATAGTGCTTCAGAAAGGAGATACTCGTATCCCAAAAGAAAGTCCTGGCGATTCCATAGAAACGTTACTCGATTTAGAAGGAGAAGTCATAGAACCCATAGTATACCATAGAGTCGCAATTTCTGTGTTAATTCGTCATTGTCAGGGAGCGGGGGATACAGTAAAGAAGGAATAGTCCATCGGAAAGGAGATACTCGTATCCCAAAGGAAAATCCTGTCGTTCCCATAGAAACGTTACTCGATTTAGAAGGAGAACTCATAGAACCCATAGTATTATATACCGATGCTATTTCTGTGTCAATTCCTCAATGTGAGGGAGCGAGGGATTCAGTAAAGACGGAATAGTGCATCGGAAAGGAGATAGTCGTATCCCAAAAGAAAATCCTGTCGTTTCCATACAACCGTTACTCTATTTAGAAGGATATGTCATAGAACCCATAGTATTTTATAGCGCCGCATTTTTTGTGTTAATTGGTCAATGTGAGGGAGCGAGGGATGCAGTAAGGAAGGAATCGTCCATCTGAAAGGAGATACGCGTATCCCAAACGAAAATCCTGTCGTTTCCATAGTAACGATACTCGATTTCGAAGGAGAAGACATAGAACCCGTAGTATTTCATACAGACGCAATTTCTGTGCTACTACGTCAACGTAAGGGAGCGAGGGATGCATTAAAGAAGGAATAGTCCAACGGAAAGGAGATAGTCGTATCCCAAAAGAAAATCCTATTGTTTTGCATAGAAACGTTACTCGCTTTAGATGGAGAAGTCATAGAACCCATAGTACTTCGTAGCGACGCAATTTCTGTGTAAATTCGTCAATGTGAGAGAGCGAGGGATGCAGTAAAGAAGGTGTAGTGCATCAGAAAGGAGATACTCGTATCCCAAAAGAAAATCCGGACGTTTCCATAGAAACGTTACTCGATTTAGAAGGAGATGTCATAGAACCCATAGTATTTCATAGCGCTGCATTTTCTGTGTCAATTCGTCAATGTGAGGGAGCGAGGGATGCAGTGAAGTAGGAATAGTGCATCAGAAAGGAGATACTCGTATCCCAAAAGAAAATCCTGTAGATTCCATAGAAACGTTACTCGATTTATAAGAAGAAGACATTGAAACCATAGTATTTCATAGCGACGCAATTTCTGTGTTAATTCCTCAATGTGAGGGAGCGAGGGATTCAGTAAAGAAGGAATAGTGCATCGGAAAGCAGATAGTCGTGCCACAAGAAAATCCTGTCGTTTCCATACAACCGTTACTCGATTTAGAAGGGTATGTCAAATAACCCATAGTATTTCACAGCGCCGCATTTTCTGTCTTAATTTGTCAGTGTTAGGGAGCATGGGATTCAGTAAAGAAGGAATAGTGCATCAGAAAGGAGATACTCGTATCCCAAAAGAAAATCCTATCGATTCCATAGAAACGTTACTTGATTTAGAAGGAGAAGTCAAAGAACCAATAGTATTTCACAGCGCCGCATTTTCTGTGTTAATTCGACAATGTGAGGGAGCGAGGGATGCAGTAAAGAAGGAATAGTGCATCGGAAAGGAGATAGTCGTATCCCAAAAGAAAACTCTGTCGTTTCAATAGAAACGTTACTCGATTTAGAAGGATATGTCGTAGAACCCATTGTATTTCTTAGCGCCGCATTTTCTGTGTTAATTCGTCAATGTGAGGGAGCAAGGGATGTAGTGCATCAGAAAGGAGATACTCGTATCCCAAAAGAAAATCCTGTCGATTCCATTGAAATGTTGCTCGATTTAGAAACAGAAGTAAGACAACCCATAGTATTTCATAGCGCCGCATTTTCTGTGTTAATTTGTCAATGTGAGGGTGCGAGGGATGCAGTAAAGAAGGATTAGTGCATCGGAAAGGAGATACTCGTATCCCAAAACTAAATCCTGTTGTACCCAAAGAAACGTTACTCGATTTAGATGGAGACGTCATAGAACCAATAGTATTTCACAGCGCCGCATTTTCTGTGTTAATTCGTCAATGTGAGGGAGCGAGGGATGCAGTAAAGAAGGATTAGTGTATCGGAAAGGAGATACTCGTATCCCAAAACAGTATCATGCTGTATCCAAAGAAACGTTACTCGATTTAGATGGATAAGTCATAGAACCCATAGTATTTCATAGCGACGCAATTTCTGTGTTAAATCTTCAATGAGAGGGAGCGAGGTATGCAGTAAAGAAGGAATAGTGCATCAGAAAGGATATATTCGAATCCCAAAAGAAAATCCTGTCGATTCCATTGAAACGTTACTCGATTTAGAAGGATATGATATAGAACCCATTGAATTTGAAAGCGCCGCAATTTCTGTGTTAATACGTCAATGTCACGGTGCGAGGGATGCAGTATAGAAGGAATAGTGCTTCAGAAAGGAGATACTCGTATCCCAAAAGAAAGTCCTGTCGATTCCATAGAAACGTTACTCGATTTAGAAGGAGAAGACATAGAACCCATAGTATTTCATAGAGTCGCAATTTCTGTGTTAATTCGTCATTGTCAGGGAGCGGGGGATACAGTAAAGAAGGAACAGTCCATCGGAAATGAGATACTCGTATCCCAAAGGAAAATCCTGTCGTTCCCATAGAAACGTTACTCGATTTAGAAGGAGAACTCATAGAACCCATAGTATTTCATAGCGCCGCTTTTTCTGTGTTAATCCGTCAATGTGAGGGAGCGAGGGATGCAGTAAAGAAGGAATAGTCCATCGGAAAGGAGATAGTCGTATCCCAAAAGAAAATCCTGTCGTTTCCATAGTAACGATACTCGATTTGGAAGGAGAAGTCATAGAACCCATTGTATTTCATAGCGACGCAATTTCTGTGTTAATTCATCAATGTGAGGGAGCGAGGAATGCAGTAAAGAGGAAATAGCGCATCGGAAAGGAGATAGTCATATCCCAAAAGAAAATCCTGTCGTTTCCATAGAAACGTGACTCGATTTAGAAGGAGATGTCATAGAACCCATAGCATTTCATAGCGCTGCATTTTCTGTGTCAATTCGTCAATGTGAGCTAGCGAGGGATGCAGTAATGAAGGAATAGTGCATCAGAAAGGAGATACTCGTATCCCAAAAGAAAATCCTGTCGATTCCATTGAAACGTTACTCGATTTAGAAGGAGAACTCATAGAACCCATAGTATTTCATAGCGCCGCTTTTTCTGTGTTAATCCGTCAATGTGAGGGAGCGAGGGATGCAGTAAAGAAGGAATAGTCCATCGGAATGGAGATACTCGTATCCCAAACGAAAATCCTGCCGTTTCCATAGTAACGATACTCGATTTGGAAGGAGAAGTCATAGAACCCGTAGTATTTCATACAGACGCAATTTCTGTGCTACTACGTCAATGTAAGGGAGCGAGAGATGCATTAAAGAAGGAATAGTCCATCGGAAAGAAGATAGTCGTATCCCAAAAGAAAATCCTATTGTTTCCATAGAAACGTTACTCGATTTAGATGGAGAAGTCATACAACACATAGTACTTCATAGCGACGTAATTTCTGTGTAAATTCGTCAATGTGAGAGAGCGAGGGATGCAGTAAAGAAGGTGTAGTGCATCAGAAAGGAGATACTCGTATCCCAAAAGAAAATCCGGACGTTTCCATAGAAACGTTACTCGATTTAGAAGGAGATGTCATAGAAATCATTGTATTTCATAGCGATGCAATTTCTGTGTTAATTCATCAATGTGAGGGAGCGAGGAATGCAGTAAAGAGGGAATAGCGCATCGGAAAGGAGATAGTCGTATCCCAAAAGAAAATCCTGTCGTTTCCATAGAAACGTGACTCGATTTAGAAGGAGATGTCATAGAACCCATAGTATTTCATAGCGCTGCATTTTCTGTGTCAATTCGTCAATGTGAGGGAGCGAGGGATGCAGTGAAGGAGGAATAGTGCATCAGAAAGGAGATACTCGTATCCCAAAAGAAAATCCTGTAGATTCCATAGAAACGTTACTCGATTTATAAGAAAAAGACATTGAAACCATAGTATTTCATAGCGACGCAATTTCTGTGTTAATTCCTCAATGTGAGGGAGGGAGGGATTCAGTAAAGACGGAATAGTGCATCGGAAAGGAGATAGTCGTGCCACAAGAAAATCCTGTCGTTTCCATACAACCGTTACTCGATTTAGAAGGGTATGTCATATAACCCATAGTATTTCAGAGCGCCGCATTTTCTGTGTTTTTTCGTCAATGTTAGGGAGCAAGGGATTCAGTAAAGAAGGAATAGTGCATCAGAAAGGAGATACTCGTATCCCAAAAGAAAATCCTGTCGATTCCATAGAAACGTTACTTGATTTAGAAGGAGAAGTCATAGAACCAATAGTATTTCACAGCGATGCATTTTCTGTGTTAATTCGTCAATGTTAGGTAGCATGGGATTCAGTAAAGAAGGAATAGTGCATCAGAAAGGAGATACTCGTATCCCAAAAGAAAATCCTAACGATTCCATAGAAACGTTACTTGATTTAGAAGGAGAAGTCATAGAACCAATAGTATTTCACGGCGCCGCATTTTCTGTGTTAATTCGACAATGTGAGGGAGTGAGGGATGCAGTAAAGAAGGAATAGTGCATCAGAAACGGGGATACTCGTATCCCAAAAGAAAATCCTGTCGATTCCATAGAAACGTTGCCCGTTTTAGAAACAGAAGTCAGAGAACCCATAGTATTTCATAGCGCCGCATTTTCTGTGTTAATTTGTCAATGTGAGGGAGCGAGGGATGCAGTAAAGAAGGATTAGTGCATCGGAAAGGAGATACTCGTATCCCAAAACTAAATCCTGTTGTACCGAAAGAAACGTTACTCGATTTAGATGGAGACGTCATAGAACCCATAGTATTTCATAGCGACGCAATTTCTGTGTTAAATCGTCAATGTGAGGGAGCGAGGGATGTGGTAATGAAGGAATAGTGTATCAGAAAGGATATACTCGTATCCATAAAGAAAATTCTTTCGATTGCATAGAAACGATACTCGATTTAGATGGATATGTTATAGAACCGATAGTATTTCAAAGCGCCGAATTTTCTGTGTTAATACGTCAATGTCAGGGAGCAAGGGATGCAGTATAGAAGGAATAGTGCATCAGAAAGGAGATACTCGTATCCCAAAAGAAAATCCTGTAGATCCCATAGAAACGTTACTCGATTTAGAAGGAGAAGTCATAGAACCCATAGTACCTCATACAGACGCAATTTCTGTGTTAATTCGTCAATGTGAGGGAGCGTGGGATGCAGTAAAGAAGGAATAGTGCATCGGAAAGGAGATAGTCGTATCCCAAAAGAAAATCCTGTCGTTTCCATAGAAACGTTACTCGATTTAGAAGGATATGTCATAGAACCCATAGTATTCCTTAGCGCCGCATTTTCTGTGTTAATTCGTCAATGCGAGGGAGCAAGGGATGCAGTAAAGAAGGAATAGTGCATCAGAAATGAGATACTCGTATCCCAAAAGAAAATCCTGTCGATTCCATAGATACGTTGCTCGATTTGGAAACAGAAGTCAGAGAACCCAAAGTAATTCATAGCGCCGCATTTTCTGTGTTAATTCCTCAATGTGAGGGAGCGAGGGATGCAGTAAAGAAGGATTAGTGTATCGGAAAGGAGATACTCGTATCCCAAAACAATTTCCTGCTGTATCCAAAGAAACGTTACTCGATTTAGATGGATAAGTCATAGAACCCATAGTATTTCATAGCGACACAATTTCTGTGTTAAATCTTCAATGTGAGGGAGCGAGGTATGCAGTAAAGAAGGAATAGTGCATCAGAAAGGATATATTCGAATCCCAAAAGAAAATCCTGTCGATTCCATTAAAACGTTACTCGATTTAGAAGGATATGATATAGAACCCATTGAATTTGAAAGCGCCGCAATTTCTGCGTTAATACGTTAATGTCACGGTGCGAGGGATGCAGTATAGAAGGAATAGTGCTTCAGAAAGGAGATACTCGTATCCCAAAAGAAAGTCCTGTCGATTCCATAGAAACGTTACTCGATTTAGAAGGAGAAGTCATAGAACCCATAGTATTTCATAGAGTCGCAAAATCTGAGTTAATTCGTCATTGTTAGGGAGCGGGGGATACAGTAAAGAAGGAATAATCCATCGGAAAAGAGATACTCGTATCCCAAAGGAAAATCCTGTCGTTCCCATAGAAACGTTACTCGATTTAGAAGGAGAACTCATAGAACCCATAGTATTTCATAGCACCGCTTTTTCTGTGCTAATCCGTCAATGTGAGGAAGCGAGGGATGCAGTAAAGAAGGAATGGTTCATCGGAAAGGAGATAGTCGTATCCCAAAAGAAAATCCTATTGTTTCCATAGAAACGTTACTCGATTTAGATGGAGAAGTCATAGAACCCATAGTACATCATAGCGACGCAATTTCTGTGTCAATTCGTCAATGTGAGGGAGCGAGGGATGCAGTGAAGAAGGAATAGTGCATCAGAAAGGAGATACCCGTTTCCCAAAAGAAAATCCTGTAGATTCCATAGTAACGTTACTCGATTTATAAGAAGAAGACATTGAAACCATAGTATTTCATAGCGACGCAATTTCTGTGTTAATTCCTCAATGTGAGGGAGCGAGGGATTCAGTAAAGAAGGAATAGTGCATCGGAAAGGGGATAGTCGTGCCACAAGAAAATCCTGTCGTTTCATACAACCGTTACTCGATTTAGAAGCGTTTGTCATATAACCCATAGTATTTCATAGCGCCGCATTTTCTGTGTTTTTTCGTCAATGTTAGGGAGCAAGGGATTCAGTAAAGAAGGAATAGTGCATCAGAAAGGAGATACTCGTATCCCAAAAGAAAATCCTACCGATTCCATAGAAACGTTACTTGATTTAGAAGGAGAAGTCATAGAACCAATAGTATTTCACAGCGCGGCATTTTCTGTGTTAATTCGTAAATGTGAGGGAGCATGGGATTCAGTAAAGAAGGAATAGTGCATCAGAAAGGAGATACTCGTATCCCAAAAGAAAATCCTATCGATTCCATAGAAACGTTACTTTATTTAGAAGGAGAAGTCATAGAACCAATAGTATTTCACAGCGCCGCATTTTCTGTGTTAATTCGACAATGTGAGGGAGCGAGGGATGCAGTAAAGAAGGAATAGTGCATCAGAAAGGGGATACTCGTATCCCAAAAGAAAATTCTGTCGATTCCATAGAAACGTTGCCCGTTTTAGAAACAGAAGTCAGAGAACCCATAGTATTTTATAGCGCCGCATTTTCTGTGTTAATTTGTCAATGTGAGGGAGCGAGGGATGCAGTAAAGAAGGATTAGTGCATCGGAAAGGAGATACTCGTATCCCAAAACTAAATCCTGTTGTACCCAAAGAAACGTTACTCGATTTAGATGGAGACGTCATAGAACCCATAGTATTTCATAGCGACGCAATTTCTGTGTTAAATCGTCAATGTGAGGGAGCGAGGGATGCAGTAATGAAGGAATAGTGCATCAGAAAGGATATACTCGTATCCATAAAGAAAATTCTTTCGATTCCATAGAAACGTTACTCGATTTAGAAGGATATGTTATAGAACCGATAGTATTTCAAAGCACCGAATTTTTTGTGTTAATACGTCAATGTCAGGGAGCGAGGGATGCAGTACCGAAGGAATAGTGCATCAGAAAGGAGATACTCGTATCCCAAAAGAAAATCCTGTAGATTCCATAGAAACGTTACTCGATTTAGAAGGAGAAGTCATAGAACCCATAGTATTATATACCGACGCAATTTCTGTGTCAATTCCTCAATGTGAGGGAGCGAGGGATTCAGTAGAGACGGAATAGTGCATCGGAAAGGAGATAGTCGTAATCCAAAAGAAAATCCTGTCGTTTCCATACAACCGTTACTCTCTTTAGAAGGATATCTCATAGAACCCATAGTATTTCATAGTGCCGCATTTTCTGTGTTAATTCGTCAATGTGAGGGAGCGAGGGAAGCAGAAAGGAGGAATAGTGCATCAAAAAATAGATACTCGTATCCCAAAAGAAAATCCTGTCGATTCCATAGAAACGTTACTCGATTTAGAAGGAGAAGTCCTTGAACCCATAGTATTTCATAGCGACGCTATTTCTGTGTTAATTCGTCAATGTGAGGGAGCGAGGGATGTAGTAAAGAAGGAATAGTGCATCGGAAAGGAGATAGTCGTATCCCAAAAGAAAATCCTGTCGTATCCATAGAAACGTTACTCGATTTAGAAGGATATGTCATAGAACCCATAGTATTTCATAGCGACGCATTTTCTATGTTAATTACACAATGTGAGGGAGCGAGGAATGCAGAAAAATAGGAATATTGCATCAGGAAGGAGATCCTAGTATCCCAAAAGAAAATCCTGTCGATTCCATTGAAACGTTACTCGATTTAGAAGGAGAACTCATAGAACCCATAGTATTTCATAGCGACGCAATTTCTGTTTAAATTCGTCAATGTGAGAGAGCGAGGGATGCAGTAAAGAAGGTGTAGTGCATCAGAAAGGAGATACTCGTATCCCAAAAGAAAATCCGGACAATTCCATAGAAACGTTACTCGATTTAGAAGGAGATGTCATAGAAGACATTGTATTTCATAGCGACGCAATTTCTGTGTTAATTCATCAATGTGAGGGAGCGAGGAATGCAGTAAAGAGGGAATAGCGCATCGGAAAGGAGATACTCGTATCCCAAAGGAAAATCCTGTAGATTCCATAGAAACGTTTCTCGATTTATAAAAAGAAGACATTGAAACCATAGTATTTCATCGCGACGCAATTTCTGTGTTAATTCCTCAATGTGAGGGAGCGAGGGATTCAGTAAAGATGGAATAGTGCGTCGGAAAGGAGATAGTCTTGCCACAAGAAAATCCTGTCGTTTCCATACAACCGTTACTCGATTTAGAAGGGTATGTCATATAACACATAGTATTTCATAGCGCCGCATTTTCTGTGTTTTTTCGTCAATGTTAGGGAGCAAGGGATTCAGTAAAGAAGGAATAGTGCATCAGAAAGGAGATACTCGTATCCCAAAAGAAAATTCTATCGACTCCATAGAAACGTTACTTCATTTAGAAGGAGAAGTCATAGAACCAATAGCATTTCACAGCGCCGCATTTTCTGTGTTAATTCGACAATGTGAGGGAGCGAGGGATGCAGTAAAGAAGGAATAGTGCATCAGAAAGGAGATACTCGTATCCCAAAAGAAAATCCTGTCGATTCCATAGATACGTTGCTCGATTGGGAAACAGAAGTCAGAGAACCCAAAGTAATTCATAGCGCCGCATTTTCTGTGTTAATTCGTCAATGTGAGGGAGCGAGGGATGCAGTAACGATGGAATAGTGCATCGGAAAGGAGATATTCGTACCCCAAAAGAAAATCCTGTCGTTTCCATAGAAACGTTACTCGATTTAGGAGGAGATGTCATAAAACCCATAGTATTTCATAGCGCCGCATTTTCTGTGTTAATTCGTCAATGTGAAGGATCGAGGGATGCAGTAAAGAAGGATTAGTGCATCAAAAAATAGATACTCGTATCCCAAAAGAAAATCCTTTCGATTCGATAGAAACGTTACTCGATTTAGAAGGAAATGATATTGAACCCATAGTATTTCATGGCGACGTAATTTCTGTCTTAATTCGTCAATGTGAGGAAGCGAGGGACGTAGTAAAGAAGGAATTTGGGCATCGGAAAGGTGATAGGCGTATCCCACAAGAAATTCCTTTCGTATCCATAGAAACGTTACACGATTTAGAAGGATATGTCATAGAGCCCATAGTATTTCTTAGCGCCGCATTTTCTGTGTTAATTCGTCAATGTGAGGAAGCAAGGGATGCAGTAAAGAAGGAATAGTGCATCAGAAAGGAAATACTCGTATCCCAAATGAAAATCCTTTCGATTCCATAGAAACGTTGCTCGATTTAGGAACAGAAGGCAGACAACCCAATGTATTTCATAACGCCGCATTTTCTGTGTTAATTTGTCAATGTGAGGGAGCGAGGTATGCAGTAAAGAAGGATTAGTGCATCGGAAAGGAGATACTCGTATCCCAAAACTAAATCCTGTTGTACCCAAAGAAACGTTACTCGATTTAGATGGAGACGTCATAGAACCCATAGTATTTCATAGCGACGCAATTTCTGTGTTAAATCGTCAATGTGAGGGAGCGAGGGATGCAGTAAAGAGGGAATAGTGCATCAGAAAGGATATACTCGTATCCAAAAAGAAAATTCTTTCGATTCCATAGAAACGTTACTTGATTTAGAAGGATATGTTATAGAACCGATAGTATTTCAAAGCGCCGAATTTTCTGTGTTAATAAGTCAATGTCAGGGAGCGAGGGATGCAGTATAGAAGGAATAGTGCATCAGAAAGGAGATACTCGTATCCCAAAAGAAAATCTTGTTGATTCCATAGAAACGTTACTCGATTTAGAAGGAGAAGTCATAGAACCCATAGTACCTCATACAGACGCAATTTTTGTGTTAATTCGTCAATGTCAGGGACCGAGGGATGCAGTAAAGAAGGAATAGTCCATCGGAAAGGAGATACTCGTATCCCAAAGGAAAATCCTGTCGTTTCCATAGAAACGTTATTCGATTTAGAAGGAAGAACCCATAGTATTTCATAGCGACGCAATTTCTGTGTTAATTCCTCAATGTGAGGGAGCGAGGGATTCAGTGAAGAAGGAATAGTGCATCGGAAAGGAGATAGTCGTGCCACAAGAAAATCCTGTCGTTTCCATACAACCGTTACTCGATTTAGAAGGGTATGTCATATAACCCATAGTATTTCATAGCGCCGCATTTTCTGTGTTTTTCGTCAATGTTAGGGAGCACGGGATTCAGTAATGAAGGAATAGTGCATCAGAAAGGAGATACTCGTATCCCAAAAGAAAATCCTATCGATTCCATAGAAACGTTACTTGATTTAGAAGGAGAAGTCATAGAACCAATAGTATTTCACAGCGCCGCATTTTCTGTGTTAATTCGTCAATGTTAGGGAGCATGGGATTGAGTAATAAGGAATAGTGCCTCAGAAAGGAGATACTCGTATCCCAAAAGAAAATCCTATCGATTCCATAGAAACGTTACTTGATTTAGAAGGAGAAGTCATAGAACCAATAGTATTTCACAGCGCCGCATTTTCTGTGTTAATTCGACAATGTGAGGGAGCGAGGGATGCAGCAAAGAAGGAATAGTGCATCAGAAAAGAGATACTCGTATCCCAAAAGAAAATCCTGTCGATTCCATAGATACGTTGCTCGATTTGGAAACAGAAGTCAGAGAACCCAAAGTAATTCATAGCGCCGCATTTTCTGTGTTAATTTGTCAATGTGAGGGAGCGAGGGATGCAGTAAAGAAGGATTAGTGCATCGGAAAGGAGATACTCGTATCCCAAAACTAAATCCTGTTGTACCCAAAGAAACGTTACTCGATTTAGATGGAGACGTCATAGAACCCATAGTATTTCATAGCGACGCAATTTCTGTGTTAAATCGTCAATGTGAGGGAGCGAGGGATGCAGTAGAGAGGGAATAGTGCATCAGAAAGGATATACTCGTATCCAAAAAGAAAATTCTTTCGATTCCATAGAAACGCTACTTGATTTTGAAGGATATGTTATAGAACCGATAGTATTTCAAAGCGCCGAATTTTCTGTGTTAATAAGTCAATGTCAGGGAGCGAGGGATGCAGTATAGAAGGAATAGTGCATCAGAAAGGAGATACTCGTATCCCAAAAGAAAATCCTGTTGATTCCATAGCAACGTTACTCGATTTAGAAGGAGAAGTCATAGAACCCATAGTACCTCATACAGACGCAATTTTTGTGTTAATTCGTCAATGTCAGGGACCGAGGGATGCAGTAAAGAAGGAATAGTCCATCGGAAAGGAGATACTCGTATCCCAAAGGAAAATCCTGTCGTTTCCATAGAAACGTTATTCGATTTAGAAGGAAGAACCCATAGTATTTCATACCGACGCCATTTCTGTGTCAATTCCTCAATGTGGGGGAGCGAGGGTTTTAGTAAAGAGGGAATAGTGCATCGAAAAGGAGATAGTCGTATCCCAAAAGAAAATCCTGTCGTTTCCATACAACCGTTACTCTATTTAGAAGGATATGTCATAGAACCCATAGTATTTCATAGCGCCGCATTTTCTGTGTTAATTCGTCAATGTGAGGGAGCGAGAGAAGCAGTAAAGGAGGAATAGTGCATCAAAAAATAGATACTCGTATCCCAAAGGAAAATCCTGTCGATTCCATAGAAACGTTACTCGATTTAGAAGGAGAAGTCATTGAACCCATAGAATTTCATAGCGCCGCTTTTTCTGTGTTAATCCGTCAACGTGAGGGAGCGAGGGATGCAGTAAAGAAGGAATAGTCCATCGGAAAGGAGATAGTCGTATCCCAAAAGAAAATCCTGTCGTTTCCATAGAAACGTGACTCGATGTAGAAGGAGATGTCATAGAACCCATAGTATTTCATAGCGACGCAATTTCTGTTTTAAATCTTCAATGTGAGGGAGCGAGGTATGCAGTAAAGAAGGAATAGTGCATCAGAAAGGATATATTCGAATCCCAAAAGAAAACCCTGTCGATTCCATTGAAACGTTACTCGATTTAGAAGGATACGTTATAGAACCCATTGAATTTGAAAGCACCGCAATTTAGGTGTTAATACGGCAATGTCATGGTGCGAGGGATGCAGTATTGAAGGAATAGTGCTTCAGAAAGGAGATACTCGTATCCCAAAAGAAAGTCCTGGCGATTCCATAGAAACGTTACTCGATTTAGAAGGAGAAGTCATAGAACCCATAGTATTTCATAGAGTCGCAATTTCTGTGCTAATTCGTCATTGTCAGGGAGCGGGGGATACAGTAAAGAAGGAATAGTCCATCGGAAAGGAGATACTCGTATCCCAAAGGAAAATCCTGTCGTTCCCATAGAAACGTTACTCGATTTAGAAGGAGAACTCATAGAACCCATAGTATTATATACCGACGCAATTTCTGTGTCAATTCCTCAATGTGAGGGAGCGAGGGATTCAGTAAAGACCGAATAGTGCATCGGAAAGGAGATAGTCGTATCCCAAAAGAAAATCCTGTCGTTTCCATACAACCGTTACTCTATTTAGAAGGATATGTCATAGAACCCATAGTATTTCATAGCGCCGCATTTTCTGTGTTAATTCGTCAATGTGCGGGAGCGAGGGAAGCAGTAAAGGAGGAGTAGTGCATCAAAAAAATAGATACTCGTAACCCAAAAGAAAATCCTGTCGATTCCATAGAAACGTTACTCGATTTAGAAGGAGAAGTCATTGAACCCATAGTATTTCATAGCGACGCATTTTCTATGTTAATTAGACAATGTGAGGGAGCGAGGGATGCAGAAAAATTGGAATATTGCATCAGGAAGGAGATCCTCGTATTCCAAAAGAAAATCCTGTCGATTCCATTGAAACGTTACTCGATTTAGAAGGAGAACTCATAGAACCCATAGAATTTCATAGCGCCGCTTTTTCTGTGTTAATCCGTCAATGTGAGGGAGCGAGGGATGCAGTAAAGAAGGAATAGTCCATCGGAAAGGAGATACTCGTATCCCAAACGAAAATCCTGTCGTTTCCATAGTAACGATACTCGATTTGGAAGGAGAAGTCATAGAACCCGTAGTATTTCATACAGACGCAATTTCTGTGCTACTACGACAATGTAAGGGAGCGAGGGATGCATTAAAGAAGGAATAGTCCATCGGAAAGGAGATAGTCGTATCCCAAAAGAAAATCCTATTGTTTCCATAGAAACGTTACTCGATTTAGATGGAGAAGTCATAGAACCCATAGTACTTCATAGCGACGCAATTTCTGTGTAAATTCGTCAATGTGAGAGAGCGAGGGATGCAGTAAAGAAGGTGTAGTGCATCAGAAAGGAGATACTCGTATCCCAAAAGAAAATCCTGTCGTTACCATAGAAACGTGACTCGATGTAGAAGGAGATGTCATAGAACCCATAGTGTTTCATAGCGCTGCATTTTCTGTGTCAATTCGTCAATGTGAGGGAGCGAGGGATGCAGTGAAGAAGGAATAGTGCATCAGAACGGAGATACTCGTATCCCAAAAGAAAATTCTGTAGATTCCATAGAAACGTTACTCGATTTATAAGAAGAAGACATTGAAACCATAGTATTTCATAGCGACGCAATTTCTGTGTTAATTCCTCAATGTGAGGGAGCGAGGGATTCAGTGAAGAAGGAATAGTGCATCGGAAAGGAGATAGTCGTGCCACAAGAAAATCCTGTCGTTTCCATACAACCGTTACTCGATTTGGAAGGGTATGTCATATAACCCATAGTATTTCATAGCGCCGCATTTTCTGTGTTTTTCGTCAATGTTAGGGAGCAAGGGATTCAGTAATGAAGGAATAGTGCATCGGAAAGGAGATACTCGTATCCCACAAGAAATTCCTTTCGTATCCATAGAAACGTTACTCGATTTAGAAGGATATGTCATAGAACCCATAGTATTTCTTAGCGCCGCATTTTCTGTGTTAATTCGTCAATGTGAGGAAGCAAGGGATGCAGAAAAGAAGGAATAGTGCATCAGAAAGGAAATACTCGTATCCCAAATGAATATCCTTTCGATTCCATAGAAACGTTGCTCGATTTAGGAACAGAAGGCAGACAACCCAATGTATTTCATAACGCCGCATTTTCTGTGTTAATTTGTCAATGTGAGGGAGCGAGGGATGCAGTAAAGAAGGATTAGTGCATCGGAAAGGAGATACTCGTATCCCAAAACTAAATCCTGTTGTACCCAAAGAAACGTTACTCCATTTAGATGGAGACGTCATTGAACCCATAGTATTTCATAGCGGCGCAATTTCTGTGTTAATTCGTCAATGTGAGGGAGCCAGGGATGCAGTAAAGAGGGAATAGTGCATCGAAAAGGAGATAGTCGTGTCTCAAAAGAAAATCCTGTCGTGTCCATAGAAACGTTACTCGATTTAGAAGGATATGTTATAGAACCGATAGTATTTCAAAGCGCCGAATTTTCTGTGTTAATACGTCAATGTCAGGGAGCGAGGGATGCAGTATAGAAGGAATAGTGCATCAGAAAGGAGATACTCGTATCCCAAAAGAAGATCCTGTTGATTCCATAGAAACGTTACTCGATTTAGAAGGAGAAGTCATAGAACCCATAGTACCTCATCCAGACGCAATTTTTGTGTTAATTCGTCAATGTCAGGGAGCGAGGGATGCAGTAAAGAAGGAATAGTGCAGCGGAAAGGAGATAGTCCTATCCCAAAAGTAAATCCTGTCGTTTCCATTGAAACGTTACTCGATTTAGAAGGATATGTCATAGAACCCATAGTATTTCTTAGCGCCGCATTTTCTGTGTTAATTCGTCAATGTGAGGGAGCGAGGGTTTCAGTAAAGAGGGAATAGTGCATCGAAAAGGAGATAGTCGTATCTCAAAAGAAAATCCTGTCGTGTCCATAGAAACGTTACTCGATTTAGAAGGAGAAGTCATAGAACCCATAGTATTTCATAGCGACGCAATTTCTGTGTTAATTCGTCAATGTGAGGGAGCGTGGGATGCAGTAAAGAAGGAATAGTGCATCGGAAAGGAGATAGTCGTATCCCAAAAGAAAATCCTGTCGTTTCCATAGAAACGTTACTCGATTCAGAAGGATATGTCATAGAACCCATAGTATTTCTTAGCGCCGCATTTTCTGTGTTAATTCGTCAATGCGAGGGAGCAAGGGATGCTGTACAGAAGGAATAGTGCATCAGAAAGCAGATACTCGTATCCCAAAAGAAAATCCTGTCGATTCCCTAGATACGTTGCTCGATTTGGAAACAGAAGTCAGAGAACCCAAAGTATTTCATAGCGCCGCATTTTCTGTGTTAATTCGTCAATGTGAGGGAGCGAGGGATGCAGTAAAGAACGATTAGTGCATCGGGAAGGAGATACTCGTATCCCAAAACAAAATCCTGCTGTATCCAAAGAAACGTTACTCGATTTAGATGGATAAGTCATAGAACCCATAGTATTTCATAGCGACGCAATTTCTGTTTTAAATCTTCAATGTGAGGGAGCGAGGTATGCTGTAAAGAAGGAATAGTGCATCAGAAAGGATATATTCGAATCCCAAAAGAAAATCCTGTCGATTCCATTGAAACGTTACTCGATTTAGTAGGATATGTTATAGAACCCATTGAATTTGAAAGCGCCGCAATTTAGGTGTTAATACGTCAATGTCATGGTGCGAGGGATGCAGTATAGAAGGAATAGTGCTTCAGAAAGGAGATACTCGTATCCCAAAACAATA
Organism: Schistocerca piceifrons; assembly: GCF_021461385.2. Classification (NCBI taxonomy): domain Eukaryota; kingdom Metazoa; phylum Arthropoda; class Insecta; order Orthoptera; family Acrididae; genus Schistocerca; species Schistocerca piceifrons. The sequence goes on along the minus strand of NC_060141.1, from coordinate 804,150,443 downwards.
TCATGCTGTATCCAAAGAAACGTTACTCGATTTAGATGGATAAGTCATAGAACCCATAGTATTTCATAGCGACGCAATTTCTGTGTTAAATCTTCAATGAGAGGGAGCGAGGTATGCAGAAAAGAAGGAATAGTGCATCAGAAAGGATATATTCGAATCCCAAAAGAAAATCCTGTCGATTCCATTGAAACGTTACTCGATTTAGAAGGATATGATATAGAACCCATTGAATTAGAAAGCGCCGCAATTTCTGTGTTAATACGTCAATGTCACGGTGCGAGGGATGCAGTATAGAAGGAATAGTGCTTCTGAAAGGAGATACTCGTATCCCAAAAGAAAGTCCTGTCGATTCCATAGAAACGTTACTCGATTTAGAAGGAGAAGACATAGAACCCATAGTATTTCATAGAGTCGCAATTTCTGTGTTAATTCGTCATTGTCAGGGAGCGGGGGATACAGTAAAGAAGGAATAGTCCATCGGAAATGAGATACTCGTATCCCAAAAGAAAATCCTGTCGTTCCCATAGAAACGTTACTCGATTTAGAAGGAGAACTCATAGAACCCATAGTATTTCATAGCGCCGCTTTTTCTGTGTTAATCCGTCAATGTGAGGGAGCGAGGGATGCAGTAAAGAAGGAATAGTCCATCGGAAAGGAGATAGTCGTATCCCAAAAGAAAATCCTGTCGTTTCCATAGTAACGATACTCGATTTGGAAGGAGAAGTCATAGAACCCATTGTATTTCATAGCGACGCAATTTCTGTGTTAATTCATCAATGTGAGGGAGCGAGGAATGCAGTAAAGAGGAAATAGTGCATCGGAAAGGAGATAGTCATATCCCAAAAGAAAATCCTGTCGTTTCCATAGAAACGTGACTCGATTTAGAAGGAGATGTCATAGAACCCATAGCATTTCATAGCGCTGCATTTTCTGTGTCAATTCGTCAATGTGAGCTAGCGAGGGATGCAGTAAAGAAGGAATAGTGCATCAGAAAGGAGATACTCGTATCCCAAAAGAAAATCCTGTCGATTCCATTGAAACGTTACTCGATTTAGAAGGAGAACTCATAGAACCCATAGTATTTCATAGCGCCGCTTTTTCTGTGTTAATCCGTCAATGTGAGGGAGCGAGGGATGCACTAAAGAAGGAATAGTCCATCGGAATGGAGATACTCGTATCCCAAACGTAAATCCTGCCGTTTCCATAGTAACGACACTCGATTTGGAAGGAGAAGTCATAGAACCCGTAGTATTTCATACAGACGCAATTTCTGTGCTACTACGTCAATGTAAGGGAGCGAGGGATGCTTTAAAGAAGGAATAGTCCATCGGAAAGAAGATAGTCGTATCCCAAAAGAAAATCCTATTGTTTCCATAGAAACGTTACTCGATTTAGATGGAGAAGTCATACAACCCATAGTACTTCATAGCGACGTAATTTCTGTGTAAATTCGTCAATGTGAGAGAGCGAGGGATGCAGTAAAGAAGGTGTACTGCATCAGAAAGGAGATACTCGTATCCCAAAAGAAAATCCGGACGTTTGCATAGAAACGTTACTCGATTTAGAAGGAGATGTCACAGAAACCATTGTATTTCATAGCGATGCAATTTCTGTGTTAATTCATCAATGTGAGGGAGCGAGGAATGCAGTAAAGAGGGAATAGCGCATCGGAAAGGAGATAGTCGTATCCCAAAAGAAAATCCTGTCGTTTCCATAGAAACGTGACTCGATTTAGAAGGAGATGTCATAGAACCCATAGTATTTCATAGCGCTGCATTTTCTGTGTCAATTCGTCAATGTGAGGGAGCGAGGGATGCAGTGAAGAAGGAATAGTGCATCAGAAAGGAGATACTCGTATCCCAAAAGAAAATCCTGTAGATTCCATAGAAACGTTACTCGATTTATAAGAAGAAGACATTGAAACCATAGTATTTCATAGCGACGCAATTTCTGTGTTAATTCCTCAATGTGAGGGAGGGAGGGAGGGATTCAGTAAAGAAGGAATAGTGCATCGGAAAGGAGATAGTCGTGCCACAAGAAAATCCTGTCGTTTCCATATAACCGTTACTCGATTTAGAAGGGTATGTTATATAACCCATAGTATTTCAGAGCGCCGCATTTTCTGTGTTTTTTCGTCAATGTTAGGGAGCAAGGGATTCAGTAAAGAAGGAATAGTGCATCAGAAAGGAGATACTCGTATCCCAAAAGAAAATCCTATCGATTCCATAGAAACGTTACTTGATTTAGAAGGAGAAGTCATAGAACCAATAGTATTTCACAGCGCCGCATTTTCTGTGTTAATTCGTCAATGTTAGGTAGCATGGGATTCAGTAAAGAAGGAATAGTGCATCAGAAAGGAGATACTCGAATCCCAAAAGAAAATCCTAACGATTCCATAGAAACGTTACTTGATTTAGAAGGAGAAGTCATAGAACCAATAGTATTTCACAGCGCCGCATTTTCTGTGTTAATTCGACAATGTGAGGGAGTGAGGGATGCAGTAAAGAAGGAATAGTGCATCAGAAACGGGGATACTCGTATCCCAAAAGAAAATCCTGTCGATTCCATAGAAACGTTGCCCGTTTTAGAAACAGAAGTCAGAGAACCCATAGTATTTCATAGCGCCGCATTTTCTGTGTTAATTTGTCAATGTGAGGGAGCGAGGGATGCAGTAAAGAAGGATTAGTGCATCGGAAAGGAGATAGTCGTATCCCAAAACAATATCCTGCTGTATCCAAAGAAACGTTACTCGATTTAGATGGATAAGTCATAGAACCCATAGCATTTCATAGCGCTGCATTTTCTGTGTCAATTCGTCAATGTGAGGGAGCGAGGGATGCAGTGAAGGAGGAATAGTGCATCAGAAAGGAGATACTCGTATCCCAAAAGAAAATCCTGTAGATTCCACAGAAACGTTACTCGATTTATAAGAAGAAGACATTGAAACCATAGTATTTCATAGCGACGCAATTTCTGTGTTAATTCCTCAATGTGAGGGAGGGAGGGATTCAGTAAAGAAGGAATAGTGCATCGGAAAGGAGATAGTCGTGCCACAAGAAAATCCTGTCGTTTCCATACAACCGTTACTCGATTTAGAAGGGTATGTCATATAACCCATAGTATTTCAGAGCGCCGCATTTTCTGTGTTTTTTCGTCAATGTTAGGGAGCAAGGGATTCAGTAAAGAAGGAATAGTGCATCAGAAAGGAGATACTCGTATCCCAAAAGAAAATCCTATCGATTCCATAGAAACGTTACTTGATTTAGAAGGAGAAGTCATAGAACCAATAGTATTTCACAGCGCCGCATTTTCTGTGTTAATACGTCAATGTCAGGGAGCAAGGGATGCAGTATAGAAGGAATAGTGCATCAGAAAGGAGATACTCGTATCCCAAAAGAAAATCCTGTAGATCCCATAGAAACGTTACTCGATTTAGAAGGAGAAGTCATAGAACCCATAGTACCTCATACAGACGCAATTTCTGTGTTAATTCGTCAATGTGAGGGAGCGTGGGATGCAGTAAAGAAGGAATAGTGCATCGGAAAGGAGATAGTCGTATCCCAAAAGAAAATCCTGTCGTTTCCATAGAAACGTTACTCGATTTAGAAGGATATGTCATAGAACCCATAGTATTCCTTAGCGCCGCATTTTCTGTGTTAATTCGTCAATGCGAGGGAGCAAGGGATGCAGTAAAGAAGGAATAGTGCATCAGAAAGGAGATACTCGTATCCCAAAAGAAAATCCTGTCGATTCCATAGATACGTTGCTCGATTTGGAAACAGAAGTCAGAGAACCCAAAGTAATTCATAGCGCCGCATTTTCTGTGTTAATTCCTCAATGTGAGGGAGCGAGGGATGCAGTAAAGAAGGATTAGTGTATCGGAAAGGAGATACTCGTATCCCAAAACAATATCCTGCTGTATCCAAAGAAACGTTACTCGATTTAGATGGATAAGTCATAGAACCCATAGTATTTCATAGCGACGCAATTTCTGTGTTAAATCTTCAATGTGAGGGAGCGAGGTATGCAGTAAAGAAGGAATAGTGCATCAGAAAGGATATATTCGAATCCCAAAAGAAAATCCTGTCGATTCCATTAAAACGTTACTCGATTTAGAAGGATATGATATAGAACCCATTGAATTTGAAAGCGCCGCAATTTCTGCGTTAATACGTTAATGTCACGGTGCGAGGGATGCAGTATAGAAGGAATAGTGCTTCAGAAAGGAGATACTCGTATCCCAAAAGAAAGTCCTGTCGATTCCATAGAAACGTTATTCGATTTAGAAGGAGAAGTCATAGAACCCATAGTATTTCATAGAGTCGCAATTTCTGTGTTAATTCGTCATTGTCAGGGAGCGGGGGATACAGTAAAGAAGGAATAGCCCATCGGAAAAGAGATACTCGTATCCCAAAGGAAAATCCTGTCGTTCCCATAGAAACGTTACTCGATTTAGAAGGAGAACTCATAGAACCCATAGTATTTCATAGCACCGCTTTTTCTGTGCTAATCCGTCAATGTGAGGGAGCGAGGGATGCAGTAAAGAAGGAATGGTCCATCGGAAAGGAGATAGTCGTATCCCAAAAGAAAATCCTATTGTTTCCATAGAAACGTTACTCGATTTAGATGGAGAAGTCATAGAACCCATAGTACTTCATAGCGATGCAATTTCTGTGTAAATTCGTCAATGTGAGAGAGCGAGGGATGCAGTAAAGAAGGTATAGTGCATCAGAAAAGAGATACTCGTATCCCAAAAGAAAATCCGGTCGTTTCCACAGAAACGTTACTCGATTTAGAAGGAGATGTCATAGAACCCATTGTATTTCATAGCGACGCAATTTCTGTGTTAATTCATCAATGTGAGGGAGCGAGGAATGCAGTAAAGAGGAAATAGCGCATCGGAAAGGAGATAGTCGTATCCCAAAAGAAAATCCTGTCGTTTCCATAGAAACGTGACTCGATTTAGATGGATATGTTATAGAACCCATAGTATTTGAAAGCGCCGCATTTTCTGTGTTAATACGTCACTGTCAGGGAGCGAGGGATGCAGTATAGAAGGAATAGTGCATCAGAAAGGAGATACTCGTATCCCAAAAGAAAATCCTGTCGATTTAATAGAAACGTTACTCGATTTAGAAGGAGAAGTCCTAGAACCCATAGTACTTCATAGAGACGCAATTTCTGTGTTAATTCGTCAACGTTAGGGAGCGGGGGATGCTGTAAAGAAGGAATAGTCCATCGGAAAGGAGATACTCGTATCCCAAAGGCAAATCATATCGATTCCATAGAAACGTTACTCGATTTAGAAGGAGAAGTCATAGAACCCATAGTATTTTATACTGACGCAATTTCTGTGTCAATTCCTCAATGTGAGGGAGCGAGGGATTCAGTAAAGAGGGAATAGTGCATCGGAAAGGAGATAGTCGTATCCCAAAAGAAAATCCTGTCGTTTCCATACAACCGTTACTCTATTTAGAAGGATATGTCATAGAACCCATAGTATTTCATAGCGACGCAATTTCTGTATTAATTCGTCAATGTGAGGGAGCGAGGGATGCAGTAAAGAAGGAATAGTGCATCGGAAAGGAGATAGTCGTATCCCAAGAGAAAATCCTGTCGTATCCATAGAAACGTTACTCGATTTAGAAGGATATGTCATGGAACCCATAGTATTTCATAGCGATGCATTTTCTATGTTAATTAGACAATGTGAGGGAGCGAGGGATGCAGTAAAAAAGGAATATTGCATCGGGAAGGAGATCCACGTAACCTAAAAGAAAATCCTGTCGATTCCATAGAAAAGTTACTCGATTTAGGCGGAGAAGTCATAGAACCCTTAGTATTTCATACCGACGCAATTTCCGTGTTAATACGTCGATGTAAGGGAGCGAGGGATGCATTAAAGAAGGAATAGTCCATCGGAAAGGAGATAGTCGTATCCCAAAAGAAAATCCTATCGTTTCCATAGAAACGTTACTCGATTTAGATGGAGAAGTCATAGAACCCATAGTACTTCATAGCGACGCAATTTCAGTGTTAATTCGTTAATGTAAGAGAGCGAGAGATGCAGTAAAGAAGGTATAGTGCATCAGAAAGGAGATAGTCGTATCCCAAATGAAAATCCTATTGTTTCCATTGAAACGTTACTCGATTTAGATGGAGAAGTCATAGAACTCATAGTACTTCATAGCGTCGCAATTTCTGTGTTAATTCGTCAATGTGAGAGAGCGAGGGATGCAGTAAAGAAGGTATAGTGCATCAGAAAGGAGATACTCGTATCCCAAAAGAAAATCCTGTCGTTTCCATAGAAACGTTACTCTATTTTGAAGGATATGTCATAGCACCCATAGCATTTCATAGCGCCGCATTTTCTGTGTTAATTCTCCAATGTGAGGGTGCGAGGGATGCAGTAAAGAAGGAATAGTGCATCAGAAAGGAGACACTCGTATCCCAAAAGAAAATCCCTTCGATTCCATAGAAACGTTACTCGATTTAGAAGGATATGTCATAGCACCCATAGTATTTCATAGCGCTGCATTTTCTGTGTCAATTCGTCAATGTGAGGGAGCGAGGGATGCAGTATAGAAGGAATAGTGCATCAGAAAGAAGATACTCGTATCCCAAAAGAAAATCCTGTAGATTCCATAGAAATGTTACTCGATTTATAAGAAGAAGTCATTGAACCCATAGTATTTCATAGCGACGCAATTTCTGTGTTAATTCCTCAATGTGAGGGAGCGAGGGATTCAGTAAAGAAGGAATAGTGCATCGGAAAGGAGACAGTCGTGCCACAAGTAAATCCTGTCGTTTCCATACAACCGTTACTCGATTTAGAAGGGTATGTCATAGAACACATAGTATTTCATAGCGCCCCATTTTCTGTGTTATTTCGTCAATGTGAGGGAGCAAGGGATTCAGTAAAGAAGGAATAGTGCATCAGAAAGGAGATACTCGTATCCCAAAGGAAAATCCTATCGATTCCATAGAAACGTTACTTGATTTAGAAGGAGAAGTCATAGAACCCATAGTATTTCACAGCGCCGCATTTTCTGTGTTAATTCGTCAATGTGAGGGAGCGAGGGATGCAGTAAAGAAGGAATAGTGCATCGGAAAGGAGATAGTCGTATCCCAAAAGAAAATTCTGTCCTTTCAATAGAAACGTTACTCGATTTAGAAGGATATGTCGTAGAACCCATAGTATTTCTTAGCGCCGCATTTTCTGTGTTAATTCGTGAATGTGAGGGAGCAAGGGATGCAGTAAAGAAGGAATAGTGCATCAGAAAGGAGATACTCGTATCCCAAAAGAAAATCCTGTCGATTCCATAGATATGTTGCTCGATTTAGAAACAGAAGTCAGAGAACCCATAGTATTTCATAGCGCCGCATTTTCTGTGTTAATTCGTCAATGTGAGGGAGCGAGGGATGCAGTAAAGAAGGATTAGTGCATCGTAAAGGGGATACTCGTATCCCAAAACAAAATCGTGATGTATCCAAAGAAACATTACTCGATTTATATGGAGAAGTCATAGAACCCATAGTATTTCATAGCGTCGCAATTTCTGTGTTAAATCGTCAATATGAGGGAGCGATGGATGCAGTAAAGAAGGAATAGTGCATCAGAAAGGATACACTCGTATCCCAAAAAAAAATTCTGTCGATTCCATTGAAACGGTACTCGATGTAGAAGGATATGTTATAGCACCCATAGTAGTTCAAAGCGCCGCATTTTCTGTATTAATACGTCAATGTCAGGGAGCGAGGGATGCAGTATAGAAAGAATAGTGCATCAGAAAGGAGATACTCGTGTCCCAAAAGAAAATCCTGTCGATTCCATAGAAACGTTACTCGATTTAGAAGGAGAAGTCATAGAACCCATAGTACTTCATAGAGACGCAATTTCTGTGTTAATTCGTCAACGTCAGGGAGCGAGGGATGCAGTAAAGAAGGAATAGTCCATCGGAAAGGAGATACTCGTATCCCAAAGGAAAATCCTGTCGTTTCCATAGAAACGTTACTCGATTTAGAAGGAGAAGTCATAGAACCCATAGTATTTTATACCGACGCAATTTCTGTTTCAATTCCTCAATGTGAGGGAGCGAGGGTTTCAGTAAAGAGGGAATAGTGCATCGGAAAGGACATAGTCGTATCTTAAAAGAAAAGCCTGTCGTGTCCATAGAAACGTTACTCGATTTAGAAGGATATGTCATAGAACCCATAGTATTTCATAGCGCCGCATTTTCTGTGTTAATTCGATAATGTGAGGGAGCGAGTCACGCAGTAAAGGAGGAATAGTGCATCAGAAGGGAGATACTCGTATCCCAAAAGAAAATCCTGTCGATTCCATAGAAACGTTAGTCGATTTAAAAGGAGAATTCATAAAACCCGTAGTATTTTATACCGATGCAATTTCTGTGTCAATTCCTCAATGTGAGGGAGCGAGGGATTCAGTAAAGAAGGAATAGTGCATCGGAAAGGAGATAGTCGTATCCCAAAAGAAAATCCTTTCGTTTCCATACAACCGTTACTCTATTTAGAAGGATATGTCATAGAACACATAGTATTTCATAGCGCCGCATTTTCTGTGTTAATTCGTCAATGTGAGGGAGCGTGGGATGCAGTAAAGAAGGAATAGTGCATCGGAAAGGAGATAGTCGTATCCCAAAAGAAAATCCTGTCGTTTCCATAGAAACGTTACTCGATTTAGAAGGATATGTCATAGAACCCATAGTATTTCTTAGCGCCGCATTTTCTGTGTTAATTCGTCAATGTGAGGAAGCAAGGGATGCAGTAAAGCAGGAATAGTGCATCAGAAAGGAGATACTCGTATCCCAAAAGAAAATCATGTCGATTCCATAGAAACGTTGCTCGATTTGGAAACAGAAGTCAGAGAACCCATAGTGTTTCATAGCGCCGCATTTTCTGTGTTAATTCGTCAATGTGAGGGAGTGAGGTATGCAGTAAAGAAGGGATAGTGCATCAGAAAGGATATACTCGTATCCCAAAAGAAAATCCCTTCGATTCCATAGAAACGTTACTCGATTTAGATGGAGATGTCATAGAACCCATAGTATTTCATAGCGCCGCGTTTTCTGTGTTAATTCGTCATTGTGAGGGAGCGAGGGATGCAGTAATGAAGGAATAGTGCATCGGAAAGTAGATACTCGTATCCCAAAAGAAAATCCGGTCGTTTCCATAGAGACGTTACTCGATTTAGAAGGAGAAGTCATAGAACACATAGTATTTCATAGCGACGCAATTTGTGTGATAATTCGTCAATGTGAGGGAGCGAGGGATGCAGTAAAGAAGGAGTAGTGCATCGGAAAGGAGATGCTCGTATCCCAATAGAAAATCCTCTCGTTTCCATAGAAACGTGACTCGATGTAGAAGGAGATGTCATAGAACCCATAGTATTTCATAGCGCTGCATTTTCTGTGTTAATTCGTCAATGTGAGGGAGCAAGGGATTCAGTAAAGAAGGAATAGTGCATCAGAAAGGAGATACTCGTATCCCAAAAGAAAATCCTATCGATTCCATAGAAACGTTACTTGATTTAGAAGGAGAAGTCATAGAACCCATAGTATTTCACAGCGCCACATTTTCTGTGTTAATTCGTCAATGTGAGGGAGCTAGGGATGCAGTAAAGAAGGAATAGTGCATCGGAAAAGAGATAGTGGTATCTCAAAAGAAAATCCTGTCGTGTCCATAGAAACGATCCTCGATTTAGAAGGATATGTCATAGAACCCATAGTATTTAATAGCGCCGCATTTTCTGTGTTAATTCGACAATGTGAGGGAGCGAGGGATGCAGTAAAGAAGGAATAGTGCATCAGAAAGGAGATACTCGTATCCCAAAAGAAAATCCTGTCGATTCCATAGAAACGTTACTCGATTGAGAAGGAGAAGTCATAGAACCCATAGTCCTTCATAGCGACGCCATTTCTGTGTTAATTCGTCAATGTGAGGGAGCGAGGGTTGCAGTAAAGAAGGAATAGTGCATCGGATTTGAGATAGTCGTATCCCAAAAGAAAATCCTTTCGTTTCCATAGAACTGTTACTCGATTTAGATGGAGAAGTCATAGAACCCATAGTATTTCATAGCGACGCAATTTCTGTGTTAATTCGCAATGTGAGGGAGCGAGGGATGCAGTAAAGAAGGAATAGTCCATCGGAAAGGAAATACTCGTATCCCAAAAGAAAATCCTGTTGTTTCTATAGAAACGTTACTTGATTTAGAAACAGAAGTCATAGAACCCATAGTATTTCATACCGACGCAATTTCTGTGTTAATTCGTCAATGTGAGGGAGCGAGGGATGCAGTAAAGAAGGAATAGTGCATCGGAAAGGAGATACTCTTATCCCAAAACAAAATCCTGTCGTTTCCATAGAAATGTTACTAGATTTAGAAGGCGAAGTCATAGAACCCATAGTATTCATGATAGGAGATTTAAAACTTTCATGGGTTTGTTAATATATTCCATCGTAAGTGGCCTCGATTTCTTTTTTATATATGAAAAGTGATCAAAACACTTCTTCATAAATTTTAGTATTTCTATCAAACAAAGATTTGATAGATTCATCCGCATTAGTCCATGTTGATGTAATTCAATAACTGAAGTAAAAAACATATAAGTAGTTTATTGGATGATAGCAAAAATAAAAAGATCCTAATTCCCAACACTAAAATGATACGGACACTTGCAAAAAACATAAAAATATATGTAGACACTACATTAAATGGCGATAATGTGTACATATCAGCATAAATGCCGGGTAATGCAATGTTTCTATATAACAAAACATTTATAAAGATTTGATATAACACTATGGCAACAAAGGAGTTACTCCAGTAATTTTCTGTTTTCTTGTCAGAGTTGTGGGATATTTCAGTAGCAGTGCTATCATGTATAAACACCGCTGTGTTCCAGTCTTCCAAATAAATCTGACCAATAACAAAATCGCTAACCTTGGCTATGGTGTACAAAACAAGATGTTTCTGTAAAGGATAACACTTAAGGGCTGTAAGAGTTTAGATTAGTCAGGTTTCCTGCTTTAGGCCTAACCGTGTCCTGCAGTTGTAACTAAGTGAAGGCAGCAGCTTCTAAGCAGTCAGTGTATTAATTACATGTCACAAAGTACAATCAGTAGGTCTATAATAACTGTTCCACATTCAGTGCCATTCTGCTTCAGATAACTTTACTTCTGCTCTGATGTGTTACCTTGTTTAGAACAGCCAGATAATTTATGGGATTAACTGCTTCCAGTTGCTGACCTGCTATTTTGTAGCTAAATGATAAGGGATCTATCTTTCTATGTATTTGTAGCACATTAAACTTGTCTACACTGAGATTGAATTGCCATTCCCTGCACCATGTGGCAATTCGCTGCAGATCCTCCTGCATTTCAGTACAATTTTCCATTGTTACAGTACTTGGGCACAGTCAGCTTCAATGATTTTGTGCTGCCTTCTTGCAACCTGTTACTCTGTTCCTGTTCTTGTCACATAAAACAGGTAGCTTCATGTTTCTATCTCAGTGTGCATGTGTAAATCTCCACTAGAACACACATGCTACAAAAATATCTGTACCTAAAAATCTTGAGACATCAAATTTTTGCCTGTGTCTGTGCGCAACAAATCAGTTACCCACAGATGAGTCACTGCCTGTCTTCAGTTTTTGTTGTTGTCATGTTATTGTAATTAGTAAATGGTTGCACAATTTGTAGGGAAGCAGCCTACTCACGCTGTAGTAAATTCACATCAGTTTCCATTGTGTGCCAGCCAGTCTGCTGTAACTAGCTCTGACGTCATAAATGTTGCGCAATACCTTAAAAATCAAGCAAATGACCTAAAACTTTTCTAGCATGTCAGAAGTAATACTAAATTAATGTGTGTTAAATATCAGTTCGATAACTTCAGCCATTTTCAAAATTTGGACGTTTTTCTGGAAAAATCATTGGCGCAACAGAAAAGAGCTAGAGACTTTAAAATTTATATTTAGATTCATCTTTCATAATGATTTAATAAAAACAGTACTTTGGATTTCACAAATTAAGATTTTAGTGGAAATTCATGATTTTGTGGTTTTCGTCTCAAAACTGAAGGAAGCAAGATAGATTAAGTAGGCTAATAAATAAGGCTAGGATGTTTAGATTTAAATAGGTTGGAGGTCCGCTATGACTATGAAGATGTGAAAAGTTTCTTTTGAATACCTATAAAATTATAGCGACAGCGGATCTCAAAAGGGCCAGTTCAGAGCTCATCTACTGCGTGCAGTGTAATTTAATTAATTCTCTCGCCCAAAATATTTAACTTAGCCACGTCAAAATTTTATTATCAATACTTACCTGCGTGCTGAATGCACGTTTAAATTAAGAGCTTCTTCGGCCGTCAGCAAAAGAAGCTATAAATTATTATGTAACTTGAAGTGGTGCGTTACTAGCCCAGCGGCTAGTCGGGAGAGCCGAAAAGATCAGGCGTTCCCTTAGCCGTCCGCACCGCGGCTTTATATATAAGAACGCTGCGCGAGGAAGGAAGGCCCCAGTTCTCTCCAGACGCTGAATGACACGCCATCTGTGTCGGGAGTCGCGTCACATCAGTGTCACTGCTACAAACCGCCTCGGGTGCCGTATTAAGTTACTAGAGATACGCGGAACCATGAAAACATTTCATGTGAAGTGTTAATTCTGGGATGATTTTCATTATATAGCTTCAGTTTGCGTATTGTCGCGTTTTCACGTGCCGTCGCGGGACAGACATTCTACCAAATATTTAGCGTGGCGTTTGATGAAATATTTTCATCAAATTATGGCGAGCATTCTTTTTAACATTTAATTCGGACATTTATAGTTGCATCAGCGCATTAGACTCTGAGCTGCTCTGTTAGTTAGGTTGTAGGGATACTTGTGTTTTTTATCAGTGAATTTCAGAATATACTCAACTATTTTGGAAAACCGTTTTTGATTAGAAATCCCGGACAATCTCCTAATTCCTCAGAGCTATAAGCTGCAGCTATAATAACATTCTCAGATAAAGTGGGCACTAGGATCTCTAATTACTGGTTCCATGTTTTATTAAATCACTTTCTGGGTGCCAACAAGTAAATAGAGAGCCAGTGTTGAGAACGGCGAAAGACAGCATTAACAACTTTCTAAAAGCCAGAAACTGATTCTACACGCAAACATTTATACAGCATTTATACAGCAATTAGATTAAATTTATACAAACTTATCCGCCGCCCCACATATGGTGCATCGGCCGGGAAATCAACTAAGTGAAAGTGGGATTCGCGAGTGGAATGCGACACGCAGCTGAGTATAGAACAGTGAAAGTGTTACGTGTGCATGTGGACGACGCAATTGGATTAACAACGCATCTGGATTGACGGAGCTGGCACTGAGTCTAGCAGTGCTGCCGGCATCGCGAGAAGCCAGTCTCGCCGCACCACAGTCGTCTGCTGGAGCAGCCGGTGCAGCGCCTGCAATTGCGGGCCACGTAAACACACAACAGCCGTCGGAGAGCCGTCTGCAGTTCAAAGTGCCACGTCGCATCAGGAATCCTGGTACGCCGAGCCGGCAACGCCATACATCGTGCAGAAGGAACTAAGTTAAGTGAAAAGCTGTTAAAAATTTTACTAACCTGCACTAAAAGACTGTCGGTGATGGAACGGTCAAAAGAAACTGAGGTTAAACTTAAATCAGAACCTATGTCTGTTGAGGGAACTGTAAATCCAGACAACGGTTCAAGTGTATATACGCATGAAAGTAGTAATGTCAAAGTGAAATATGAAGTATTGTCTCCTGACAGTAGTGTGCGAAGGGGCAATGATTCAATAATAGAGACCCCTGTAGTAAAGCGGAAAGTAGAAATGGTAAATTTATTGGATGATAGTTTCTCTGATGAATTAAAAATGAAACAGTCTTTAGAGATGGTAGAATTTAAGAAGGAGAAGTTAGATATGACTAATCAATCAGAAGTTTCATTTAGTTTTGATGATTCTGGTATTGGAGCTAGTTTTTTGTCACCTGAGTGTGATAAAAAGCCAGCTCGTGAGCAACCCAAAGATGCTGGGGCTGTTGATTTAAATGTTATATTACAAGCAATAGCTGCCAGCAATGCTGAATTAAAGTATGAGATTGTGGCCAGCCAAACTAGTTTTAATAAACGATTGGAGGTAATGGACGATACCTTCAAGGCTGGTTGCAATAAGTTGAAAGAGGATCTTGACAGTTTGAATTATAAAATTGATTACAATCATGAGGATATTAAGAAAAAGGTTGCTCAACAGTTTTCTGAAATGTATAAAACAGTTAAATCCGAAGTTGCTGAGGTTCGCAAAGACTTCCAAATGGAAGATGCGAAGCTGGAGCACAAGTTAACAGAAAAGATCGAGGCAGAATCTGAACTGTGCTCAGATAGATTTAAAGATGTTAATATAAAAGTAAGCATATGTCAAGCAGAAGTAGACGCAATCAAAACTGATACTACTCATATTGTACAAAGAGTAGAAAATGTTGAAATGAAAGTAGAAAATATCAGTACTAACATTGCTAACATTGAGAGTAAAGTAGCTTCAGTAACTTCTGGTAATGGTAGTATACAACAAGTTGTAGCTGCAAACGCCGCTTTTATCGGGTGTCGGCAGTTCTTGCGGTTTGATCCAGATAAAAATATCCACCCGTTAGATTTCTGGAACGATTTTGAAGATGTGATTCCACCAACATGGTCTGAACGAGAGAAAATCTCGTTTATTAGAAGCCATTTAGCAGGTGACGCCATGCGTTGGTCAGCTGATGTTATGTTGAAGTGTAAAACATTAGCGGAGTTTAAAACAGCTTTCATTAATGAGTATTGGTCTAGCAATAAGCAAAATGAAGTGTTGAGAGAATTTTGGAGTGGAAAACGCTTCAATGCAGGCAAAGAGTTTGCTAGGTCATGGATCCCACGTTTGTCACATTTGGCGGAAAAGCTAAAACCAGAAATGATTATACTAGGTCTTGAAGCCAAACTGCCATGGTATTGGCAAACGAGAATTATATCTGCCCCTAGAGACAATCTGGATCGTTTCATTGAGTATTTGGAACGTGTAGAACGTGTTGCTGCCAATGAGGAGCAAGCACGTAATAACCGAAATGCCAATAATAATAATAGTAGTAATTTTAGGAACGAGCAAAATGGCAATGTAAACATCAGAACAGTAGGTATTCGCCATCCTAAGAGAGGTAGGAATTGGGGAAATAATTATCAGAACCAACAATGGCATCCAAGGGATAATAATTTTGTTCCAAACAGAAATATGCATGTAAACAACAGTACGGAAAGTAATGCTGTGCCAGTCAACTATAATGAAACTAAAGGAAACAGTAGTAGGCCGAGGCAGGAAAACTAGTTCCCGTCTATGAGGACACTGGCGCTCACCAGGCGGTTACTTTTCCTAAGCCAGTAGTTACGGGAATTGGTAAGACAGATCAGGATACTCAAACTGAACAGATGGATGAAGTGTCGGTAGCATCTAAGGATACAACAGAAATATTAGATCACTCACAGTATTTGATAGATACCGTATTAGAGACGCTTTCTAAGTGGGAAGAGAAAGAGAAGGCGCAGCTGTGTAACGATAGGGACAAGCTACAAAATACTGAATTGACAGGTGAAGAAGCAGAAGAAATTCATGCTTATATTTACGATGAGGATGAAGTGCTCTTATCTAAAGTGCCTGTGCAGGATATTGATAATGTACTAATAGATTTAGGACAGGAGATAAGTGAGAATGTAGAGGGTAGGCTGTTGACGGTCGATGAACCCAGTAGCTGTGACCAGTTGTCATTTGAGAAGGAAACCGACGATAATGGTAAAAATGGTTTAGCTGTAACTAATATTATGCCCGGTCTGGAGGCGCAGAATCGCTCAGACTACAGTAATTTGGGTCATGTTCAGGAAACTAAATGTAATGAAGTCGTGCGGTGTTTCGATTTAAAATTAATAGACCGACTGGAAGAGGCAGCTGAAAATGTAATTCAGGAAACCCCTACACACTGTGACCTAAATGTAATGAAGACAGATGTCGATCACTTTAGTTGGAGACAAATCCAAAAGGAACTATTAGATGAATTTGAGGAACCACCTGTACAACCTAGAATAAGCCACCCTACAATAACAGTGAATATGTTGGGTATCAATGTACGTTGTCTCTTAGACAGTGGAAGTGAGGTGAGTGCGATATCTCAGTCCTTCTTTGATGCATTACCTGGTAAAGACAAACTTACTGTAATGAGGGTATCAGGACTAAGAATAATTGGTGCTACTGGCAAGGTGTCAAAAACGGTAAAGCAAGAAGCTTTGCTGCCCTTTAACATTAATGGTAATTTAATTGATCATCCATGTTTAATTGTAAACAATTTCAGTATTGAGGTTTTAATTGGCATAGATTTCTTGTCAAAATATCAGAGTGTTGTTGACTTTGAAAGAAACCAGTTAAAAATGGTCTTGCCAATAACTGGAGTAATTATAGTACCTTTTAGTGATAAACATGTAGTAACTGATCATGAAACTTGGGAGCTGCCTATACGAGTTCTGAAAAATAGGAGGTATTGGGACGAAGGTGTTAATCTTAGTAATAGTAAGCTGAACACAGAAGAAGAAGAAGAAGCAATTATTTTAGACAAAATAGAAGCTAAATTGCAGGAAATCGATAAGATTTCAGACAATCAAAAGGAAGAACTGAGACAGGTTCTAAAAAGGCATCATAAAGTATTTTCAGATCGACCTGGCAGATTCATAGGTAGCCACTAAATGCTGTAGGGAGGAGGTTGTTCTGTAACCCCTACACAGTGTGGCAGCTGTGCAGTCCCAGCTGTGTGAGATCTTCTTTCCCATTTCAGGTCTCACTCACTCTTCATCTTTTCTATCCACCTAAAATTTCTAACTCTTCTTTACAGCATTAAACCAATGAATGCTGTAGGGAGGAGGTTGTTCTGTAACCTCTACACAGTGTGGCAGCTGTGCAGTCCCAGCTGTATGAGATCTTCTTTCCCTTTCAGCTCTCACTCATTCTTCATCTTTCCTCTCCACCAAAGTTTCGACCCCTATTTTGCAACATATTAAATTTTCCGTCATGGCTAACAAGCCATGAGTTATGGAACCATTCTATCCACCGATTAGTGAAGAAAAATACCTAATGTGACAAACCTAATAGTGACAAACAATAGAGAAGTATGACGTAATTAAGATACAAATGTATCTGAGTAACAATTATGTATAGTACCCTGGTAATATAGTAAGTACAAAGTGTTGTTTTATTGGAAATGGTCCACCAACAGTAATTTAAAAAGATATATGAATTCGTGTACAAGCAGGATCTGAAGTGGTAGTGAAACCTAGTGTATGCATTAGAGCTAACTAATAAATAGTAATAGAGAGTGCTTAGTGTTATGAAAAATATGCAGACAAGTTGTAAGGATGAACTCACCTTGTGTAGCAAGGAAAGGCAGTGTAATAGAATTGAGCAGTGTTTGTGGTTGAGACGTGAAGGACATGTCCCTGAAGTATTTATAAGGTTGGAGCTGGCCATTATTTTGGTGTAGTGTGTGACAGGATACACCTACACGTATTGAGGTTATGAGTTGGAGGCATGAATTCGACCATAGGTACCCTTATGTTAGACGAGACAGAGCAGCTCATGGTGTCCTATAGGTTTAAGGAATTTAGCATTACGCTCGTCAATAATTACTTGATGCACTTTAGTGGTAGGTCTGAGAGAGACTACCTGAGGTTTCAGCGTCCGATCGAGTGGAAATGGATTGCCACGTGAGCAAACTAATCAGCTGCAATACACTATGAATATGAAATAAATGTGCTATCCTATGCTTTAAATATTAATAGAGTGAGTGTTAAATAAGTACATACACTAGCAAAGTAAATAAGTAACCTAATGGCAGACGTGAAACATTAGTTTTAGCTCAGCATAAATACACTTCAAAGTAAGTAAGTACCTAATTGCAGATGTGGAACTGTCAACAGCAGAGGACCAATATGTGGATTTAGTAGTCAACTAAGCGTAGTGGGTTTTGAACGCTTAGAACTGTACTATTACCAAAAGTTACTCACATGTACAAAGAAGCTCAGAAAACAACCGCTAATCATACTCATACTATCTCTAAGAATAAGGTAATCAACGATGAGTCAGTTAAGTGCTTAAAATACAAATGTATCAGGAATGTACCGAGCATTGGTTCAGTGTTCCGGCCCAGAAATAATAAATTCAGATTAAATATGATTTATGATTGTATGCCTTAGGAGCATAAATTTTCTCTAGTACATGACTAAAGGCGTTTTGAGCCATTGGTTTAACGATTTTATGACAGTTAAGTAACCATAAGAGTAAAATTGAAAAGGTTCTGTTAACTTTGTTCCAGAAAAATTTTGAAAGATAAAATGTGTACATCCCTATTTCATTGTGACCCATTGTGACCCATTGTTTGTTCTACAGGACAAATCAGATAATGGCAGCCTGGTAGCTGCGTGAAAGCGTGGAGTGACTTGGACACAACTCACAGTGACCCCTCCCCTTTCCCCCATGTAATCTAGAGAGAACATGAAGGACGCACACCATAGCAACTTCCCCTCCTCTACCCTTGTGAATGGAAGTGTAGGACGCCAGCCAAAGCGGCTACAACCACGTGTGTAAAAATTATTTGTGAAATTTACTTTCAGGTTTAGAAAAGACTGCTAAGAGATAATCATCTGTTTATGTATCATGTTATTTTCTTTGAATTTGTGTATGTAAAAATGCATTTAATGTATTTAATGGATCTAAGATTTTCATAATTTTTCAATTTGTATGTGTTTGTTTGTCTAAGGCAATATGTATGCCAAAATATTTCATTGACTTTGCTTAAAATTTTGAGTAATGACATTGTTTAAAAGGTAGTGAACATGCCCACAATTTAAATAATTAATGTAGGTAATCAGTTTTCTTTAATGTTTCTACATGTTTATATTTCAATTTTGACTTTTCATAGGGAGTTAAACTGTACTCTTGCTTCCCCTTTTGTAATTAAATTTTTTTTTCATTCATTAACATTCATAAACAAAAAATTTTAAGTAGAGGGTGATGTAGGGAAGCAGCCTACTCACGCTGTAGTAAATTCACATCAGTTTCCATTGTGTGCCAGCCAGTCTGCTGTAACTAGCTCTGACGTCATAAATGTTGCGCAATACCTTAAAAATCAAGCAAATGACCTAAAACTTTTCTAGCATGTCAGAAGTAATACTAAATTAATGTGTGTTAAATATCAGTTCGATAACTTCAGCCATTTTCGAAATTTGGACGTTTTTCTGGAAAAATCATTGGCGCAACAGAAAAGAGCTAGAGACTTCAAAATTTATATTTAGATTCATCTTTCATAATGATTTAATAAAAACAGTACTTTGGATTTCACAAATTAAGATTTTAGTGGAAATTCATGATTTTGTGGTTTTCGTCTCAAAACTGAAGGAAGCAAGATAGATTAAGTAGGCTAATAAATAAGGCTAGGATGTTTAGATTTAAATAGGTTGGAGGTCCGCTATGACTATGAAGATGTGAAAAGTTTCTTTTGAATACCTATAAAATTATAGCGATAGCGGATCTCAAAAGGGCCAGTTCAGAGCTCATCTACTGCGTGCAGTGTAATTTAATTAATTCTCTCGCCCAAAATATTTAACTTAGCCACGTCAAAATTTTATTATCAATACTTACCTGCGTGCTGAATGCACGTTTAAATTAAGAGCTTCTTCGGCCATCAGCAAAAGAAGCTATAAATTATTATGTAACTTGAAGTGGTGCGTTACTAGCCCAGCGGCTAGTCGGGAGAGCCGAAAAGATCAGGCGTTCCCTTAGCCGGCCGCACCACGGCTTTATATATAAGAAAGCTGCGCGAGGAAGGAAGGCCCCAGTTCTCTCCAGACGCTGAATGACACGCCATCTGTGTCGGGAGTCGCGTCGCATCAGTGTCACTGCTACAAACCGCCTCGGGTGCCGTATTAAGTTACTAGAGATACGCGGAACCATGAAAACATTTCATGTGAAGTGTTAATTCTGGGATGATTTTCATTATATAGCTTCAGTTTGCGTATTGTCGCGTTTTCACGTGCCGTCGCGGGACAGACATTCTACCAAATATTTAGCGTGGCATTTGATGAAATATTTTCATCAAATTATGGCGAGCATTCTTTTTAACATTTAATTCGGACATTTATAGTTGCATCAGCGCATTAGACTCTGAGCTGCTCTGTTAGTTAGGTTGTAGGGATACTTGTGTTTTTTATCAGTGAATTTCAGAATATACTCAACTATTTTGGAAAACCGTTTTTGATTAGAAATCCCGGACAATCTCCTAATTCCTCAGAGCTATAAGCTGCAGCTATAATAACATTCTCAGATAAAGTGGGCACTAGGATCTCTAATTACTGGTTCCATGTTTTATTAAATCACTTTCTGGGTGCCAACAAGTGAATAGAGAGCCAGTGTTGAGAACGGCGAAAGACAGCATTAACAACTTTCTAAAAGCCAGAAACTGATTCTACACGCAAACATTTATACAGCATTTATACAGCAATTAGATTAAATTTATACAAACTTATCCGCCGCCCCACAAATTGTGTTGTTGGCTAGTGCAGGTAGAGGAGACACGAGGATGATAACTGCTTTCAAATAATCGAGGTGTCAGTATTTTATGTTGGAAATGAGGGACCCCTGGCAGTCCGATTCATATGTAGGACAAAAGACCCCAGGGAATCCAACATGAAGAAGATTAATATGTGTCAGAAGGTGTAAGCCTACAACTGTATGAAGTCTTGCAGTTGGAATTAGTCCTTCACTGCTAAATTTGTTTGATCCCATGTGGCTCCCCTGGAAATATCATGTAATGTACAGTTGTTTTGTCAATTGAAATAGAAAGCTTGGTGTAATGTGTGACCTGTGATTAGCAAAAGTCAGATACTGATGACACACAGTTTCACAGTGGCTGAGGATCCTGCCATTTAAAAAATGCTTTAGAAGTAACAATTGACCCCTACCAAATTCCAATGGCCTGATGTGTCTTTTTAGACTACGAAGAATGATCTCATGCCACATGTTATGTTCAATCTCAGAAATGTCTGAGAAGTATTTTAAAGTATTTTTTAAATTATTATACTTGGAAACAATTACTAATAAATGTATTTTTCAAATTTTGTAGAAGTATAGGCTAAGAAAAATCCTTCTAATGCAGATGACAAATTGATGTGTTATGTAGGTACTGTGCATGAAAACTGCCAGCAGTGAATAGTCTAAACAGACAGATGTGTCTCAATAATGTCCACTTTCAGAAAATTATCTTACCATAAAAGATGCTTGTTAGTTATGTCTATGATAAGACAGGCCATTCATTATATGCTATTTCTCACAAAGTAAATCTGCAGTTGCCAACCCACACAATTTCAAAGTATGTGAACTACCTACATTAATTGTATAGAAGTTCTCATTGCTTGTCAAACCTCAGGCTATGCAAACATGTTCGAGAAGGCCTTCACTTTACAATGTAATGTGTGCCTCCAGAGGTTCAAAGTATGGAAATAATATTTTTTTCCTGAGGAGTGAGCCTGCAATATGGAAGCTAACAGAGGTGCATTAGGTGAACAAAGGGACACAATTCATGCAGCTCATTAAAGAAATGATTTATACATTCCTTCTAAAACCAAGAGATTGCAAACAGTTGCTAATTCAGGAAGGTGATTCACTACATATACACTGCTGGACTATGGCTAGTTGATATGTTACTTGGTGCCTCCATATGCACAACAAAAAATGACACACACACTCACACACACACACACACACACAAGCTAGAGTTAGGAAGGTGAACAATGTTTCCAGAAGAATAAAGCATGGGAAAATGTCTTGCATATCCAGTTTTTTGTGGCGGTGTTCGTAGCGACAAACACTTGGCTGTAGAAATGGCTTACGAAGTCACCGCCACACTTTTAATAGCGGGCCGACCGGTCCGCTGGAACAGTAAACAGAAAGATGAAACCCCAAACACTCTGATTAAATAAAAGTCGGTACTTATCTTTATTAACGAAGATACACAAACACAGTAGTGAACTCAGTGTCTACAGAGATCTGTCTAGTTCGAGTCGGAGCGGCTAGGTCAGCGTCGGCTGACGACAAACAACAACTCTGCTGCGATGAACACACAACTGACTAGCCAGTACACAATTCAGTGGCGAGTATACAACTGAGCGGCGAATACAGAACTGTCCTAGCGCTCGCGACTCCAGCGCTTAAGAAGCCAGAAGCCAGCGGTGGCGCACGCAGACTTGCGGCGATTTCCTGTCTCGCTGGCGCTGCTTATGCGGACGGCGTCCGGACTTTGATGCTGCCAACCTTTTGGCAGCGGGCTCGGTTGGCATTACTGGCTAGGATATAACACAGTTTCTTCTAAACCATTGTATAGAGTTGCATTCATCTTATCCCAACAGTATGTTCTTTAGTACATAGTGTGTTATAAATTTCTGTGCGTGTTTTAGAGTTGTGCTTACATTAGCTCCTTCCACACCTGCATGCCTAACAGTTTTTTAAAATCACTGATTGTTTCCCTACTAGGAACTGATATGTGGATTATGCTGATTTTGGTACCCCAAGTGTTCCAGAGGTATGACTAGTGCGTACCTGCATTATCTGTTAAGCCCTCTGACTCTTGATCAGTCTTGTAGAAAAGCTGTAAACTGATTTACAGAAATTGTGCAAATGATGTACACTATACAGTTTTATACTAACATGCCATTTTTTCCATATTTATTACCACCAGAAAATACTATGCACGTCAAATGCTTCTATTCAAGTAAATTTGCTCATCAATCCACCTGCCTCTCTCTCCTTTGACACAGTACCACAGTTGGGGATGCAATCACTGTCTGAAGTTACAGTAATTCCTAGATGCAGTATTTTCAGTATAGTTTGACAAAAACTAATATTCCTTGTGTAGCAAATGCTCACAGCAGTTCCAAAACATATGTTTATTAGATACTTAGTGCAAGGTGCTTTGTCAGTGGCCACATTTATTCCAGTGTAGTTGGGCAGTTTTAAAAGGCACTGAACTCCATTGCTGGTTTTTCTGCTGGGTGTGAGGAAGATGATGGGAATGTGTCCATGGATATCCCATGGTGTCAAAATAGCAACATTTATTAATAAACAGCAATATATTGGTTGTGGGCACTCTAGGTGAGGGTTGCTTCCATTCGTAATATTCTTGGTGGTGACAGAGGTGACTGGTGGATGTTAACACACGCGCCGGCTGCTGCATCTGTAATTGCATTGGCATAACTTGAATCTGCTGCAGTGCCAGTGGCACTCCAGCCTTCCAGGACATTTTGCTGCAGCTGGAACCACTCACTGTGGGACTCAGTCATGCTGGCAACTGGGGGGTGTGGCAGGACAGACCAGTGCCCTGTCTCAGCAGACATCCCCAGCACCGACAATCTGGTGTGAATGGGCCAGGGTCCCTGGCCCTGCCTCAGTCATGGTATTCGAGCCAGCAGCATCCAGGATAATGCCAACAGTGCATTATCACAAAGCACCCCAAGCAATGGCTCCAAAGACAGTGTCCGAAGATATTTAAGGCAGGATAGTTATGGCAGTGGAGTCACTCTGGCACCTCCCGGGAAACTACCTGCATTATGACAGTGACTATTACAATGATTGTGATTGCAGTTACAACTCTGAACTGGTGGTGGGGGTAAGTAACACGGCTCTGTGCCACTCAAACACCTCAAGACAGGTGATGTTGATGAGCGGGCTGCCGGTTCTTGAATGTGGCTTTCTTTTGCTGGTCTGCTTTTTTTCTTTCCCAGTAGGTCAGGGGAATATTCTGGTGTTGCTCGGCTGGCCTATCTGATCCAATTACTGCCTCGATGTCGGTGCCCTGGCTTGCAATGAGCTGCTTCTTGTCATGTCTTCTCCTGTATGGTGAACTGGCTGTTGACACAGCATTATCCTGTGTTACTGTACTCAGCACTCCACCGACCAATTATGCCACAGTATCATAGCACTGAACTGCACAACTGAGTGTAACACACACAAATTCAGGCTCCTAATACTCCTTCATTTTTTAACTAACTTTATTATTCCAAATTCCTAGCTTTAACTAATTTAATCACTCTCATCTTTCAACGCACTATAGTTTGTTCAGTCTCAATCCAAATATTGTATTGCTTTCAGTTTGAGAGTAAACAGGAGTAGAAGTCAACTTCCTCATAAGTGTGGTTCCTGAACTCACCTCTAGGTTTTTAATATGGGAATATTTAAAGCGTATTGTATACTCTTTACCAATAAGAACAGTAGTTGGGTTTTTCAAGTGAAGGTGTGCATCTTTCATAAACTTGTTCTATAGTGAAAAATTATACTCTTTGCAAAAATAATGTGTTTCTAATTCTTTATCAGGAATGATGATAATATTAGGTTTATATTTAAATATACTGAAAGCATATGAAGACTGATCAATTTGTAATACAGAATGGGCTTATCGTTGTTTTTTGAAAATGTTTTCATGGGATACATCTTATCAGTGGAACATGATTCCACACATTTGCCACAACACTCAAATCAAGTATTACCAAAACACCACTTGATTTTCATCAGTAGGACGATTCTTCCTCTATGGACCTCCTTACTTCATTCAGATATATTTATTTAGCACAAAGTGAACAGTCAACCAACAACTTCAATGTATCTTTATCAACAACAAAATTTAGTTTTGCACCCTTTATGAGACATGACATTTATTGTATGGATAATAGTTTATACAATAACATTACAGTACATAAATTTAACAAAATATCAGTCCTACTGGCAAAACATTCATGTTCTTGAATTTAAATTTTTCATAATTAAAACTTGTTTATTTCTACACGAGATGCTGCCTTGGTTATCAACAAATTCCATTATTATAACATGAAACACAATATTTTTTAACTTTGACAGTGTTCCTAGCAATCCTAATCACACACAGTTTGATGCTGGGATCAAACCCAATGTAAAATAATCTCCAATAAACATGAACATATCATTGCATTAATGAAATGTTCATAATGGAGTTATGTGGTAACTGTTTCAAATAATAGCAACTCAACACTGTGTTATACAATACCTAGTAGGTGATACATGTACTTTGTGTTGTGGACTGGCAAGACAGCCAATCCACTATGACAGGATGCCGAAAGGCACGCATTTAAGTTCACGCAGGCTGGCGTGAGGTCTGGAACAGGCAAGGTCTTGAGACTAGCAGAAAAGGTACGTAGCTTCTGGAATACTTAACTTTAATCCATAATTGGTGAACATCGCTCTTTACGGTACATGTTTTACAATCTCAATATTAACTGGTAATGGCGCATTGCTAGGTCGTTGCAAATCACTTAGCTGAAGGCTATGCTAACTATCGTCTCAGCAAATGAGAGCGTATTTTGTCAGTGAACCATCGCTAGCAAAGTCGGCTGTACAACTGGGACGAGTGCTAGGAAGTCTCTCTAGGCCTGCCATGTGGCCTGCCGGACCGCGGCCGATTTAAAGGCTACCAACTAGCAAGTGTGGTGTCTGGCGGTGACACCACACTTTGAATTAATATAAATTTTGATAGAAGCTGTTTTTCTTGTAGAATTCCAGAAATTTCTTTTGAGCTGGCTTATGTAGGAGTGTGACAGACTAACTTTGACATTGCTTTTCCCTGCTTTCACCCACTGGTTGTTAGGAAAATGTCATCTTTAAAAAATCAATAACAGCAAGAAATCTGGCACCTCCCTTGTGCCTGATCTACAATGCAACACAATGTCTTGAGAACAACCTCATGTTAACAACTAAAGCAGATTGATAGCAGCAGTGGATCAGTAAGAGAAATAAGTCACTGAAAGCATGGGGATGGCGATAGGAACCTGGGTCTCCATTTACTTATCTCACGATGGTGGTCATGTTGTACATGCATCAGATTGTAGAACACATGCCACACATTAGCTTCATGCCACAGTAAGCAGCAACAGGTTTGTGGAAGCTCATAGGTCTATACATTCATATTACACTGGCTTGAAAAATATAAGGACAAAAGAAATTTTTGCATGGTGTCACAGCCAAGTAACATAGCTCAGAGAAACTGTACATACAAATAAGTATTTAAATATTTTACAGAAGGCAACTGAATGAGAAACTGACAAACAGAAATGATGCTTTCATTCAAAGAAAATAAGTACACTGAAGTGGCCATGATTTATGAATGTCCTCTGGCTTACAAAAGACAGAACATGGTTTTAATAGGGTGTGTGATCGAGAATGACAATGCATGATCTGCAATGTGCACCCATTTTGGCACAAGGTTGGTAAAGAGTGCCTGTGTACAGTGTTCAATTTCTCCTTCAGTGCATTTAACAATAGCTAAATGCAATGCAGCATAGCCACATGCACCAATGAGCATCTCCCCAACATGTTCGATAGGTTCTAAGTCAGGGGAACGTGCAGGATAGTCCATTCGTCAGATATCCTTGCATTCCAAGATCTCCACATGCACTGTTCGGTGCAGTCAGGCATTGCCATCCATGAAAATGAAATCACAGCTGAATGCACTCCTGAAAAAGCAAACACTGGGAAGAAGTACTGTGTCACAATGGTGTTGTCTGGTCAGTATACTGTCTTCAAAGATTTGAAGGCAGTATGCCCTTGCAACATTGTGTCTTTTACATCATGACAACTAGACTACCAAAATGATGATGTCAGGCAATGTTGGTGAGATGCACTAGTGCTCTCACCAAGAGGTCACACATATTGCATACAGGAATATTGTTGAACATGATCAATTTGGTGGTTGAGGTTTTAGGGCATCGACAGTGATAAAGTTGCATGGGCATATTGCCTGCTAATCATTGAACACAGTTCACTTACAGGTCAACATCTTTGTGGCACTACTCCTTCTATACACCTGCCTTTCCAAGAGTGCATTTGGCCCTGACTTTATTTTTATTGAAGACACTGCAGGACTGCATCTAACAGCACAGGTGCAAGAGCTGTAGGTGTGAGAAGATATTTGACCAGTGGGGTAGCTTGCCCATTCCCCTGCTTTAATTCCCATGTAGCATGGGTGGATGTGTTGGGGAGGCATACTGCAGCGCATCCACATCCACAGTCAACTGTCGTGCAATTATCGACAATGCCGATGAATGGAAATCCCTACCATAAGAACTACATACCAAATGTGGGGGCAGAATGGCACCACATTGCAGAGCACACATTGCCATCCATGGTGATCACAAGAGACGTGTTTAGCCTATTGTCATTTCTAAGTGTTCTGCTTGATTCTGTAAAATTCCTTTTCTTAAGATAACACATTTAATCTCCAACTAAAGTATATAATTTTACCTCATTACTGAACAGACACTTTGCACCATAATGAGAATACAAAATTGATTCTTTCACTTAACAACTCTCTCTTGCTCCTCCTTTTTTCTTGGGGGGTGGGGCAGCGGGATGCACTGTCAATACCAAACTGACTCCCAAGAGGAAGAAATAAAAAATTACATCACCAAAGATTATAAGCTATGGAATAAGCTACATGAAAAGAAAAAACAGTTAATTACTGGTATCTACAAAAACTGTTTTCGCCTTTCTCTTATCCTACAAAATATTGCTAGTGTGTGATAGTGCCCACCACCATCCCACAGAATATGCGCTGAGGTAGTAAATAATCTGTAGCATACCCTGTAATCTAAGATACGTTGGTATGTGGCAATCTGTTTGTGCATCTGGAAGAAGACCACCCCATAAATCAGTCTTTTAATTAGATTGCATTCAAAGTTTCCTCCTGTGAATGTACAAACCATTATGAATACAACAAAATATGCTGTAAGTGTGTTCCTTTACCTGCCACAGGCCTAGACAAAGAAACAGGATATGTGGTAAGCATTTTCATCAGCAAAGCAACTTACACAATATTAACCAAGGAATGGCATCCATCATAAGCATGTTCTTAAATAAACTAACAGATAACTGTTAAAGATACATGCACAACATTACAGTACATCATATTGTATTGACTATTTTTCTTGCCTGCTCTTTGTACACTCATGTGTTTTCATGTATTTTGAGAGTCATCACAAATCTGACACTTGCAGTCAGTGGTAAATCCATTTTCCATAAGTTATGTGTGGTGTCACCACCAGACACCACACTTGCTAGATGGTAGCCTTTAAATTGGCCGCGGTCCATTAGTATACGTCAGACCCGCGTGTCGCCACTGTCAGTAATTGCAGACCGAGCACCGCCTCACGGCAGGTCTAGAGAGACGTCCTAGTACTCACCCCAGTTGTACAGCCGACTTTGCTAGCGATGCTACACTGACCAATACACTCTCATTTGCCGAGACGATAGTTAGCGTAGCATTCAGCTACGTCATTGGCTACGACCTAGCAAGGCGCCATTACCAGTATATTGAGATTGTTTTATATATCATCAAGAACGATGTACACCAATTATGGATTAAAGTTAAGTATTCCAAGATCTTCGTACTTTATTTGCAATTCTCAAGACATTGTCATGTTCCAGACCTCATGCCAGTCTGCGTGAGCTTAAACGCGTGCCTTTCGGCTACCTTCGAGAGACTTGGCTGTCTTGTCAAGTCACTACATTATGACTTTGGGCAAAAATCTTTCCAAAACATTTCACGTTTGATATTTAATTATACCCTGTGAGCCAGGATAATCTGTAAAATATGCCACTCATAACAGAATGGTTTCATTGGCTGACTGTAACTTCAGTTGTCATTGGATAACTGTGAAATTGAGCAAATATCTTTGGAGTGGAATGCATTTTAGTCCGATGAAATAAGCACCCATGCCATCTGCAATCCTTTCACAATTGTAGTTCTGGCTAACTCTAGCATTCACTGCTGCAATCACTCAAACTTTCTTCTTACTGCTGGTGTATCTAATGAATTTACAAGAATTATGTGTGTATATTGCTATACATTAAACTACATGCAACAAAAGAAAATAAGAAAATTTGAGTGCAGAAAACTACACTGAAACTTCATAGTTACAAAACTTGGTTTGAGGGCTGAATAACTTAAAAATCTCTCCATTAGGGTGCATAAACAGTGGAAACAATCAACTCTGTCCATTCACTGGGGCCCCGGTAAGGATCACAGGTTAATATTTCGAGTACTCTTTATTGGTTCCCTTCCATGTGATGGTGGACAGTTTTCAAATTCAAGAGCGAGGAATGTCCGTGGTGCACTGGTATATTTATGACTTGGAGCCATCTTTGTAATCATATGATGTAATTGTTCCTACAAAGCACTTCTCATAGCTGGTTAATGCAATAAATATTAACAAGCTGACAGTAAAATGTTAGTCCGACTTGTAAAATCTGGGAATCTAATAACTTTTCCCCTGCATTTTCTTCTGTTGGTCCTATCATAATCATTATCGTCCCCGTTCCCCTACCATTAAGAGTTTTGACTTTCCAACCACTACCACAGGTTTCATCATCAATTTTCAAAATTATTCACATGGAAACAAAATTGTGTTGTTCCTCATGTTTAACGTGTAGGGTAACGCATAACAAAACTGTTTTGCACCCTAAATGCCTTTGGGTTCATTTAGAAAAAGATTTGGCATTTTTAGGTCGGCTTTCAAAATAGTTTCACAATGTTTCATCACCTGAGTGGTGGGGAGAGTGTTGTAGCTGGAGCAAATCTTTTCTGGCTGGGGTTTTGGTCGAGTGAAAGATTTTTAGAATCATACCAAGGAATGTAGAGTAGAATCTGCCATAGGCTGCTTTGGTCATTTTTGACTGTTTTTCTTGTTTTGAGTCATGGGTGCAGCTTTTGTAAATGTGAAGTAATCTACTTATTTAAGTGATGTAAAATACTTTACAGCTGTTTGGGATAAATTGTTCATTCTTCAGTTACAGAGGTATAAGGTGAGTAAAATCAACATATTTTGAAATGTATCACATAAAACATGGACTCATCTGTCCACGTGTCATCAGTCATGGAAGATCTTGTACATTGAAACAGGAGGTGTTCTTGTACCTTGGTGATATTTGTCAACTAAGTTTCTTTAACATTTAAATAATTTTCCTTCTTGAAAATGGAGATTTGTGTTCAAAGCATAGCAGGAATTTCAACATATTTTTGACTTGTAACTGATTTTTGATATATTAATACATAAAATGACATTGCTTACTTATAATTGGAGTATTGCAGATTGATAATGTAACAAAGACCACCAAATACAATACTGAAGTAATTTTCCCAAGTATAAAACTTTTAAATTTTGATAGAATATTTGCCCTCAAAAGGCAAAGGTCCAGAACTCAATTCATCAAACAGTTTTAACCTGCTAGGAAGTTTCATATCAGCACACACTTTGCTGTAGAGCAAAAAATATGTTCTATTGTAGTATGATAAAGTTTCCAGATTTGTAAATTCTAAAAACATTTTGTCAAAATATAAATTCCAAGTGTTCATCCAATGCAATAATCTCATTTAATTGGTTTGGCTTAAAACATTGACATTCACTTATGTGCTTTTGCAAATGAAATCAAAAGTGGATGAAGGTATCACAGAAAGAAAATCAGGATCTAATTGTGAATCAAATGACATTGGTAGGCTTGATATAGATACTAA
Source organism: Schistocerca piceifrons (assembly GCF_021461385.2). Lineage (NCBI taxonomy): Eukaryota > Metazoa > Arthropoda > Insecta > Orthoptera > Acrididae > Schistocerca > Schistocerca piceifrons. The sequence goes on along the minus strand of NC_060141.1, from coordinate 804,119,765 downwards.
ATTTGGTTTCCTGGAAGAAAAAAAATTGTGAGCATGATTTGCAAGATTAATTCCTCCAACTTCTGCAGAAACAGCATAGATTGATTGAGAACTCCATCTGACCTGCATGGCTGGAGGTATATCTACATACTCAGCAAGCCACTGCACAGTGCTTCGTGGAGGGTACATTATACCACTACTAGTAGTTCTATTTTCTGTTCCAGTCTAAGATAGAGAGAGTGGAAAACAAATGATATATTTCTCCACATCTGTCCTAAATACTCAAATATTGTGTCATGGTCCCTATACGAAATATTTTTGGCAGCAGTAGCATAGTTCTGCAGTCAGCTTCAAATGCCAATTCTCTTAACTGTCATGTTCTTAGAAATGCATATCTTTTTTCCTCCAGGGACTCTGATTTGAGTTCCCACAGCATCCCCGTAACACTTGCATGCTGATGAAACGTGCTAGTAACAAATGTAGCACCACGCCTCTGAATTTCTTTTATGTCTTACTTCAGTCTGACCTGGTGCAAATCCCATTCCCTCGAACAGTACAAAAGTGTAGATAACACTAGAGTGCTATATGCAGTCTTCTTTACAGATGAATCACACTTTCTTAATTGCTCCCAATAATCCAAAGGTGACCATTTGCCTTCCCTATCACTATCTTCATAGGTACTGTGGGATGCTTGGACTTGCAAAGGCTGGTACCATTTGATGAGACCAGAAAGTAACCTTTTCATAGTAACAGCATTCTCATTTTTCATGCTTTTTAGTTAAATATCTGATGTTACAAGCCTCTGGAACATGAAGTAATGAAAAATACTATGTCAAAAAATTGTTACTATTAAGGTGCATTTATAAACATAAAAAATTAAAAATAGCACAGATACATGCAATGTATTCTACAGGGCATTTATTACGGGTTGTCTGTATGTTGGGGTGCAACTTACAACAGCTATGGTGACAGAGACCATACTGGATTTCAGTTACTTGTTTCAGATGGTGAGAGGATTATGTGTGATGTCATTCTGAACTGCTTCTTTCTCAGGAATAAACATGTGAAATCTGTTGTAAGATACCTTTATTTGTGCAGGAGTTATGATCTATGAAATTTTGGGACACTTGTCAAAGTCAGCATTACAGCACACGCTCAATATGACGTCCATTGTGCCAGTCCAGTTTTGCGAGTCATCACAGGATCTGGGGCTCCAGCTGAAAGATCATGGTACTGTGGTGGCCATTCAGTGAAACCCCTCCTACTTATCCAGTGACCTCCAAAATATTTCAGCCAGAAACAATCTGACTTCAGTGGCTTATTGGGGAGGTGCACAGTCTCATTGGAAGGTGGTTGGGGAATCACCGTCTGATTCATCAGTGTTGGAAGCACATAACCATGGATCATATTAAGATACTTCACCCCATTCAAGGTTCCATGAATAAACACTGGACCCACGATACTTGGCCCAAATCCCATGTCAGATCATCAATTTTTGACCATTAGCACATGTCTAGGGATCCACGCACCAGTGTTAGCATCTGACAAGTATAAATGATTTACTTCTCCTTGTGCATAAAAATTAACTTTGCCACTCAACAACACCTGTCATATGAAGTTTGGATTCCTATTACGCTGATCAAAAGCCCAGTCCACAAATTGTACCTGCCAATCAGACTCTCCCTCAGAGACGATACTGAGACTGTAGCTAATACAGGTGCCAGTGGTGTGTGTGTGCAACACACACAGCTTTAAACCTTGACAACAGATGTTACTGATAACCAGTGCATGCAGTGATGTGGACTTACCACAAAGAGTGACAAAATTTCTTACCCTCTTGTCATCAGTGGTTGTTCTTCGATGTCCAATGCATGGCTTGTCAAGTAACTTGAATAGTGTTGTGTGTGAAACACCATTTCTCTCAGGATGCCGGACATTGAAGTCAGCAGCAATCACTCTGGCACTTCACCCACCACTCATTAACACAAATTCAATGTGTCCCTGTATGTGCCATTGTGAATCACCAGACTCAGGAGGATGTCGTTATCAGGAAAAAGAAAACTGGTGTTTTACGGGTCGCAGCATGGAATGTCAGATCGCTTAGTCGGGCAAGTAGGTTAGAAAGTTTGAAAAGTGAAATGGATAGGTTAAAGTTAGATATAGTGGGAATTAGTGAAGTTCAGTGGCAGGAGGAACAAGACTTCTGATCAGGTGAATACAGGGTTATAAATACAAAATCAAATAGGGGTAATGCAGCATTGGGTATAATAATGAATAAAAAAAATAGGAGTGCGGGTAAGCTACTACAAACAGTGTAGTGAACGCATTATAGTTGCCAAGACAGACACGAAGCCCATGCCTACTACAGTAGTACAAGTTTATATGCCAACTAGCTCTGCAGATGACGAAGAGATTGATGAAATGTATGATGAAATAAAAGAAATTATTCAGATAGTGAAGGGAGATGAAAATTTAATAGTTATGGGTGACTGGAATTTAGTAGTAGGAAAAGGAAGAGAAGGAAACGTAGCAGGTGAATATGGAATGTGGACAAGGAATGAAAGAGGAAGCTGCCTGGTAGAATTTTACACAGAGCATAACTTAATCATAGCTAGCACTTGGTTCAAGAATCATAAAAGAAGGTTGTATACGTGGAAGAGGCCTGGAGATACTAGAAGATTTCAGATAGATTATATTATGGTGAGACAGAGATTTAGGAACCAGGTTTTAAATTATAAGACATTTCCAGGGGCAGATGTGGAATCTGACCACAATTTATTGGTTATGAACTGTAGATTAAATCTGAAGAAACTGGAAAAAGGTGGGAATTTAACGAGATGGGACCTGGATAAACTGACAGAACCAGAGGTTGTATAGAGTTTCAGGGAGAATATTGGGGAATGATTGACAGGAATGGGGAAAGAAATACAGTAGAAGTAGTATGGGTAGCTTTGAAGGATGAAATAGTGAAGGCAGCAGAGGGTCAACTAGGTAAAAAGATGATGGCTAGTAGAAATCCTTGGGTAACAGAAGAGATATTGAATTTAACTGAAGAAAGGAGAAAATAAAAAATGCAGTAAATGAAGCAGGCAAAAAGGAATACAAATGTCTCAAAAATGAGATCGACAGGAAGTGCAAAATGGCTAAGTGGAGATGGCTAGAGGACAAATGTAAGGATGTAGAGGCACATATCACTAAGGGTAACATAGATACTGCCTACAGGCAAATTAAAGTGACCTTTGGAGAAAAGATGATGACTTGCATGAGTATCAAGAGCACAGATGGAAACCCAGTACTAAGCAAGGAAGGGAAAGCAGAAAGGTGGAAGGAGTATATAGAGGGTCTATACAAGGGTGATGTTCTTGAGGACAATATTATAGAAATGGAAGATAATGTAGATGAAGATTAAATGGGAGATCTGATACTGCGTGAAGAGTTAGACAGAGCACTGAAAGACCCAAGCTGAAACAAGGCCCCGGGAGTAAACAACATCCCATTAGAACTAATGACAGCCTTGGGAGAGCCAGGCCTAACAAAACTCTACCATTTAGTGAACAAGATGTATGAGACAGGCGAAATACCCTCAGACCTCAAGAAGAATTATAATGATTCCAATCCCAAAAAAACAGGTGTTGACAGACGTGAAAATTACTGATTTATCAGTTTAATAAGCCACGGCTGCAAAATACTAACACAAATTCTTTACAGGTGAGTGGAAAAACTGGTAGAAGCTGACCTCAGGGAAGATCAGTTTGAATTCTGTAGAAATGGTGGAACACATGAGGCAATAATGACCCTATGAATTATCTTAGAAAATAGATTAATGAAAGGAAAACCTACGTTTCTAGCATATGTAGCATAAAAGAAAGCTTTTGACAATGTTGACTGGAATACTCTTTCAAATTCTGAAGGTGGCAGGGGTAAAATACAGGGAGCAAAAGGCTATTTACAATTTGTACAGAAACCAGATGGCTGTTATAAGAGTTGAGGGACATGAAAGGGAAGCAGTGGTTGGGAAGGGAGTGAGACAGGGTTGTAGCTTATCCCCAATGTTATTCAATCTGTATATTGAGCAAGCACTAAAGGAAACAAAAGAAAATTCAGAATATGAATTAAAATCCATGGAGAAGAAATAACAATTTTGAGGTTCGCCGACGACATTGTAATTCTGTCAGAGACATCAAAGGACCTGAAAGAGCAGCTGAACAGAATGGACAGTGTCTTGAAAGGAGGATATAAAATGAACATCACCAAAAGCAAAACGAGGATAATGGAATGTAGTCGAATTAAGTCAGGTGATGGTGAGGGAATTAGATTAGGAAATGAGAAACCTAAAGTAGTTACAGAATTTTGTTATTTGGGGAGAAAAGTAATTGATGATGGTCGAACTAGAGAGGATATAAAATGTGGGCTGGCAATGGGAAGGAAAGCGTTTCTGAAGAAGAGAAATTTGTTAACATCAAGTATAGATTTAAGTGTCAGGAAGTCGTTTCTGAAAGTATTTGTATGGTGTGTGGCCGTGTATGGAAGTGAAACATGGATGATAAATAGTTTGGACAAGAAGAGAATAGAAGCTATTGAAATGTGGTGCTACAGAAGAATGCTGAAGATTAGATGGGTAGATCCCATAACTAATGAGGACGTATTAAATAGAATTAGGGAGAAGAGAAATTTATGTCACACCTTGACTAGAATAAGGGATCGGTTGGTAGGACATGTTCTGAGGCATCAAGGGATCACCACTTTAGTATTGGAGGGCAGTGTGGAGGGCAAAAATCATAGAGGGAGCCCAAGAGATGAATACACTAAGCAGATTCAGAAGGATGTAGGGTGCAGTAAGTACTGGGAGATGAAGAAGCTTGCACAGGATAGAGTAGCATGGAGAGCTGCATCAAACCAGTCTCAGGACTGAAGACCACAACAACAACAACAACAACATTCAGTGATACAAATGTAAAGTTGAATAATATAATAGCCATGGCATTGTTATAATGAACGATGTCATCAACACCCACTGTCACTCATGTTGAAGCACCAAATGCACAGTGAGCTGTGGAAGTATGAGGTGAGAAAGTGTCCTACTGTGTTCATGTAGTATTTGAGAGAACTAACTGTCCCTTGTGTTTTAGTCTTGTCGTGGTTGACAAAAGCTGCTGATAACAGATAGGCAAGTGAAAATGCAAGCACACATGATCTATAGCTTACTTCTGCTCAGAAAGACGTATGCCATAGTCACTAATTCATCGTGTTGTTGACCAGCTTTCACTGTCCCAGCCCCATTGATGAGTTTTATTATTTGCTTAGTTCGACTCTGTCTTAATGTTGACTAAATTTGTCAAGTGAAAGAGGGGACAGCACAGCTGATGAAGAAAATGTCGCCTGTGGCAAACATTCACCAGTAGCTGACGCTGTCTGGCTGCTTCTTGTAATAACTCTTATTCAGAACTCCTTTTTTTACAATAGTTACAGTGATTTATTTCTGATACCTATGTACAGTCAGCTCTTGAGGTACCGCCTACTGCGTTACCAGCCATTAAATTGCTTCTTCCTACTTTCGCTGTTATACACAAAGTTCCTCATTATACATTCTTCATTTCTTTCCTCAGAAGTCCAACAACCATGTCAGAGTAGCCCACCACCGTGAGTCTGGACCTCCATGGAGCAATGTCATCAGCCTCACTGTGTTTGCTCCATGGCGGCCCGCTACTTGCCACGTCAACGAAAGTCTGCGCCGGTTCCTGGCTCGGTGTTTCAATTATCTGCACAAATAAAAACCAAATACTTCCACAGTATTTATGCACATAAGTAAGAAATCCTATCCTGCAACTCAATTTTATCATTAAATTAGAATTTGTGCTAGGTCAGGGGTGATAGATGGCGCATGCAACAGACCACTTGTCGTCTGTTACACCACACATCCCTCCTGTAGCCCCAGCCTACACAAATCCTTCGACATTAACTATATACAAAATTATAATATTTATATAACCTTAAACTCTGCCTTCCATAGACTATCTTGATTACTTGCGCATGTCTGTGTATTATTTCCCATGTAGTATTTCTTACCTTTACCATACCTACTTAATATATAAAGTCTATTTATTCATTATTTATTTCATAAATCATTGTTATTGCACAATGTCTATCATATTATTGTCTCAAATTCTAAGTCATTATAGCCTCATTAACTAGAGTCCTTAATTACTAATCACACTGTTTACTTTTCCTTACACCCCTTTTCTCATCATAACAATTACACACATATGTGTACTTTGCTCTACTTCTGAATATGAAAATGTTGTCATAATTACTTCAACCTTAAGTTGTGGTACCAGAGGTTATACTTTACATTCTTCTTTGTTCCTAGTTTGTTCAGCTCATTTTAATACACCTATGATTAGTATACACACTTTAGTAACCAGTCAACTTATAACAATACATTGTAGTCATTATTAATTTTACTAATTTTACTATTGGTTTTCATAGCTTAATTGTTCAATACAAAGGTTGCTTTGTATTAATTGCTGTACACATTGAGGAATAGGTACAGTTGTTTAAAATATTTCTGCTAACGAGATATATTATATCATCATCATTATTACTGTAAATCATCTTTCACAGCTAATATGGAGGCCAATTTGCCTGTCAGTTAATGCAATTCATCTATTAATATATTCATGGTGATGGATAACCATTCTACACCTGGCATTATATCCCTAACAGACCAAGAGCCCTGCCATTCTGGATCCTGATAGCATCTCACAATAACTATATGTGAGCACTGCCCTTCTGGGTCCTGATAGCATCTCATTTAATAATGGAGAGCCTGCCTCTTGGGTCAAGTTACATCTCCTTAAATATATCTATATGTAGGTATCTCTCTTTTGAGGTAAGACCCTTCCATTCTACAACATTCCAAATACATAATAACCGAAACTGCCAACCCCGTAAGACTATGTTTCACCAACCACGTTTCCTCCTTATTTATAGTTTATCTACATATATCCCTTCATCTCTATACTTAAACATTCCTGTACCTGCCTCCATCTTTAAATAACATTGGCCTCTAGCTATTTTGCTTTAATTTTTAATTGTGGTTGTTACCAGTCAACTACTGATGTCTAAGTATCTACTCTCCTGATACTCCTCCCGTTAAGGCGACATCATTACATGTATTATTAACAGTGTGCACAAGCTTGATCATATAAATCCTATATCCCCAAATAATAAATAAAAATACACAAAGAGACATACCCACTTCCTCAGCCAGTAAAGAACTATGTATCCATGTTTACTATGAATAGCAATTGTCTTCTTTAATGAATGGCTTTATATGTTCCAATTTTTATAATCCTATATCTTTACCTGTTGCATGATCTATTAGGTATACTGCCTTTTGAAATGGTATGTTTAATATCTCGTATTTTCCTTGGAATCGTAAGAAGAATTTCTCTTTAGAACCAGTTAAAGATGAACGATGTGGGTGAGATCTTGGTAGTACTTTATTGCCCACTTTAAATGTAGATGTTGGTCGACACTCATTAACTTTTTTAAGTCTATTGTCTGCACTTGGTAATAACCTCTTCATGATTTCTTCATTAATAATACATTGTCTGTTTAATGTATATTGTGGCCATGGGAAACATTTTAGTAATGGTTCTCCTACAAATGTTCCCTGTTCAACTTCAATGGGTACTAAACCCATTGATATGTGTGGCAATTCATTAAGTACTGTTTTTAATTCCTGTAATCATAACGCCCAGTTAGTATGTTTATCGTAACAATACATTCGTAAGTGTTGCCCTAGTTCCTTCATAACTCTTTCTGCTGGATTGTATTCTGGATGGTACCTTGAAATTTTTATTTGTTTAATTGACTCCCATACTATGAAATTCCACAATGTTTTACTAATAAACTGTGGGCCATTATCTGATAATAAACGTTTTGGTTTTACCACATTGACGAAGTATTTCTGCAACAAAGTGGTAACTGACTCTGTCGTTGCTGCCTTTATAGGATAAAGTTTCACATACTTAGACCAACAGTCCATTGCTACTAAAATGTATTTTACACCTCCTTTAATAGCTGGTAATGGACCATAAAAGTCTAGTGCCACTATGTCCAATAAGCCCTTAGGTATTATAGGAAATAACTTATATTGGTGTATCCATTTACCATCTTTTGCTTCCTGGCGTAACTCACAACTTCTAATTACCAGTGTTACCTTCCTTGACATATTTTTAAAATAATAAAACCTATTTAAATGTCTTAAACACTTTTGAACTCCAAAATGTGCATACCCCTTGTGTATGTACCATATCAGATCTTTTACTACAGTGTGAGGGATGCATAATCTCCAATCATTTGTTTGTATTCTGTTTCTCCAAAATAATACATCCTGAGTCCATAACCAATGTTCTTTAGATGTTGTTGGTAATCTATCACTTTTCAAAGATCTTACTATTGGACCAAAATAATCATCTTAATGTATATCTGATTTGATCCTACCCTGTAAGCTATTCTCTATGTTATTTGCTGACCTTATAAAATAAACAGTAAAAGTAGATCTCGGTCCTTCTGTTCGATCTTCTATTTGCATACCTAATGGCAATCTTGACTAAGCATCTGGAATAATATTGCATTGTCCTTTGACATAGTGTATTGACACATTGTACTCCTCAAGAAACAGTGCCCAGCGCATCAATCTAATGTTGAGCTGCTTACTCACCATTAGAAATTGCAAAGCCTGATGGTCAGTGTCTACATGAAAGTGTGTTCTGCCTAAAAGGTAATGAAATTTACAGATTGCCCAAACCAAAGGAAGTAACTCTTTTTCAGTCATACTATAGTTGATTTCACGTTTATTTAATGCATGACTTGCGAAAGGCAATGTGTAATGTGTCCAGTTTGTGTTGTTGAAATCACCTTGAAACAACTCTGCACCCAACCCGTACTCAGATGCATCCATTGACAAACAAAATTCTGAATCTGAATGAGGATGATGCAGTATTTCAGACGTCAATATTGATTGTTTGATATCTTGGAGAGCCTGTTCCTGATTGTTTCCCATATCCATGTCGTTTTAGCCCTTAGTAATCATAACAAGTGTGGATTATTCATGGATTGTCCCTTTATGAAGCGTCTGTAAAAGCCTACTAGTCCTAAAAGTGACTTTAGTTGTTTTGAATTCTTCAGTGATGGACATTCTGTTACCACTTTTAATCTATCTGGATTCAGCGAAATTCCATTTGTTCCTACAATATGTCCAAGAAACTTTACAGTTTGTTTCACAAATGATGATTTTTATAGTTTTATCGTTATTTCTCGCTGTAGTAATGTATCTAAAGTACTATGTAATAAACACAAATGCTCTTTCCAGGAAGCAGATGCTAACATTAAATCAATATATACTACTATTTGTTTCAATAATTCTGGGCCCAAGGCTTTATCTAAGGCCCTAATGAAAACAGCTACACTAATATTGAGTCCAAAAGGTAATACTTTGAGTGTGATAACTTTGTCCATTGAATAAGAAAGCTTTGTATTTATGTGCATGTTTCGATAATGGGATTTGCCAGTATCCTTTATTAATAATGTATTGTTAAGAAAATCTAAACACACTGCATGTTTATACAACCAGTCTGCCCCTAACAAAATTTTATCATCAGATTTCTTGTGACTAAAAATGTGTGATGAAATGTGTAGGATAAAATAGTACAACATAGTCTTGTTTCTTCTGTTACTACCTTACTTTTCTTTCCATCTATTCCTCGTAAGTGGTCTCCTGTAACTGGTAATACTAGACATTTAATGTGTTTTCTCAGTTCTGTGAAAACTTCTAGTGATATTATACTGACCTCACTGAATAAGTCCAGCGCAAATGAAATTGGATAACTTTCCACATAGTCTTGTACTGTCAGTAATACAGTTTGGTGTGTAGTGGTATTTGTAATTTGTTCTGTTAAAAAATTTACACAACAATGAACATCAGTTGGGTCTGAAGTACTTACTTTACGTTCTGCGATGCGACCCTCTGCCCAGAACGTACCTCGTTTTTTGAATTTGTGGTCTGTTGATAGTAATCATTATCATTTCTTTGACTCTTAAAGCCCTTGGATCATTGAACCCATTCTTGTGATCTATTGTTATTATTATGTCTCTCTCCTGATCTATGATTTGAATTAGATGAAGCATTATATCCATTCGGTAGCTGCTGTATTGTATTTTGTATGTTAGAAGTGTGTTGCTAGTATTATATAAATATCTATTTGTTCTGTCTGTTTGCTCTTTATCAAACATATCCAGATGTTCTAATACTGTCAACAACTGTGTTACTGTTTCCCAACCTTTACAAAAAAACTTCTTTTTGTATCTGTACTGGCAAACGTATTAACAATACATCAGCCAGTTGATCCTCAGGTATAGGATTATCTAAGTATCTTCCTTTCATTAAATGATTTTGCACATAAGCTTTCAATGTTCGCTTATGCCTCTTATTGAATGGTGGATTCAGAAAGTACTTTCGTAACTTATCTTGAGCTCCCTTTGACCGAAACCTTTCCTTAAATTTATTTCCAAAGTCTAACCAAGAAGTAAATTCTTCTATGTGTGTTATTCCCCAATCGTGAGCTTCATATTCCATATATCCTATTACAAAATCGATCTTACATGCAAATGTCCAGGTCTCAGGTAATGAACTAGAGAAAACCTTTAAAAACACAATTGGATGGGTCTTACATTAGATTTAAAGTATGGAAAATGTTTCACTAAATTACTGTTATGCTCAATAAAGTGACATTCTTGGTTTAATTTAATTTAGACAAGATTCAAGATTTTTCGTATTTGCTTCTATTTGGTCATTAAGTCTTTTATCCAAATGTTGTTTTAAGTCATTTAAAGTTTTAGCCTGTGCATCAAATTTCTTGTTTTGTTCATCTCCAAAGTCTGTGAAAGCTTGTTTCTGTTCCTGTTTTAATTCATTTAAATTCTGAGCCTGTGTTTTTGTAAAGTTCGTGAAAGTTCTGATCAAATAATTGTTGCATTTGTTGTAATAGCTGCTCCATATTTGCACTCATATTGCGTGTTAATATTGGCATGTAATAGTAATATCTTTTTCTTTTTCTCTGTCATTTTTTTTTATATAAACATTACTGTATTGAAATCACTTTATATTCCAAATATCACTGATCACCTTATAGTAGTTAATTATATTTAAACAGTTGTAGCTCACCATATGTGAATTGTAGTGGTTGGCTTGTTGGCTAGCATCGTATGCTGGTGTGTCTCGGCTGTAGCACAGCTGGCGTCATCTGCTGTGGTGTAATTAACTTCGTTGGGGATATAGCTGTAACTCGTGGCATCACTCACTTGTTGGTTGTTCTCGATGTTTGTAAGTGGTGGTTAAACCGTCTTATCATGTGTTTGTATTCGTTTTGTTACTTCGTGCTTTTCGTTATACTCGATCACTTTCAAAGAATAAACAGTTTCACTTCTCTCATATGTTCTATTTTCATATGTAAACATTTTTATTTTAATTAGATTAATTCATTGCTTCAAGGTTCAAAGATGTGAAATTGTCTTCCAATTGCAGAGTCACCAAGTGTGCTGTCGCCACCCTACTAATGAGTTTTATTATTTGCATAGTTTGGCTCCATCTTAATGTTGACTAAATTCATCGAGTGAAAGAGGGGACGGTGCAGCTGATGAAGAAAATGTCACCTATGGCAATTATTCACCAGTAACTGACGCTGTCTGACTGCTTCTCATAATAACTCTGTGTGTCGGAGTATCCCGCCGCCATGACTCTGGACCTCCATGGAGCAACGTCATCAGCCTCACTGTGTTTGCTCCATGGCGGCCCGCTACTTGCTGCATCAACGAAAGTCCGCGGCAGTTGCTGGCTCAGTGTTTGAATTATCTGCACATATAAAAACCAAATACTTCCACAGTATTTATGCACATAACTAAGAAATCCTGACCCGCAACTCAATTTTATCATTTAATTAGAATTTGTGCTAGGCCAAGGGCGATAGATGGCGTATGCAACAGACTACTTGTTGTCTGTTACACCACAGGCTGTTGCAGCAACTTACCCTATAGTACCCATCTCAGTCGCTGACATCACAGGAAACATTTGGTTCTTAATAGATATCCTTTTTATCCAGCCAGCTGTCCCTCACTCTATAGAATGATTCAGCTCTCTGAAGCAGTTTTGTAGCTTATTGCCCATATATAATGGTCAGTAAGCTGAGCATTCGAGGTAGGGTTGCCAGCTGGGATAAGTGTTACATTCAGATGCATATTTTGTCCCAAAAGCTGGACTACCACTTTAAATAGAACTGAACAGTTGGGTATTTTCACTTTTTGGTCAACAATTACTTCGAGGGGGTACTAACATTAGCTGCAATAGGCTATTATAATAATTCAATGGGTAAAGGTGAAAATTTGTGCCAGACTGTAACTCAAAGCCTGATTTCCTGCTTCACATGAGTGTTTGCCTTAGCTGTTTCAGCTATCTGAACACACCCTCTATCTGACCCAAATTCACAACTTCAAGCATGGTAACTGATAACATCCTCAGTGCATGTGCACGATAGGGTTCAAACCTCTAGTGGGAATACAGAAATTGCTGCAAACAATGAGCTGAATGGATACATACCTTGTATGTGGGATAGGTTTAGAGTTTGGGTCAAATGAAGGGTGTGCTCAGGTAGCCAGAATGTTTTAGGTGACTGCTCATGTAAAGCAGGAAATCTGGGTTTAAATCCTAGTCCACCACAAATTTTTAGCTTTCACCAGTGAATTGTTTCAATGTCCAATTGATGCTGATATTGGTATCTTCCTCCAAAAATTGATAATTACAGTCACTGTATCAATAACAGAAGTATGTTCTGCTGGACATGACTGATGGAACATGCCACACGTATGTAATAGTAGTCAGATTTGTGATATCAACATGCAACATGTTTAATGGGGAAAAAAATTGAACAGCCTTGTAATTAGGAAGCTATAATATCAACTATGTGGTCTGTCTTCCGAAATGTTTTGCCTTTTTCCTAAGCTATTCGTATGTCAAAATACTTGTTCCTTATTAAAGAAAATAAACAATTATCTAGCCTACAGAGACAGAAAATTTATACCCAATAACTTTGGTTACTTTAAATGAGAAATGGATACTGAAGTATAGCTTCTTATATTTTTGTAAATCTAATTAAACACATTTTAAAAAGAACTTTAGTTTTCTTGGAAATCAGGTACCAGAATTCTTGACAGAATAATTTTAAATTACAGGACAGTGTCGTATTAGTTGATTTCAGTTTGTGTTTTTTTATGAAATGAGTACAGACTTCAGATGTCGATAATAACTCTGGGAATTGCATAGTAATATTCTGCCACTTTCAATAGTGCTTAATGAAAATGAAGCTGCAGATTGAAAGAAGCTGTCGTTTTAGTGTGTCAGTATCTTTTTACATGCAGCTGTCTTTTTTTTTCATTAAACTCATGAAATTTTGTCACTGATCAAAGAAATTGCCAGAACAGCGTTTAATGTTCTCTGCTTGAGAAGTTGCCCAGTTCTTGACAGTTGTACCCAGGTTGGATCATCAGCTAATGTCATTAGGTGTACTGCACTTTAAAAAAATAGGGGTTCATAAAAATTCTTTGTTAGTGAAGACCAGAAGTATAATTTTTGATAAGTAGTTCCTAATAAATGAGCTGTTTTCAGATAACAACATATTTAGTGTTAATCAATAATTGATAGAATACATTGTCATAAATTATTGCTGTATGGATTATACAACCTTACAACATTTTTTAATCTCAATTTGTTTGCTATTTGATATTCGAATTGTATTAGTTATCAGTAAAAAATTATATTTATGATCTTTACTAATGGATTTTCTCTGAATGCCAAGATTTCATTACATGCAGATCACTCATCTCCAGTTAGACTGTCTGTGGCGGCATGGTTTCTTTCTTCCATTACCTGGACCTAACTGTGAATGCACTGCGGCAGATCATGGGTAAGAAAGCTATGCAGAAACCTACTGTACTGAAACTTGCACCAGGCAGCATACAACGCAACTATTCCAAGAATCAGAAAAGGTCTTAATTTTGAATGAAAGGTGGAAATAATGGCAAAGCTTTGGTATATTCTGGAATTTGATAATTTACACATTCACTGCCAAGCCCATGATAATCCAAACACAGTCATGCACAAACCCTTTCATTCATGTTAGCAAGTTTATGGTAACATATTTCCCAAAACCTGAACAGCTACTAAGCACAGATTGTACTTAAATGAAAATGCTTGCCATACTATTATGTTTATCGATGTCTAATACACTCAATTTTTCAGTCAATGAACTGCTCAATATGCCACATAGAATTACTGTCTTCTTTTCATACACAAAATTACATTCATTGCCACGCAACTGAACTTCTGCGTCATATTCAGAGACAGTGGAGTTCTTGATAACAAAACACAATAAGGGCATTAACATAAACTAGTTAAAACTTTTGATAAAGTGTTACTGCCAACTGTTTGAAAGATGTTGCAATGCTTGGCATCTGAAAACATAGCAAATTTGTACTCTACACCATTCACAACTGTAGGTACATAATTAACATAAATAAAGGCGAAGAGGATCCAGGACAGGACGCATTTCTCTCCCAGACACTAATCCACGGGTATTACTAAATGACTAACCTGGTTCATGATACCCAGCACCAGTTGCATATTGCCTATGTAATGGCTTCCAGGACCAATGAAATTTGACTTTCAAAATTTCATAAATATCTTTCACTTTCAGCCAGTAATTAAATTCCTGTCATGGTCTACTCATTAGGAGGTATAATCTTAGGTCAAATGTTGAATGGTAACTGTTGGAATCTGGCACCTCATACAAATACCAGGGTGTAATCCCTCATAGGGATATGAAAAGGAAAGATCATGTAGGCTCAGTTGTGGGTAAAGGTGGTAGACTACAGTTTATTGACAGAATACTGGGAAAGTATAGTCAGTCTATAAAGGAGATAGCTTACAAATCACTCGTGTGAACTGTTCTAGAATATTGTTAAAGTGTGTGGACCCTTACCAAATAAGTCTAGCAGGGCATATTGAATGTATACAGATAAGGGCAGTATGAACGGTCAGAGGTTGCAATCCACTGAGGGAACTGACCTGGAACCCTCTTGAAGACCGACACAATTGATTCTGAGAAAGTTTGCTGACAAAGTTTATAGAACCAGCTTTATATTATGGCTTTGCAAATGTACTGTAGTCCTCTCTGTATTCCTCACATAGGGATCATTTGGATAAGATAAGAATAATTACTGCATGCACAGAGATGTTGTGTAAGTAGGTGTGTACCCACACAAACACAGTTAGAAATCAGAAACTAACAGAGTCTGAACTCAAGTTTATTTTTTATTTTTTTCACATATAACAGGTTGTCAAATAAGAGAATACACAAACGGAATCAACAACAAAGAGTAAAAAGATAGGTATGAGAATCACAATCAATGGCTCTCTTCTCTGTGACACCCGTGCGAACTGTGGAGAATAATCTCTGTGGTTGGCGCGAATTTTACGCGTCAGCTGCGATCGACGTGTGCGGTAGTCACCACATGAGACCCCTTGGTGAGAGCGGAGCTCAGATGTTCCTCTCTGTAGCGGGCAGGCAAGTGCACTTGTCTGCCAGAATGGGTGGTGCATCAAGGCTGCTGCTTTACTGACTGCAGAGGTAGCGGAGTGGGGTTCTGCATCGTTGTCTTGTGCTGATCGCTGCGCAATGCTGACATCGCCAGAGTGTCTTGAAGTATATAAGCAGGTTTCACTATACTTAGCGATATGGTGGCTGTTCCCCATTCAGTACTATGTTTAGGGTGTATGCATCTCTGCATATCATGCGATGAGGTCCAGTGTATGGCGGGTGTAGTGGTGGTTTGACACCATCTGTGCGTAACAATACATGCATGCAAGTTTTTAAATCATTGTGCATGAATGCTACCGGGACTCCATGTCTGGAAAGTTTCACAGGTTTGATTTTCTTGATCATTTCTCTCAATCCTTGTAAATATTCTGACTCGACATCTGCATTCGGTACCCCTCATTCGTCAGCAAACTCTCCGGGCAGAAGTATTGTTTCTCCGTAGAAAAACTCTGCCGGGGAGGCATCCATATCACATTTAAAGATTCTCCTAAGACCTAACAGTACAATGGGCAATGCTTCCATCCATTTAGTACCATGGCAAATGAGGGCTGCTTTTAAGGTACAGTGCCATTTTTCTACCATTCCATTGCTTGCCGAATGGTAGGCGGTGTTGTGGTGATGGCAGTATCCCCAGAATCTAGCTAACTGAGCAAATAGTTCTGATTTGAACTGTCATCCTCTATCAGTTGTTGTATGCAGTGGGTAGCTGATTCTCGATATACAAGTTCACATGAACGCCGTTGCCAGAGTTTCCGCCAAGATGTTATCGGTAGATATTGCTTCCGGCCAGCATGTATACCTGTCAATGATTGTTAGCAGATTGCAATTACCACCTGATGGTGGAAGACATCCTACGACATTCAGATGAATGTGCCTTTATATCCGACAATTGTCCAATTGGAGGGCGCATGTGTCTGCTCACTTTGCATAGCTGACAGCTTGGGCAAGATCTAGTCCAGTTCCGGCAATCGGGGTCTATACCTGGCCATACAAATCTTTCGGACACCAGTCTGATAGTTGCTTGAACACCGGGGTGAAATAGGCCATGGAGACAATCGAACACTCTTCTGCGATGTGTGATTGGAACATAAGGGCGTGATCGATCATGTTGTACATCACAATGTAGTCGTACATATTCCCCAGGCACATCAACTAGCTGTAACTTCAACGCCGTGTTGTCGTCACTCAACAGGGTATTTAGCTCATCATCTTCCTGCTGGGCTCGTGCTAGTTTGGCCATAGTTGCAGACTGTGTTATACTGGATACCTGTGACAAACAATCAGCTACCACATTAGTTAAACCTGCGATGTGGTGTAAGCCTGTGGTGAATTGGCTTATGAACTCCAATTGAGATTACTGCCTTGGGGAGCATTTGTCACTGTTCTTGTTGAATGCGTAAATCAAGGCTTATGATCGGTAAAAATTACTTGTGGTCTGAAGTGTTTGATCACTAAATATATAGCCATAAGTTCTCTATCATAAGCAATCCAGCGTTGTTGTGCTGGTGACAACTTGTGCGAATAGTATACCAGAGGTTGCTATGCGCCATCCACCAATTGTTGCAGGGCTGCACCAACACCGAACTGGTTAGTGTCCACCACCAGTGCCAAAGGTGCTTCTAGTTTATTGTGTGCCTGCAGTGCGGCCTGAGCTAGGCTCTGATGTGTCACTTTGAATGCTGCATCAGATTCCTCATTCTATTGCATGGTTGCATTGCTGCGAACCTTTGGGCCGGCTAATAACGCGTTTAATGGTGCCTGCTGTTCAGCTTTCCATGGTAGATGCCTTCCATAAAAATTTAACATGCCTAGGTATCTTCTTAATTCTTTGACCATAATAGGCTTGGGCATGTGTAGAATAGCCTCAACTTTTCCGGGTAAGGGCGCTGAACCTGTAGCAGATATGCGATGACCTAGAAATTTCACTTCAGGTTGGCAAAACAGTCATTTTGCTGTATTTAACACTATTCCAAACTTCTCTAAGCGTTGGAGTACTTCTTTTAAATGTTGCTTGTGCTGTAAATTGTTTGCAGAATATATGAGAACGTCATCCAGGTAGGCAAAACAGAAGGTCAATCTTCGTAATACAGAATCCAGAAAACGTTGCCATGTCTGTGGGGCATTTCCCAGACCTAATGTCATGAAATTACTTTCAAACAATCCAAAAGGTGTTGTTAGGGCGGTGTTTGGCACGCCTTCTGGCGCTACAGGAATTTGTGTATAGCCCTTTGCGCAGTCTAGCACACTAAAGACTGTGGCACCGTGCAGTGCGTGATTGTAGTCCCTTAACGAAGGTACAGGATAACAATCCGGAATAGTTCTGACGTTCAGTGCTCTGTAGTCGCCACACGGACGCCAGGCTCCACCTTTTTTTGGTACGAGGTGTAAGGCTGACGCCCATGGACTGGATGATTGGCGTGTAATTCCTTCTTTAAGCATTAGCTCGAATTCCGCTTTAGCTATAGCGGGGCATTCCGGTGCTAGTCTCCTAGGTTGACATGGCACAGTCTGTGATTTTTATGTAGTGTACTGTATCATGCAACACTTTCTGTGGTGCTCCTGGTGGTTTCATTAATTCAGGAAAATCCGCTAGGGATTGCGCGGTACTCTGTGTCTGCCATGTGTACAAACTTAATACTGGTACAATCTGTGTCACGATAATAACAAGCCGTTGATAGGTTTGCGAGACTGTCTATTAGGCAACCATTGGCCAAGTCTGGCAAAAGTCTGAAGTGTGATAAGAAATCAGCTCCTAGTATTGCTTCTGTGACGTCTGCTACCGTGAAATTCCATTAAAAATCTCTAGGGAGTCCCAAGTTCAGATTCTCTTGTTGTAATCCGTATGTTGAAATCTGTGAATTGTTGGCAGTGGATAAGTTAAATGTAGTGCACGGCCAGTAACAGTGCAAGGAATTGATGGTATACTGAGCTCTGAACTGGTGTCAATTAAAAATTTCCTGCCTGGCGCACCATCTGTTATAAAAACGCGTCAAGATGCAGGAAAATAGGAGGCAGCATCTACTGCCACTTTCCACTCCGATTTCTACATCTACATCTACATCCATACTCCACAAGCCACCTGACGGTGTGTGGTGGAGGGTACATTGAGTACTTCCATCGGTTCTCCCTTCCATTCCTGTCTCATATTGTTCATGGAAAGAGGGATTGTCGGTATGCCTCTGTGTGGGCTCTAATCTCTCTGATTTTATCCTCATGGTCTCTTTGTGAGATATACGTAGGAGGGAGCAATATACTGCTTGACCCCATGGTGAAGGTATGTTCTCAAAACTTCAACAAAAGCCTGTACCGAGCCACTGAGTGTCTCTCCTGCAGAGTCTTCCATTGGAGTTTATCTATCATCTCTGCAATGCTTTCGTGATTACTAAATGACCCTGTAATGAAGCTCGCTGCTCTCCGTTGTATCTTCTCTATCTCTTCTATCAACCCTATCTGGTATGGATCCCACACTGCTGAGCAGTATTCAACCAGTGGGTGAACAAGCGTTTGGAGAAAGAACATGGGCTAATGCATTTATGTGCTTACTCTCCATACCGACTATGATACCAACAAATGATCTGTCTGTCTGTTCTCGGTTGTAAATTGCAATGCGAAATGACTTCCATGTCGTCATCGGCTATGGCTTCTCTGATTGACAATGATGCCATTCCACATTAGTTTCAAGAGCCGTGTGCATAGGAGATCGACCTTGGCGGTTAGTGCATTGTAATCCACCCAAGACACCATAGTAGATGCAGCTTCTATGCTGACATTTATGTCTACAATACTGACCTGTGTGTTCGGTGTGATCGCTTCCAGTATGCAGTCGGCAAGTTCTGCTACTATGCCCAGTGACATCTCCTTCTGCATGCCGATGACTGCTGTGGTGGCAGGTGAGAACTCCACAGGGTCAACCTTGCTGCAGAGATGGCGCAGGAACTGTGAAGGTTTCCTGTCACCAATTTCTTCTTGTGTCAATACTTGCTGGATTCTATCTTCTTGAGAAATGGCTAGGCATCATATCAGTTCAGTCTTTAACTGTTCATATGCAGTCTCTGTTGGAGGAGCTGTTATGATATCCTGAACTTCAGTTGCGTAACGATGATCGAGTTGGCTTACTACGAGGGGAAACTTAGTTGTTTCTGCAGTTATTCCCACGTAAGTGAAACTCTCTTCCACCTGTGTGAACCACAGCATAGGGTTGTGTGTCCAAAATTGTGGTAAGTGAACCGCTAGTCTTGACACTGCTGGCGTGTCCATATCCGTATCTGCTGTTTGTTTTGCAGTCGGGGTCACCAGTGTTGCGTAAGTAGGAGTGTACCCATGCAAACACAGTTACAAATTGGAAACTAATGGAGTCTGAACTCAAGTTTCTTTTTTTATTTCTTTCACATATAACATGTTGTCAAGTAAGAGAATACATAAAAGAGAATTGACAACAAAGAGCAAAAAGGTAGGTATGAGTATCACAGTCAACAGCTCTCTTCTCTGTGACGCCCGTGGTTGGCGCAAATTTTATGCGTCGGCTGCAATCGACGTGTGCGGTAGTCACCACAGAGGCATTCAGTCATTCACTCTTACTGCACTCCGTACATGAACTGAATAGGAAGAATTCCTAATAACTGGTACAGTGGAAAGTAGCCTCTGCCATGCACCTTGCGGTGATTTGTGGATTGTAGATGTAATGCCTTGAGTAGATGTCATGAGGCATTGTAGCTTGTGATGTGCAACTTACCCAGACTACATTCGTGCAGTATTCCATACTGAGAGTACTTCATGACTTCAGACTTTAACTGTAGGTTCTAACCTTCTCCAAATTTTTGCTTGCACATATCTGTAAGATATTTAGATCTTCAAATAGCTAGAAATTTCTGATTGCCTTAGAAATAATTTAAAAATGTGGGAGTTTCATTCCTTAAGGAACTGGAGGTTTGCTGTTTAGTGTCAAATAGATATAGCTACTTGTCTTGGCTGAGGTTTGTTCTATGGATTATACTAGGACATCTATCATAATATTTTTATCTGCTTGAGCCTCAATACATTTTGTTGCATGGGAATTATATTATCAATTTAAGCTAGATTTTAGCAAACACTTTAGCCACCATATTGCTTGTCTTCAAATCTGATAATATGCCTTTGAAGTTAACAAAGCCTGACACAAACAGATTACATTCCTGCTTTTCTGTCCATCAGCTTTTTGATTATCCATGACTATTATTGTATACTGCACAAAATTAGTACAGTTTTTACACAGTCAAGATGACAGGACTCTTATTTTTTTGTTATATCAGATGTAAGTTTTTAGTTAAGTACATAACATAGTGATTTGAGCACATATTTCTATTAATAGTTGTAGGGATGATTTCAGTTTAATCTGACCCATATTTTATAAGTACAGAAAAACATATTACGATTCTTGTGCTTTTGAACCTTTCCCATTTTCTCAATCTATGTTATAGCTTGCTCAGCATTTTATGTGATGTATTAAATTAAATTTTTGTTTAGGCAATTGTTGTTGAGTTTAGAATATTTCTGTTTGCAGTTATTGTGCCTATGGAATAACCATGTGCTGATTCAGAATTATCTAGTGTATCAGTGGACTATTCATACTGAACTCCTTCCTCCTTAGTAGAGTAATAATCTAACTGTTGTGTGCTGACATTATGAAGCTCTCGTGGTACTTTGATGTGTTGACTTGCTGTTTAGTGTGATTATCCATATATAGGGTGATTATAATCAAAGTTAAACTTTCAAATCATTGTATAAATAACACCACTGATATGAATGACATCAAACTGCAGTGGAATATTATCAGAGATGGGGAAAACGTATGGCAGAAGAAAAATAAATAGTTACAAAATGTAGCAATAGCACTGCAAGCATCATAATGTAATAGTGTTCAACCACAAAACAGAAATGAATTGTACAACAATGCTTAAGGTGTATGTTTCATCTTAAACAAACTGTGCTACTCAGTGTACATGGGTGTAAAGGTGTGATACCATAAGTTATGTAAGACCACCAGCCACAGCAGGTTCACATCACATTGAACGACAAAAATTGATTTTTAATTGTCTTGAGGCCAAAAACCGCATAAAAAGAATCAATCAAGATCAAATCAGATCAGATTATTAATTTCTGTGTCATTGGCTCAAAATATGTTCAATATACTGCCCACTGTTTTTCGCAACAAGTTGAAATCAAGAAACAGCATGTTCCATAACTGATCGAAGTGTTTCTGGGGTCATGTTCAGAAAGTGTTGCACTATACATGACCTCAGTGCAGCTAAGTTTGCAATCAGAACACTGAACACAATGTCCCTGAGGTAGCCCCACAGCCAGAAGTCACATGGATTAAGATCAAATGACCACGATGGCCAAGATGTAAGGAAGTGGCGGCTGATAATTCTAGCTTTTCCAAAATGACACTTCAGCAACTGCTTAACTGGACTTGCAATGTGTGGAGGCATGCCATTTTGCATAAAAATAATCCCAACCACACATCCAAGCTGTTGGAGAGCTGGAATGATGTGGTTGTGCAAAAGAGACTGACAGCACTTAGCAGTGATGGTACAAGTAATAAGATCAAAAGCACTTCTCTTTGTAAATGATGCTGTAGCCCCACACCACACAGTGACCTTTTTAGGATGAAGGGGAACTGGTTGATTTGAGTGTGGATTTTCCTTTGCCCATATTTGACAGTTCTGCATATTGACATATCCTGTCAGATGGAAGTGTACTTGATCTGTCTACAAAATCTTCCACAGCCCATCTCAGTTGGTACCATATTCAAAGGTCTGTCATCCTAGACCTCACTTATGTTGGCACCAATCCTCATTTTTATATTGGTGTCTACTACTGGGAGAATCACAACTGTTTGTCACTGAAGATTGTTCTGCATCCCTGCAAGCAGGAATACGAAGAGTTTCAACCAGATGTATACCTGCTCTCCTTCACTTGGGCAAAAGATGTCAGCTGCCTATGGGGCAACTTCATTCCATAACAGTGTGATAGAAATGTGACAGATAAGAAGCTCTACCTGCCAAGTAGCGTGCTTGATTCAGTACTGTATGTGTCTCAGCTTTACTAACATGCCCTTCAGCATTATAATAGCCAGGGTAATGAATAAAAGTTTGGTGCCTATCTACACACATGCATTCTCTGGCACTCTTCAACAGAGTAGTTACTCATTGCACATTATTAAGTATTAATGGACTACTGCTTTAGATTTACTAGAAAGCAGACAGCTTACAAGAAATACAGTGCAAGATACCAGCTGTTGCCTGGCACCTCAAATGTGTAAGTTGTTTCCAAATTTTTTATGAGGAGTCAGTGAGTAATGTTAGTTTGAACACTCTATACCCATACCCAGAAAGAGAGAGAGAGAGAGAGAGAGAGAGCTACTCTGTGTCTAAATTAGCACGTAAAATTTCATGCTGAAGATGTAAGCACTTGAACTAGTATTGATAAAGGCCACTAATCCAAGGAATTTTTTAATTTCTTACATACTTTTCTATATTATGTAAATGCAAATAACAGTGTATCCATTGCAACTTGCATCACATCATTTTAAAATAGGTCAAATGTACACCATTAGTTGTGCTCTAATGTCATAACGTCTTTTCAAAATGTAAGTGAAAATATGGAATTATTTCACCAATGCAGAAAACTTAAGTTGTGTGGTCAAATGCAAGTAATGTTAATAGGCATTATTGTGGCATTGCTCTTGCATTCTGCCACTATTCCACATGAGGTATAATTCACCTCCTTAAATGTAACAACTGCATTTTTGTGTGTTGGATGAAAAACTGAAGCAGATTTAATGCTCTTTAGATCCATACAGTTGGTGAAAATGGAGTTGTACCTCCAAACCACATTTGACAATAATTAATAAGTGATCAATTTGTGACTGACAGAATAACGACCAATTCAAGACTCTCTACATTTGTTTGTGTTACTGCATGTTGACAAAAATTTTTGTTATGTGATGTCCATAAAGTCATTCCTTCATAACAGTTTGTTGTAAAGTAATAACCTGATTGCATGGTTATCACATCAATATTTTAAATACAAGCAAGTCACTGAAGTGGAGTTTCCATAAATCTCTAATTTCTTCATGTATGTTCTGCACATTATCATCCACATGTTAAAAATGTACCAGTAAACATCTGATCCCTTAAAGAATCAAACACCCCTGCATAAAACAGTGTCAATGGTCTGATTACTTTAAAAATGAATTATTGTGTTAAATGTTTGACTTCAAGTAGCTGGTGCCCATTACCACACTGCAGTCCACTTACCATGGGTTGGAAACCACTGCTCTCCACTGTTCACAACTGCACGTACATCATTAGCCTACATCAGAGACAGTAATGGATATAGGTCAGTATTTATTGTATGCCCAAACAGTAGTCCATCATCACTACCTAATGACTAACCTGGTTCATGGTACCCAGCACCAGATGCATGGTGGCTATGTAACAGCTTCCAGGGGCAACAAGAATTTGAGTTTCAACATTTCATATATATTTTTATATTCAGTCAATAATTAAATACCTGTTTTGAGCTACTCATTAACAGATATAATGTTAGGTCAAAGGTTTAACACAGTTTGACTGTAATATGGGCATTGACGATTTGATTGATCATGATCTTGAAAAAACTACAAATACTGTTTTTAATGACATCTTAAATTGGTTCTCCTCAAATGGTCAAATGGTCTCTCGCTCAACGCTGATAAAACTCATTATATGAGGTTCCATACATCACAAAGTAATCCCGATGAAATTGACATAAAATGTAGAGATCAACCAATACAGAAAGTTGAAGACACAAAATTCCTGGGTGCTTACATAGACAGTAAATGTACTTGGTCAGTTCACATTCTTCATCTATGTAAAAAACTTAGCTCGGCAACATTTGCATTACGGGTAATTTCTTCAGTGGCTGAAGTTGACACTATTAAGGTTGCCTACTTTGGCTACTTCCACTCATTGATGTTATATGCTATCATATTCTGGGGGAACCAACCACTTGCAAAAAATGTTTTCACCATCCAAAAAAAAGCAATCAGAATAATGTGTGGGGTCCATCAAAGACACTCTTGCAGGCACTTGTTTCGGAAGATAGTATCCTAACAACTGCCTCAAAGTATATTTTTTCCTTGCTCACCTTTGTGTGCAAAAATTATTCCATCTACCAAGACAACAGTAAATTCCATGGTTATAACACCAGAAACAAAAACAATCTACATTTAGAAATGAAACGTCTCACTCTGGTACAAAAAGGAGTTTACTACTCCAGCATTAAGCTGTTCAATGCTCTACCACTACATATCAAATGTGTTCATACAGAACTGCCAAAATTTAAACAAGTTCTCAAAGATTACCTGACAGAGAAATCTTATTATAATGTGGATGAATACCTGAAAGAAAATGTATACCATCACTAAACGTATTATGTCTAGAAGTAGTTCAGTTTATTTTATTGTGCATTTGGGCATTAGCACACTTTTTGTAACAACAGATTGGCTGTACATGTATTTACTCTTGTAGGCCTAATATCTGATTTAACTTTGTGCTCTTATCTTTGACCTTTATTTGAAACTCCTTTTTCTGTCAAATGGTAGTTATGTTATCTAGCTGACATTGTATCTGTTACTGTATTTATACTATGTCTTACTTAAACTATGTACAATTTGCCATTGAAATGCCCTTGTATTTATTGTAAGTTTAAATTGAAACCTGTACAATTTGACACGTTCCATATCCTTGTGATTGACTCACTAACTGGATCTACGGAACAAGAAATAAATAAATAAATTCAGTCAGTGTAGCTCATGATTGGCAAATTACACAGACTATATTAATGCAATGTTTCATACTTAGAAAACTTGGTGACTTCAAACATAAGTTCAAACGTTATCAATTATTTTTTTTTTCTTTTTTAACTGTGATTCAGATATTTAACACATTTTAGCTGCTGCAAACATCTGATTGCTTAACAAATAATTTAAAACTTGAGTGTTTGATTCTTTAAGAAATCATAGGTTCACTGTTTAATGTTGATATGCTATCACTGCTTCTCCGGATGGAGGGTTCTTCTGTGGTTTATATTTTGCCTCCTTTCAATATATTTTAAACATGCACTTGAGTTGTAAGACATTTAGTCCCCCGAGAATTACATTACCAATTTAAGCTATGTTTTAGCACACACTTTGGCCGCCATATTGCTTGTCTTCTAATCCCATCATATGCCTTTGAAGTTAACAAGGGCCAACAAAATTAGATTACATTCCTGATTTTGTGAATTTCAGACTTTTGACCACCCATGGCTTTTATTGTATACAGTATAAACATTAGTTCTATCTTTATACAGTCATGTAGTGTTTGGACTCCTGTTCTTTTGTTATATCATATGACAGTATTTACTTAATTACTCAACATTGTGGTTTGATCGTAGATTTGTGTTAATAATTGTAATGATCGGTTCAGTGTACTCTGAACGTAATGTGTAAGTACAGAAAAACATACTACTCCTCTTGTGCTTTCAAAGCTTTCACAGTCCTTAACTCTCAATGAGTACTTCCTCACCAATTGACGGGCATTATTTACTGTATTTTGCTCTAAATGCTTTTTTCCACTGTTATGGTTAAATTGTGAATATTTCTCTTTCCATTTAGTTATTGTGCATATGAAAAAATAATATGCAGATACATGGAGTGCCAGTGGTCTACTCATATTGATCTCCCTGCCCCTTAAGTGAAGTAGTAATCCAAGTGTGTGATTACATTATGAAGCTCTAAAGTTATTGTGATGTGTTGTCTTGCTATGTATTTTTCAATATGCTTCTGAACAATGCATTATTTAATATGAATGTTTAATGACTCTTCTATTGCAGTCTCGTCTTAGTATTATAAACTTCAGAAATATAGGAGATAAATGTGTTACTAAATTTGTTTATGATTTCATTCCATCGAACTCAAGTAGGCTTACTGATGGAGTTCCTGATGACATTTACTTAAACTGTGGTTTGTGCACTGTTTCCTTTATTCCATTTGTGTGTAATATACACACGCACTCTGAACAAACAGTTTGGTTATTGGGTAAATATTTCAAGAATTTAAAAAGTACATTCATTGAAACTGACCATTTACTGTCACTCTTGTTCTAGAACTACATATATATAATATTAGAGGAAAACAGTTGCATGTTGCTATCCACATATATGCTCATATCTGTATGATCTTCGGTGTATTACCTTGTTGGCTTCTTAAATGAAACATATGTACGTGACAAACAATGTATAGTCTTTAGCTCCAGAAATGTAAGTTTGTGTTCCTTACATTTTGATTTCCACAGCTTTTCTACATATGTGGAGAAATGAATGATGACTGATAAAATTTTTTTCAGCAAATATTAAAAGAACCCTTTAAATATTATATACTATTTAATTGTTACATTGAGTTTTCTTCAGTTTTGTCAATTGTATGGAACTGTGAAGAAGATCAATGACAGAAACCAGCTGTAATAAGTTTCAGAAAGTAGCAGTGTCATGCATTTCTCAAAGACAGTACTTGCTTAATAATTTTAGGCAGAGCCTCTGTGTACCTCGATGTCTTTGTATGAAGAGACACACACACACACACACACACACACACACACACACACACACACACACACACACACACAAATATATCTGTTATCCATTTTTATTATTATCTACCCTGTACCCTGACCACTACTACCACCATGGATGGGTCCCTTAGACTGTGGGCTTGTATTTCCTTTCTTACTGTCTCCCAATGTACCACACGCTCCTGAGGAAGTGACTGCTACAAAAGCTGTAGTTTTCACAGTTAACTTTTTCATTTGATACATAAATTCTTTGTATGAATTTTTATGTTAGTATATACTCGGTTACAGTTTGTCTGTGTACTTGACAAATTCGATAATTATTTCATATTTATTTACATTTCAAAAACACTGGGAAATTCATGTGAACATTAGTGCAAAGTACTTTGTGAAAATAGAATTTGTGGTGTGCTTGGAGTACTCACTGTGAAAGAGAAACTCTTTGATATTTGTAATAATTTTTTGGTTTCACTGACATTTGTATGATTAAAGTCATTGGAATTTGCTCTCCTTTAAAGGAAACAAATATTTCCCATTAATCTTACTGAAATTCATACATTAATGTTACTTTTTCATGCAATGTAATGAAGACTGTTGTAAAAATGTATCTGTATTGGGCATGCTTTGTTAAATGGTAGATACAAAAATTGTCGCACAATTTGCTTGTTAGAAATAACTTACTGTTTATATTATGATGGGATGAAGCAACTTTGTTTCCAGAATAACAGCTAATTTTTTGACTCAGAGAGGTGGTACTGATAGCTAAGTTGTAGCCTGAATGTAGCTTTTGTTGTGTAGATGTACACAACTTCCCATGTGCAATAAAAGATAGCCTGTAGGGACTGTCTGTAATAGTTTTGTTCTAAAAGTTATATTTATTCAGTAACAGTGCCATTACTGTATAAGTAACAACTTGATTCCTTTTCATTGCATTGATATAAAATTGCAGTTAGACTGCAACTATCACGTACAAAATTTCACAATCCATGGAAATACTCTGTCCTTTATACAACAATGCTCCTTTTTCATCAGGCACTCTCTGACAGTCTTTGAAAATGTCACCACATGACTGACTAAGCTGTTACCTAATTCTGAAATTGATTCGACTTATTTATCAGACTACTATCACCTTTCCTGTCAGCCTCCCTTGGCCAACTCTTGATTTTTCGACCCCAATGGTATTAGGTTGTGAAGTTGGGCAGTGTCTTTCATATTCTTTCTCTAATCATTATGTGGAAGGGGGGAGGAGGGCATGCTCAGGTGTTGTGAAGCCGGCATTCCTTGTAGAACAATCACATAATACTAAGCTTGGTCCTCCAAGCTGCAGGTTATGTGTTTAAGGCTGGTAACGTACGCATGTAGATGTCCCCACACACCTGAAAATAATGATCCTCAAATACGAATGCGAAGTAAGAGGCGGTGAGGTCGGAAAGGGTTATTGTGGATGTGTAGAGAGCAGTGTTCGTATTATATCACTCTGATTAAGCTCTGGTTTTGTAACAAAATGTGACCACAGTTGGAGATGTTCTTTGCATGAAGTAAGTGGGATGGAAAAATGAGCCTACTGAATAAGGAAGCACCCTTGGTAGAAGGGTTGCTGGGTTTGGATGTGATTCCACTGAAAGGCGTTATGAGGTGTTTTGGTTGCTGGGTTTGGATGTGATTCCACTGAAAGGCATTATGAGGTGTTTTGGAAACATGTAATCTCACATTGCTGCCACTACTACATGGACAATACTGGAGTGGTGTATATCACTGAGGTGACCTCAATGGTTACTGAATAAATACAGATGAGACAGAGCAGACTCCTGTTCTATAATACCAATGACAGTGTGCAGTAGATGGAGATGACTAATGAAGAACATAATCGTGGCTGCCAGATATGAAGAGGAGACCAAAGAGAAAATGATTACAGTATGCTGTGATGGAACACAGCCAAAAGTTACTTCTTCCCGAGGCAGTCTCTCTTCAGTGCACGGCCTCTCAAGTAGTACGATGTTTGAAGGTTTCTGTCCTGGACCTCACAGATGTGTGCACTGTTCCTACTGTTCGTGACTATTACTGCAAAGACAGTGACCATTTGTTGCTTATGATCATTCTCCATCTCTGCCATCATATGAAGAGTTCCAGCCAGATGTGGAACTGCAGTATTTCACTTGGGGCAAAGGACATCAACTGCATGTAGAGCAACAGCCTTCCATAACATTGGTAGAATTGGCACTTCAAGAGGACTACCTGCCCAGCAACAGGCTTCACCAGTATTGTACATGTCTCACCTTCCCTGACGGCCATCAGTATTATAGATGCTGAGGATGTAAATGGCAGTTAGTCCCAAACTACAGGCAGTATATTCTCTGGCACATTTCACTGTAGCTGTAGTAGATGTGGCACATCAAGGTATTCTGACGAGTTTTCAGCTGATAGTAATATTTAGTACCAGTGGACTACTACTTACACCTCATCAGAAAGCAGCCAGCTGAAAAGGAATATAGTCAAGATGCAAGCAGCAGCCCAGCACCTCAACAGGAAGTGGTTTCGACAGTGACAGTTTAATGGTCAGCAGCTCTTATGTCAGTGAGACACACTTTTCCCCCCTCTCCAAACCCCCTTCCCCTTGACCTTTTCTGTCGCTCATATAGCAATGGAAGCAGCAAATGGTAAACAGCACTGAGTATAAAGTCACTCTGTATTTAAATTAGAATGTAAAATTTATGCTCAGTGTGTTTGTACATAACTAAAATGGTTAGTGTATAGTTCTCCAAATAATCTTTTAATGTCATATGTTATTTCTTCAATTATGTGAATGGAAATAATTGTAAATCAATGGTAATCTACATCATGTCACTGTAATATTGGTTAAATATGCATTATTAGTATGTAGTATAGTCATAAACATTTCAAAAATAGTTTCAGAATGTAAGTCTAAATGTGGAACTATTTCAACAATGCAGAAGACAGAGGAAGTTCTGTGGTCTGATGTATGTAATGTTAGTAGACATAATTCTCCATCTCTTTTGCACTCTGCCATTATCCCAGCTGATTTTAAATTGAAGGAAGTTAACTATACAATTGTATCATTAGATGTAAGGTTAAAAATTGAAACAAATGTAATGCTCATTACATTCCCACAGTCAGTGAAAATGGAGATGTAGCTCTGAAACTTGTTGTACAATAATTAAAAAATAAATACCTATGAATGGCAGAATATTCACTTGATTAATGCTTACTTAATGTTACTATTTCTATTATATTGACCAATATTGTTATTATGAACAAACAACTTTATGGACATGCCATGCCAACAGTTCGTTAGAAAATTATAACATGTTTGCATGGTTATCATGTAGATATCTTGAATACTAACAGGTTAATGCAGTGGATTTCCATATGTGTCTAATTTACTTGTGGAAATTTTGTAGCACATGGATGACAAGGTACAAATGCACCAGTAAACTACAGATCCATTAAACAATCCAACTCCCATGCGTGAAGCAGCTTTAATAGTCCAATTACTTTCAAATGAGTTTGATTGCTTCACAGTGAGTAAGTGTGTTAAATATTTGACTTCAAGTACAACAGCAAACCTTACCTAAACTTTTTCCACTTATGTGCTAAACGTTAATTGGATTCCATTAAGTGGTCACATTCTCAAATACTGGATAAACAAAGCCCAGGTAGCAGCAAGCTGTCAGTTACACTTCTTAAAGACAAGTTCACAGTGCCTAAATCTAATACTTGTTTCTTTCTGTTTTAAACTTATAATGTATTTCCTAATTTGCAGTTTCAGATTATGAGAGAATTTTAAATTATCAGAGTTGGTCAATCATTATGTGGAATAACAAAACTAAAAACTGACCAATTCCAGGGGCAGAGATTTTTTTTAAATGCTCCAACAGGTCTTATTTAGTACAGTAATATTTATTCTGAATGCCAAGTCTGCCATTACTGGTATAAAAATAACCCTCTCATTTTGGATTCTGCACTTCTACACAGTTGCAACTGCACTGTGTCTCAATAATGGTATACATGCGGCTAAAGATCACTACAGTACACTACATCACACAGTTGGATGTATTTGACATTTGGAGCCCAGTGCTATCTTACGTATTCAGCACACTGACATAGGGTGGTCAGATGATGAACTTTCAGTGAGAGGTGTAAGGACGTTACCCGAACTTCTTAGATTCTAGTATTTTCTTATTTTAAATATTGCTCTTCATTCAGCTTTCAAATGTTCATTTTTATATTTTGTGTTCAACAAACCTTCAGATTCTCCTTTGCTGGTATGAATTGAATTGTCTGCTTGTGTGCAAAGTTTGTAAGTTACCTCAATCTGTCTATTGTAGGGAGAGAAATTACTTTCTATTTGCAGTATGCATTAACTGTAAATCATCATCTGCATCTTTGTTAATAGTTTATAGTGGTTGTTGTAATCCAGTGAGCAGCTCATCAAATTTGACAATCTGATTGAAGGTCACCTGGAATGTTTGTATTGACTTGAGTTGGCCCACCAGTAAATCCTGCAACTTCTCATTTGCTGAATTCAGAGCTTCTGGAAAGGAGTGTTTTTCACTGATGCAACAGTCGTGGTGGGATGTGATTACTGTGAAAAGAAAATGTGTGTTGTGACATAACTTCTGCACTCACTAGCTTTTTCCTTTTTTTCTTGTCTACTAGAAAGAGATTTCTTTGGGTTTACTAAACTTGAACCCAAAATTCACCATCACATGTGATATTACTTCCATGTTATAAATTAATGACACAGGCTAGTGAAGATGCCCATTTTGAGAAGGCCTAAATTCACTTTCTCTCCATTTTGTTTCAAGCTGTGTACAATTGCTTATTACATTCATAAAATCATTCATACTAATGATAATGTGCATGCCTCAAACTTTTGGAATAGAGAGTGTGATGTTTACTGAAAACCACTATTCTACAAGCTGAGATCACTTTCATTCTCAGTTACTCAAACACAGTTTGTGGGTGAGAACAGAAAATTTATTGCAAAGTAAGCAAAACATGATAAGCAGTTGAGTAAATAGGACATCCTTAAAATTTGTAATCATAGCACCAAAAAAGATGACAAAATCTGACTAAAACTTCCATTTCAAATTCCTTACTCACTTTCCCAAGCAAGGTGAGAAAAACTGCTCTCTTCAATTGTCACAAGTAAAACACCACACAGTTCACTCTGTAATGCAACTAGTCCCCGAGGAAAAGATACTTAAAGCTGTGAGAACTTGAATTTGCTAAAAATTGATGCCCAAAACAAAGACAGTAGTTTTTAATGTCAAACAAAACAGGGTTTCAAATCTCTCTTAAGTGATACCCCTTATGTCCATTATTAACAGAAATACAGGGATATCCTTCAGGTAGGGTGTGGAACCCTGTTCCGTTTGGTATTAATAAGTGTTTGGTATTCGATTTCTGTAAGTGATCTCTTAAGTGATACCCCTTATGTCCATTATAAACAGAAATACAGGGGTATCCTTCAGGTAGGGTGTGGAACCCTGTTCCGTTTGGTATTAATAAGTGTTTGGTATTCGATTTCCGCAAATTTTCACTGCCGGTGCACTGTCACGCTTAGCACTGGTGGACAGTTAGAGTGGTGCAAGTGTAGTAGACCTATATAGTGTACAAAGGAGCTGCCATATGCTATAATTTCTGTTTGAGTGAGTTAGTGTGCCGGATTAATCACCTGAAGATGCTGCCCAGGTGAACCTCTTGGCTGATGTTATGTTCTGGCTGGAGCCTGGTTCTGAATAATAATGATCTAGTAATGCTGGACATGAAAGCAAGATCACATATGAACATAGTTTTATATTACATTTGACACAGCTCCTGAGAGCTCACATACAGATACAATACACATCGTAGTGTTATGCCAAATGCTTTAGTTGTGTATGAAAGCTCTTGATGTATGAACTCCAAAGACACTCTGTTCACATAATACTTGCATGTGAAAGACTGCCACTAGGTTCTTTCATGTGAGATATTCTTAACACCGCAATCAACATTCTTAGTTCCAAAATGCTGATTTCTTGGGGTGTATGAACTTGAGGATTTTTTAGACCTTTGCAGCTGCAGAAGTGTTTCAGTGTCATGTTGTGTATTTGTCCAGTGTCACATCAGGTCAGTGACTAAATCACTGAAGGAATTAGCTCATTTCCATGATTATGAAATTCTCATCACTGAAAATTCACAAATACTGCTCAGTGTCATATGATAGTCAGAAATTGTGCAACAATGAAGATTTCCCCACGAACTCCATAGATAACTACTCCAGAGTAGTTGTGCACATCAGATGGAAACTTGCTACTCTCCAGTGAATGTGACGTATGAGTGAAGGTCAGCAAGATGTGTCGCCTGTTAACGTTATTAGTCTAATATGGTAATTAGCTATCTCTTGCCAGAAGGAGCTGCATTTCCTGTAATTGTCATGATGGTATTGCTTTTACTTGGCAGGAAAGACCCAAGGAGTTTCAGACAGTTAAAGGGTGCCCACGACACTTAATGCATGTAAGATTACTGCACAACTTTTACTACCTTGAAAGATACCCCAGCTGAAGTAACTGGGAAAACTCAGTAATCGTTGACGCTTTGTCTTCCTACTGACAGGCTTTTTCCATTTGGACTGCACAGTGCACTGTATTTCCCCTGTATTGCTAGGTGACCTGGAGCTTTGGTAACTCTGCTAACAGAAGGGTCTGTAGTGACTGCAGCATGGGAGTTCAGGCTCCAGATTCTATTTCTGGTGCTGCAGAGTGGAGACCTGTGTCCGTTACATACACTAACCTGTCTGTATGTACACAGGTACCCTCCAGAGAAGAGAATCTAGCTTAGGTAGGGCTATTCAAGCAGAAAGTCTTGTTAATGACTGGAGCATCAGACATTGCAGGGAGTGTCATGGTGTGACACTGTGATTACATTGCAAATGCATGGCACTAAAGATTCTGTCGCCTGTGATCCTTTCATTTTGCTTCTTAGGTTCATTACTCATCTCACCAAATACAGGTGGTGTGACACATATGTTATAACGCAGTGCTGGGTAAGTACAAGTTGACTGGTACCAAACATTATTTTTGGGGGGATGCAAAAGTTGCTTAATTGTAGCTTGCCCAATGCTATTGGTATTTATCAGATAAGATGCTATCCAAAGCTGCTTCTTTCTTCTTGTGAATTTCCATATGGCTTCCAATTAACAATCTTCATTCAGATACCTAATCCTTAATGTTATAGTGCTTCTTTAAAAGCACCCACACTGTATACTTATATCCAGTCTCCATTAATCACTCGTACCTACATATTTAATACTGGAAAATCCAAATATGTCTTGATGGATTGCAGCACATATTGCATCATCCATACAACAATATTTTACATGATCTGAGACACCAGATATCAGACATTGCATATTGTTACATCTGTTAACACATTTTTTTAGTTCACTGCTTCTGGCATTTGCTACAGGAGAGGACTACTATATCATTGTTCTCATGCAATTTTTGTAAAAACTATTGTGTAACTCTGAGTATCTATCACAAAATTCTTTACAGTCAACTAAAAGATGAAAATGAGAATTTCATTCCCTAGCAGTGTGCCACACTGTGCATAAATGAGAGATTTTGAGCATAAAGTAGAGTATGTCATTGAGACTGCTCTTGGTGATGAAAAGAATTGCCAGGGATCAAATAAAGAAAATACCAATCCATTACACTAGCATTCCAAAATATTCCTGAATTGAATACTGAAAAGCCTGTTGAAGTTATCAGATTCTCAGAATTTAGCTCATTCCATTAAAATATTGTCTACAATACTCAAAGAAAAACTGGTGTCACCTAAACATTCTACCACATGAACCATTCAATGATGGATTGGAAGCCATCAAAAAGACAGCACTGCAACCCCCTGTTGGCTGTAGGTAAGACTACGAGAAGCACTAGGCTAGTATTGGACATGAGGCAATTAATAAAATAATAATCGTGTGAGAATCTGAGCAGAAAATTTAGTTCAACAAGTACAGTGGATCCAAGGATCAAGTACCTCGTTTCCATCAATTTGAGTATGTCGTACTGACAGATAAGTCTAAACAGAGCTCCTGTAAAGTACACTGCTTTTATTTTTGCATGTCATACCAAACCATTTAGAATGACATCACTTACTCTAAACTTGAGTGTTGGTGTGTTTATAATAACATTACATGATGTGTTAGGCCCAGAACTACTACAAAGAATTACTTTATATGTGGGTGATTTGTTGAATGCCACACAAATTTTAGAAGTGCACATGTCACAGGTAGAGAATGTTTTAGAGTACTTTCAGCCATATGATGTTAAAGGCAGAGAGAGACAGAGACAGAGAGAGAGAGACAGAGAGAGAGAGAGAGAGAGAGAGAGAAAAAATGAATAAATTTCTTCTGGCACATTATTATGCCTCAAGATGTCTTAATTGACAAAACAAAAATACAATGAGTTCATAACTTCCCAGTATACCAAACAGGTGCAGTTAAATGTATCTTCAGATTTAGCCAATGAACCTTGTCATTTTGTTCCAAACCAGTTTTTATATGCAGAACCATTACAAAATTTTGTACACAGACTGATCCCTTAGATTGAGTCTGAAGTAATCCAGTCTGCTTTTAATAAGATCAAAGATGCACTAGCAAATACACAGTTGGTGCACCATATGAATGTCCCAGGATTTTTGCTTGACAACTGATGCTTCATTTACCAGGTTGTGAGCTTCTCTCTTCCAAATCAGGGGTTTAGATGGTAGATGAAGTGTCTGTACACTACCCTTTCCTAATGGGCCTACACAGCCACTGAATGTGAAGTTGTCACAATTATGTACCCTTTCAGGAAATTCCACCACTATTTTGTTGATAATTACACCAAAGTATATTGTGGTTGCCAACATTTAAGCTTTCTTCTCAATTGCAAATCAGTGTATGCAAAAGTGGTTCACTTCAGTAATACAATTTAAAAATAGTTTGTCATGGAACAGAACAATGTAGTAACTGACACATTACCATGTTTACCTGAAGAAATATCCAGTAACTGTTGCTCTGAGGGATGAAGTTCTAAATATAATGTCTTTCTGGTGCATGATAATACTTATTGTCTGTGTTTCATGTCAGCAGCAATGTGTGTCATCTCCAAGACAGGAATCCTAGGTGGAGAGAAATCTGAATACAATCTGCACTTGACCCACCTGAGGCACTAGTTAGATACTATGTTCTTCACAATAATGTATTATTTTGTTGTTGTTTTACCCAGTATAACTGGTGTAATTGCATTCCAGAGGACAGCCTGGAGAACCTAATCTTGTACATCCATTAAGAACTGGGGATCCTGAAGTGGTTAAATGTGCTGAGAAAATCAATGGCTATTGCTATTTTCATTGCCTGAAAAAGAGAGTAAAATGGATTATCCACAAACACCTACTCTGTCAAAGTGTGAAACCTCCAAACTATGGCTCTGAAGGTGAGCTCCACCCAGTCTGGGTGGCAGAAGAGATTTAGGTGACAATACCTCATGCTGTAGAGTTTGCTTTCCAATTACGGTCCTCTGTTGCTGTGCACATTCAAATCACCCACTATATGCACAGGCACTCATATTAAGCTAAAGTTTAGGAGCACTGTACTGCCACAAAAAGCTGAACACAGGTTGTAAGTCAGCTGGAGTGAGACGAGGGGTGCCAGATTCACTTTAAGGACACAGATCTCTAGTGTGCCTGGTGAACTGAAGAGATCAGCAGCGAAAAGCTACAGTTTATTATCCAGAAAAATGTATTTCAGTATAGAGGTCTAGTAGGTACAGGTAGTACATATACATAATAAAGATGGGATGGCAGGCATGATTGTGGAATGGGGACAGAGTAGCATGTTCTGTTTCCCACAACCTACATGAATGCATTTGAAATGTCAGATGAGGAATCATAATTCAGGTCTTAGGTATGGTAGCCAGGTAAGCTTGCAGCTCAGTAACATCACAGACAAGAAATTTAGAGCAGCCAGCTACTAGTCAGACTTAGGACAAACTATATGGTAGGAGATTTAAAACTTTCATGGCTTTGTTAATATTTTCCATTGTAAGTGGCCACGATTTCTTTTTTATATATGAAAAGTGGTCAAAACACTTCTTCATAAATTTTAGTATTTCTATCAAACAAAGATTTGATAGATTCATCCACATTAGTCCATGTTGATGTAATTCAATAATTGAAGTAAAAAACGTATAAGTAGTTTATCAGATGATAGCGAAAATCAAAAGATCCTAATTCCCAACAGTAAAATGATATGGACACTTGCAAAAAACATAAAAATCAATGTGGACACTACATTAAATGGCGAAAATGTGTACATGTCAGCATAAATGCTGGGGAATGCTATGTTTTGATGTAGCAAAACATTTATAAAGATTTGATATAGCACTATGGCAACAAAGGAGTTACTCCTGTAATTTTGTGTTTCCTTGTTAGAGTTGTGGGATATTTCAGTAGCAGTGCTATCATGTATAAACACCACTGTGTTTCAGTCTTCCATATAAATCTGACCAATAACAAAATCTCTAACCTTGGCTATGGTGTACAAAACAAGATGTTTCTATAAAGGATAACAGTTAAGGGCTGTAAGAGTTTAGATTAGTGAGGTTTCCCGCTTTAGGCTTAACCGTGCCCTGCAGTTGTAACTAAATGAAGGCAGCAGCTTCTAAGCAATCAGTGTATTAATTTATTAATTACATGTCACAAAGTACAATCAGTAGGTCTATAATAACTGTTCCACATTCAGTGCCATTCTGCTTCAGATAACTTTACTTCTGCTCTGATGTGTTACCTTGTTTAGAACAGCCAGATAATTTATGGGATTAACTGCTTCCAGTTGCTGACCTGCTATTTTGTAGCTAAATGATAAGGGATCTATCTTTCTATGTATTTGTAGCACATTAAACTTGTCTACACTGAGATTGAATTGCCATTCCCTGCACCATGCGGCAATTCGCTGCAGATCCTCCTGCATTTCAGTACAATTTTCCATTGTTACAGTACTTGGGCACAGTCAGCTTCAATGATTTTGTGCTGCCTTCTTGCAACCTGTGATTCTGTTCCTGTTATTGTCACATAAAACAGGTAGCTTCATGTTTCTATCTCAGTGTGCATGTGTAAATCTCCACTAGAACACACATGCTACAAAAATATCTGTAGCTAAAAATCTTGAGACATCAAATTTTTGCCTGTGTCTGTGCACAACAAATCAGTTACCCACAGATGGCTCACTGCCTATCTTCAGTTTTTGTTGTTGTCATGTTACTGTAATTAGTAAATGGTTGCACAATTGTGTTGGTGGCTAGTGCAGGTAGAGGAGACACAAGGATGATAACTGCTTTCAAATAATCGAGGTGTCAGTATTTTATGTTTCTAAGTGAGGGACCACTTGAAGTCTGATTCATATGTAGGACAAAAATCCCCAGGGAATCCAACATGAAGAAGATTAATATGTGTCAGAAGGTGTAAGCCTACAACTGTATGAAATCTTGGAGTTCGAATTAGTCCTTCACTGTTAAATTTGGTTGATCCCATGTGGCTCCTCTGGAAATATCATGTAATGTACAGTTGTTTTGTCAGTTGCAATAGAAAGCTTGGTATAATGTGTGACCTGTGATAAGCAAAAGTCAGAAACTGATGACACACAGTTTCACAGTGGCTGAGGATCCTGCCATTTAAAAAATGCCTTAGAAGTAACAATTGACCCCTACCAAATTCCAAAAGCCTGATGTGCCCTTTTAGACTACAAAGCATGATCTCATGTCACATGTGATTTTTAGTATGGTCATATTATTCTTTCAAAAGTACCCTGCTACTTAAATGGAAGCTTTTACACATTCCAGTGTACACTGTAATATGTCTGTGTTGCGGGGACATTAGCTGGTGGCAATTAATGCAGATAATCTGTCCTCACTATGTAGCTCTAATTGAAAAAGTACCTTTGCAATGTTCTCTTACCTAAATCTGATGTCGTGATTTTCTCTAAACATAGTTTGCTGTGAATTACATGTTGAGATTGTCAGACAATTTCTTCCATAAGCGAAAGCTTGTAGTTTATAAATTTTTGGCTTGAATTTACTGTATGCTCAATCTCAGAAATGTGTGAGAAGGATTTTTAAGTATTTTTTAAATTATTATACTTGGAATCAATTACAAATAAGTGTATTGTTCAAATTTTGTAGAAGTATAGGCTAAGTAAAATCCTTGTAATGCAGATGACAAATTGATGTGTTATGTAGGTACTGTGCATGAAAACTGCCAGCAGTAAATAGTCTAAACAGACAGATGTGTCTCAATAATGTCCACTTTCAGAAAATTATCTTACCATAAAAGATGCTTGTTAGTTATGTCTACGATTCATTATATGCTATTTCTCACAAAGTAAATCTGCAGTTGCCAACCCTCACAATTTCAAAGTATGTGAACTACCTACTTTAATTGTATAGAAGTTCTCATTGCTTGTCAAACCTCAGTCTATGCAAACATGTTCGAGAAGGCCTTCACTTTAAAATGTAATGTGTGCCCTCAGAGGTTCAAAGTATGAAAATAATATTTTTTTCCTGAGGAGTGAGCCTGCCATATGGAAGCTAACAGAGGTGCATTAGGTGAACAAAGGAACACAATTCATGCAGCTCATTAAAGAAATGATTTATACATTCCTTCTAAAACCAAGAGATTGCAAACAGTTGCTAATTCAGGAAAGTGATTCACTACATATACACTGCTGGACTATGGCTAGTTGATATGTTACTTGGTGCCTCCATATGCACAACAAAAAATGACACATGTGCACACACACACACACACACACACACACACACACACATACACAAGCTAGAGTTAGGAAGGTGAATGATATTTCCAGAAGAATAAAGCATGGGAAAATGTCTTGTGTATCCAGTTTCTTCTACACCATTGTATAGAGTTGCATTCATCTTATCCCAACAGTATGTTCTTTAGTACATAGTGTGTTATAAATTTCTGTGCGTGTTTTAGAGTTGTGCTTGCATATAGCTCCTTCCACACCTGCATCCCTAACAATTTTTTAAAATCACTGATTGTTTCCCTACTAGGAACTGATATGTGGATTATGCTGATTTTGGCACCCCTAGTGTTCCAGAGGTATGACTAGTGCGTACCTGCATAATCTGTTAAGCCCTCTGACTCTTGATCAGTCACCGAGCGAAGTGGCGCAGTGGTTAGACACTGGACTCGCATTCGGAAGGACGACGGATCAATCCCGCGTCCGGCCATCCAAATTTAGGTTTTCCGTGATTTCCATAAATCACTCCAGGCAAATGCCGGGATGGTTCCTCTGAAAGGGCACGGCCGACTTCCTTCCCCATCCTTCCCTAATCTGATGAGACCAATGACCACACTGTCTGGTCTCCTTCCCCAAACCAACCAACCAACCAACCTTGATCAGTCTTGTAGAAAAGCTGTAAACTGATTTACAGAAATTGTGCAAATGATGTACACTATACAGTTTTATACTAACATGCCGTTTTTTCCATATTTATTACCGCCAGAAAATACTATGCACGTCAAATGCTTCTATTCAAGTAAATTTGCTCATCAATCAGCCTGCCTCTCTCTCCTATGACACAGTACCACAGTAGCGAATGCAATCACTGTCTGAAGTTACAGTAATTCCTAGATGCAGTATTTTCAGTATAGTTTGACAAAAACTAATATTCCTTGTGTAGCAAATGCTCACAGCAGTTCCAAAACATATGTTTATTAGATACTTAGTGTAAGGTGCTTTGTCAATGGCCACATCTATACCAGTGTAATTGGGCAGTTTTAAAAGGCACTGAACTCCATTGCTGGTTTTTCTGCTGGGTGTGAGGAAGATGATGGGAATGTGTCCATGG
Source organism: Schistocerca piceifrons (assembly GCF_021461385.2). Lineage (NCBI taxonomy): Eukaryota > Metazoa > Arthropoda > Insecta > Orthoptera > Acrididae > Schistocerca > Schistocerca piceifrons. Next base: position 804,078,527 of record NC_060141.1, on the reverse strand, counting down.
ATGTCTCCTGGTGTCAAACTAGCAACATTTATTAATAAACAGCAATATATTGGTTGTGGGCACTCTAGGCGAGGGTTGCTTCCATTCGTAATATACTTGGTGGTGATAGAGGTGACTGTTGGATGTTAACACACGCGCCGGCTGCTGCATCTGTAATTGCATTGGCATAACTTGAATCTGCTGCAGTGCCAGTGGCACTCCAGCCTTCCAGGACATTTTGCTGCAGCTGGAACCACTCACTGTGGGACTCAGTCATGCTGGCAACTGGGGGGTGTGGCAGGACAGATCAGTGCCCTGTCTCAGCAGACACCCCCAGCACCGACAATCTGCTGTGAATGGGCCAGGGTCCCTGGCCCTGCCCCAGACATGGTATTTGAGCCAGCAGCATCCAGGATAATGCCAACAGTGCATTATCACAAAGCACCCCAAGCAATGGCTCCAAAGTCAGTGTCCGAAGATATTTAAGGCAGGATAGTTATGGCAGTGGAGTCACTCTGGCACCTCCCGGGAAACTACCTGCATTATGACAGTGACTATTACAATGATTGTGATTGCAGTGACAACTCTGAACTGGTGGTGGTGGTAAGTAACACGGCTCTGTGCCACTCAAACACCTCAGGACAGGTGATGTTGATGAGCGGGCTGCCGGTCCTTGAATGTGGCTTTCTTTTGCTGGTCTGCTGTTTTTCTTTCCCAGTAGGTCAGGGGAATATTCTGGTGTTGCTCGGCTGGCCTATCTGATCCAATTACTGCCTCGATGTCGGTGCCCTGGCCTGCAGTGAGCTGCTTCTTGTCATGTCTTCTCCTGTATGGTGAACTGGCTGTTGACACAGCATTATCCTGTGTTACTGTACTCAGCACTCCAGCGACCAATTATGCCACAGTATCATAGCACTGAACTGCACAACTGAGTGTAACACACACAAATTCAGGCTCCTAATACTCCTTCATTTTTTAACTGACTTTATTATTCCAAATTCCTAGCTTTAACTAATTTAATCACTCTCATCTTTCAATGCACTATAGTTTGTTCAGTCCCCAATCCAAATATTGTATTGCTTTCAGTCTGAGAGTAAACAGGAGTAGAAGTGAACTTCCTCATAAGTGTGGTTCCTGAACTCACCTCTACGTTTTTAATATGGGAATATGTGAAGTGTATTGTATACTCTTTACCAATAAGAACAGTAGTTGGGTTTTTCAAGTTAATGTGTTGCTAATGCTTTATCAGGAATGATGATATTATTAGGTTTATATTTCAATATACTGAAAGCATATGAAGACCGATCAATTTGTAATACAGAATGGGCTTATCATTGTTTTTTGAAAATGTTTTCATGGGATACATCTTATCAGTGGAACATGATTCCACACATTTGCCACAACACTCAAATCAAGTATTACCAAAACACCACTTGATTTTCATCTGTAGGATGATTCTTCCTCTATGGACCTCCTTACTTCATTCAGATATATTTATTTAGCACAAAGTGAACAGTCAACCAACAGCTTGAACGTATCTTTATCAACAACAAAATTTAGTTTTGCACCATTTATGAGACATGACATTTATTGTATGGATAATTGTTCATACAATAAATTACAGTACATAAATTTAACAAGATATCAATGCTACTGGCAAAACATTCATGTTCTTTAATTTAAATTTTTCATAATTAAAACTTGTTTATTTCTACATGAGATGCTGCCTTGGTTATCAACAAATTCCATTATTTTAACATGAAACACAATATTTTTTAACATTAACAGTGTTCCTAGCAAGCCTAATCACACATAGTTTGATGCTGGGATCAAACCCAATTTAAAATAATCTCCACTAAACATGAACATTTCATTGCATTAATGAAATGTTCATAATGGAGTTATGTGGTAACTGTTTCAAATAATAGCAACTCAGCACTGTGTTATACAATACCTAGTAGGTGATACATGTACTTTGTGTTGTGGACTGGCAAGACAGCCAATCCACTATGACAGGAAGCCGAAAGGCACGCGTTTAAGCTCACACAGGCTGGCGTGAGGTCTGGAACAGGCAAAGTCTTGAGACTAGCAAAAAAGGTACGTAGCTTCTGGAATACTTAACTTTAATCCATAATTGGTGAACATCGCTCTTGACGGTACATGTTTTACAATCTCAGTATTAACTGGTAATGGCGCCTTGCTAGGTTGTTGCAAATCACGTAGCTGAAGGCTATGCTAACTATCGTCTCGGCAAATGAGAGCGTATTTTGTCAGTGAACCATCGCTAGCAAAGTCGGCTGTACAACTGGGATGAGTGCTAGGAAGTCTCTCTAGGCCTGCCGTGTGGCCTGCCGGACCACCGCCGATTTAAAGGCTACCAACTAGCAAGTGTGGTGTCTGGCGGTGACACCACACTTTGAATTAATATAAATTTTGATAGAAGCTGTTTTTCTTGTAGAATTCCAGAAATTTCTTTTGAGCAGGCTTATGTAGGAGTGTGACAGACTAACTTTGACATTGCTTTCCCCTGGCTTTCACCCACTGGTTGTTAGGAAAATGTCATCTTTAACAAATCAATAACAGCAGGAAATCTGGCACCTCCCTTGTGACTGATCTACAATGCAACATAACGTCTAGAGGACAACTTCATGTTAACAACTACAGTAGATTGATAGCAGCAGTGGATCAGTAAGAGAAATAAGTCACTGAAAGCATGGGGATGGCGATAGGAACCTGGGTCTCCATTTACTTATCTCACGATGGTGGTCATGTTGTACATGCATCAGATTGTAGAACACATGCCACACATTAGCTTCGTGCCACAGTAAACAGCAACAGGTTGGTGGAAGCTCATAGGCCTATACATTCATATTACACTGGCTTGAAAAATATAAGGACAAAAGAAACTTTTGCATGGTGTCACAGCCAAGTAACATAGCTCAGAGGAACTGGACATACAAATAAGTATTTAAATATTTTACAGAAGGCAACTGAAAGAGAAACTGACAAACAGAAATGATGCTTTCATTCAAGGAAAATAAGTACACTAAAGTGCCCATGATTTATGAATGTCCTCTGGCTTACAAAAGACAGAACATGGTTCTTAATAGGGTGTGTGATCGAGAATGACAATGCATGATCTGCAATGTGCACCCATTTTAGCACAAGGTTGGTAAAGAGTTCCTGCGTACAGTGTTCAATTTCTCCTCCAGTGCAGTTAACAATAGCTAGATGCAATGCAGCATGGCCACATGCACCAATGAGCATCTCCCCAACATGTTCGATAGGTTCTAAGTCAGGGGAACGTGCAGGATAGTCCATTCGTCAGATATCCTTGCATTCCAAGATCTCCACATGCACTGTTCGGTGCAGTCAGGCATTGCCATCCATGAAAATGAAATCACAGCTGAATGCACTCCTGAAAAAGCAAACACTGGGAAGAAGTACTGTGTCACAATGGTGTTGTCTGGTCAGTATACTGTCTTCAAAGATTTGAAGGCAGTATGCCCTTGCAACATTGTGTCTTTTACATCATGACAACTAGACTACCAAAATGATGATGTCAGGCAATGTTGGTGAGATGCACTAGTGCTCTCACCAAGAGGTCACACATATTGCATACAGGAATACTGTTCAACATGATCAATTTGGTGGTTGAGGTTTTAGGGTGTCGACAGTGATAATGTTGCATGGGTATATTGCCTGCTAATCATTGAACACAGTTCACTTACAGGTCAACATCTTTGTGGCACTACTCCTTCTATACACCTGCCTCTCCAAGAGTGCATTTGGCCCTGACTTTATTTTTATTGAAGACACTGCAGGACTACATCTAACAGCACAGGTGCAAGAGCTGTAGGTGTGAGAAGATATTTGACCAGTGGGATAGCTTGCCCATTCCCCTGCTTTAATTCCCATGTAGCATGGGTGGATGTGTTGGGGAGACATACTGTGGCGCATCCACATCCACAGTCAACTGTCGTGCAATTATTGACAATGCTGATGAATGGAAAGACCTACCATAAGAACTACATACCAAATGTGGGGGCAGAATGGCACCACATTGCAGAGCACACATTGACATCCATGGTGATCACAAGAGACGTGTTTAGCCTACTGTCATTTCTAAGTGTACTGCTTGATTCTGTAAAATTCCTTTTCTTAAGATAACACATTTAATCTCCAACTAAAGTATATAATTTTACCTCATGACTGAACAGACACTTTACACCATAATGAGAATAGAAGATTCATTCTTTAACATAACAACTTTCTCTTGCTCCTCCTTTTTTCTTGGAGGGGCGGGGGGGGGGGGGGGGGGGGGGGGGCAGTGGGATGCACTGTCAATACCACACTGAGTCCCAGGAGGAAGAAATAAAAAATTACATCACCAAAGATTATAAGCTATGGAATAAGCTACATGCAAAGAAAAAACAGTTAATTACTGGTATCTACAAAAACTGTTTTTGCCTTTCTCTTATCCTACAAAATATGGCTAGTGTGTGATAGTGCCCACCACCATCCCACAGAATATGCGCTGAGGTAGTAAATAATCTGTAGCATACCCTGTAATCTAAGATACGTTGGTATGTGGCAATCTGTTTGTGTGTCTGAAAAGAGACTACCCCATAAATCAGTCTTTTAATTATATTGCATTCAAAGTTTCCTCCTGTGAATGTATTTAATTATACCCTGTGAGCCAGGATAATCTATAAAATATGCCACTCATAACAGAATGGTTTCATTGGCTGATTGTAACTTCAGTTGTCATTGGATAACTGTGAAATTGAGCAAATATCTTTGGAGTGGAATGCATTTTAGTCCAATGAAATAAGCTCCCGTGCCATCTCCTTTCACAACCGTAGTTCTGGCTGACTCTAGCATTCACTGCTGCAATCACTCAAAGTTTCTTGTTACTGCTAGTGTATCTAATGAATTTACAAGAATTATCTGAGTATATTACTATACATTAAACTACATGCAACAAAAGAAAATAAGAAAATTTGAGTGCAGAAAACTACACTGAAACTTCATAGTTACAAAAATTGGTTTGAGGACTGAAGCACTTAAAAATCTCTCCATTAGGGTGCATAAACAGTGGAAACAATCAACTCTGTCCATTCATAGCTGGTTAATGCGATAAATATTAACAAGCTGACAGTAAAATATTAGTCCGACTTGTAAAATCTGGGAATCTAATAACTTTTCCCCTGCATTTTCTTCTGTTGGTCCTATCATAATCATTATCGTCCCCCTTCTCCTACCATTAAGAGTTTTGACTTTCCCACCACTACCACAGGTTTCAACATCAATTTTCAAAATTATTCACATGGAAACAAAATTGTGTTCTTTCTCATGTTTAACCTGTAGGGTAACGCATAACAAAACTGTTTTGCACCCTAAATGCCTTTGGGTTCATTTAGAAAAAGATTTGGCATTTTTAGGTCGGCTTTCAAAATAGTTTCACAATGTTTCATCACCTGAGTGGTGGGGAGAGTGTTGTAGCTGGAGCAAATCTTTTCTGGCTGGGGTTTTGGTTGAGTGAAAGATTTTTAGAATCATACCAAGGAATGTAGAGTAGAATCTGCCATAGGCTGCTTTGGTCATTTTTGACTGTTTTTCTTGTTTTGAGTCATGGGTGCAGCTTTTGTAAATGTGAAGTAATCTACTTATTTAAGTGATGTAAAATACTTTACAGCTGTTTGGGATAAATTGTTCATTCTTCAGTTACAGAGATATAAGGTGAGTAAAATCAACATATTTTGAAATGTATCACATAAAACATGGACTCATCTGTCCACGTGTCATCAGTCATGGAAGATCTTGTACATTGAAACAGGAGGTGTTCTTGTACCTTGGTGATATTTGCCAACTAAGTTTCTTTAACATTTAAATAATTTTCCTTCTTGAAAATGGAGATTTGTGTTCGAAGCATAGCAGGTATTTCAACATATTTTTGACTTGTAACTGATTTTTGATATATTAATTCATAAAATGATATTGCATACTTATAATTGGAGTATTGCAGATTGATAATGTAACAAAGACCACCAAATACAATACTGAAGTAATTTTCCCAAGTATAAAACTTTTAAATTTTGATAGAATATTTGCCCTCAAAAGGCAAAGGTCCAGAACTCAATTCATCAAACAGTTTTAACCGGCTAGGAAGTTTCATATCAGCACACACTTTGCTGTAGAACAAAAAATATGTTCTATTGTAGTTTGATAAAGTTTCTGAATTTGTAAATTCTGAAAAAATTTTGTCAAAATATAATTTCCAAGTGTTCATCCAATGCAATAATCTCATTTAATTGGTTTGGCTTAAAACATTGACATTCACTTATGTGCTTTTGCAAATGAAATCGAATGTGGATGAAGGTATCACAGAAAGAAAATCAGGATCTATTTGTGAATCAAATGACAATGGTAGGCTTGATATAGATACTAAATTTGGTTTCACTGGAAGAAAACAATTGTGAGCATGATTTGCAAGATTAATTCCTCCAACTTTTGCAGAAACAGCATAGATTGATTGAGACCTCCATCTGACCTGCATGGCTGGAAGTACATCTACATACTCAGCAAGCCACTGCACAGTGCTTCATGGAGGGTACATTATACCACTTCTAGTAGTTCTATTTTCTGTTTCAGTCTAAGATAGAGAAAGTGGAAAACAAATGATATATTTCTCCAAATCTGTCCAAAATACTCAAAAATTGTTTCATGGTCCCTATATGAAATATTGTTTGGCACCAGTAGGATAGTTCTGCAGTCAGCTTCAAATGCCAATTTTCTTAACTGTCATGTTCTTAGAAATGCATAACTTCTTTCCTCCAGGGATTCCAATTTGAGTTCCCACAGCATCCCCGTAACACTTGCATGCTGATGAAACCTGCTAGTAACAAATCTAGCACCCCGCCTCTGAATTTCTTTACTGTCTTACTTCAGTCTGACCTGGTGCAAATCCCATTCCCTCGAACAGTACAAAAGTGTAGGTAACACTAGAGTGCTATATGCAGTCTTCTTTACAGATGAACCACACTTTCTTAATTGCTGCCAATAATCCAAAGCTGACAATTTGCCTTCCGCATCACTATCTTCATAGGTACTGTGGGATGCTTGGACTTGCAAAGTCTGGTACCATTTGATGAGACCAGGAAGTAACCTTTTCATATTATGGTGAGACAGAGATTTAGGAACCAGGATTTAAATTGGAAGACATTTCCAGGGGCAGACGTGGAATCTGACCACAATTTATTGGTTATGAACTGTAGATTAAAACTGAAAAAACTGCAAACAGGTGGGAATTTAACGAGATGGGACCCGGATAAACTCAAAGAACCAGAGGTTGTATAGAGTTTCAGGCAGAATATTGGGGAATAATTGACCAGAATTGGGGAAAGAAATACAGTAGAAGTAGTATGGGTAGCTATGAAGGATGAAATGGTGAAGGCAGCAGAGGATCAACTAGGTAAAACATGATAGCTAGTAGAAATCCTTGGGTAACAGAAGAGATATTGAATTTAACTGATGAAAGGAGAAAATAAAAAAATGCAGTAAATGAAGCAGGCAAAAATGAATACAAATGTCTCAAAAATGAGATCGACAGGAAGTGCAAAATGCCTAAACAGGGATGGCTAGAGGACAAATGTAAGGATGTAGAGGCACATATCACTATGGGTAAGATAGATAATGTCTGCAGGAAAATTAAAGTGACCTTTGGAGAAAAGAGGATGACTTGCATGAATATCAAGAGCATAGATAGAAACCCAGTACTAAGAAAGGATGGGAAAGCAGAAAGGTGGAAGGAGTATATAGAGGGTGTATACAAGGGCGATGTTCTTGAGGACAATATTATAGAAATGGAAGAGAATGTAGATGAAGATTAAATGGGAGATATGATACTGCGTGAAGAGTTTGACAGAGCACTGAAAGACCTAAGTTGAAACAAGGCCCTGGGAGTAGAGAACATCCCATTAGAACCAATGACAGCCTTGGGAGAGCCAGGCCTAACAAAACTCTACCATTTAATGAGCAAGATGTATGAGACAGGCGAAATACCCTCAGACCTCAAGAAGAATTGTAATGATTCCAATCCCAAAAAAACAGGTGTTGACAGACGTGAAAATTACTGATTTATCAGTTTAATAAGCCACGGCTGCAAAATACTAACACAAATTCTTTACAGATGAGTGGAAAAACTGGTAGAAGCTGACCTCGGGGAAGATCAGTTTGAATTCTGTAGAAGTGGTGGAACACTTGAAGCAATAATGACCCTACGAATTATATTAGAAAATAGATTAACGAAAGGAAAACCTACGTTTCTAGCATTTGTAGACTAAGAGAAAGCTTTTGACAATGTTGACTGGAATACTCTTTCAAATTCTGAAGGTGGCAGGGGTAAAATACAGGGAGCGAAAGGCTATTTACAATTTGTACAGAAACCAGATGGCAGTTATAAGAGTTGAGGGACATGAAAGGGAAGCAGTGGTTGGGAAGGGAGTGAGACAGGGTTGTAGCTTATCCCCAATGTTATTCAATCTGTATATTGAGCAGGCACTAAAGGGAACAAAAGAAAATTCAGAATATGAATTAAAATCCATGGAGAAGAAATAACAATTTTGAGGTTCGCCGATGACATTGTAATTCCGTCAGAGACATCAAAGGACCTGAAAGAGCAGCTGAACCGAATGGACAGTGTCTTGAAAGGAGGATATAAGATGAACATCACCAAAAGCAAAACGAGGGTAATGGAATGTAGTCAAATTAAGTCGGGTGATGCTGAGGGAATTTGATTAGGAAATGAGACACCTAAAGTAGTAAAGGAATTTTGTTATTTGGGGAGCAAAATAATTGCTGATGGCCGAACTAGAGAGGATATAAAATGTAGACTGGCAATGGCAAGGAAAGCGTTTGTGAAGAAGAGAAATTTGTTAACATTGAGTATAGATTTAGGTGTCAGGAAGTCGTTTCTGAAAGTATTTGTATGGAGTGTGGCCTTGTATGGAAGTGAAACATGGATGATAAATAGTTCGGACAAGAAGAGAATAGAAGCTATTGAAATGTGGTGCTACAGAAGAATGCTGAAGATTAGATGGGTAGATCCCATAACTAATGAGGAGGTATTAAATAGAATTAGGGAGAGGAGAAATTTGTGTCACACGTTGACTAGAATAAGGGATCAGTTGGTAGGACATGGTCTGAGGTATCAAGGGATCACCACTTTAGTATTGGAGGGCAGCGTAGAGGGCAAAAATCGTAGAGGGAGCCCAAGGAATGAATACACTAAGCAGATTCAGAAGGATGTAGGTTACAGTAAGTACTGGGAGATGAAGAAGCTTGCACAGGATAGAGTAGCATGGAGAGCTGCATCAAACCAGTCTCAGGACTGAAGACCACAACAACAACAACAACAACAACAACATTCAGTGATACAAATGTAAAGTTGAGTAATATAATAGCCATGGCATTGTTATAATGAACGATGTCATCAACACCCACTGTCACTCGTGTTGAAGTACCAAATGCACCAGTGTCACAGTGGCTTGTGAGCTGTGGAAGTAAGACGTGAGAAAGTGTCGTATTGTGTTCATGTAGTATTTGAAAGAACTGACAGTCCCTTGTGTTTTAGTCTTGTCGTGGTTGATAAAAGCTGCTGATAACAGATATGCAAGTGAAAATGCAAGCACACATGATCTATAGCTTACTTCTGCACAGAAAGACGTATGCCATAGTCACTAATTCATCATGTTGTTGACCAGCTTTCACTGTCCCCGCACCATAGATGAGTTTTATTATTTGTGTAGTTCGACTCTGTCTTAATGTTGACTAAATTTGTCGAGTGAAAGAGGGGACAGCACAGCTGATGAAGAAAATGTCGCCTACGGCGATCATTCACCAGTAACTGACGGTGTCTGACTGCTTCTCGTAATAACTCTTATTCAGAACCCCTTTCCAAAAATGGTTACAGCGATTTATTTCTGATACCTATGTACAGTCTGCTCTTGAGGTACCGTCTACTGTGTTACCGACCGTTAAATTACTTCTTCCTACTTTCGCTGTTATACACAAAGTTCCTCATTATACATTCTTCATTATTTTCCTCCGAAGTCCAACAACCGTGTTGGAGTATCCCGCCGCCACGACTCTGGACCTCCATGGAGCAACGTCATCAGCCTCACTGTGTTTGCTCCATGGCGGTCCGCTACTTGCCGCGTCAACGAAAGTCCGCGCCAGTTGCTGGCTCAGTGTTTGAATTATCTGCACATATAAAAACCAAATATTTCTGCAGTATTTATGCACATAACTAAGAAATCCTGACCCGCAACTCAATTTTATCATTTAATTAGAATTTGTGCTAGGCCAGGGGCGATAGATGGTGCATGCAACAGACCACTTGTTGTCTGTTACACCACAGGCTGTTGCAGCAACTTACCCTATAGTACCCATCTCAGTCGCTGACATCACAGGAAACATTTGGTTCTTAATAGATATCCTTTTTATCCAGCCAGCTGTCCCTCACTCTATTGAATGATTCAGCTCTCTGAAGCAAGTTTGTAGCTTATTGCCCATATATAATGGTCAGTAAGCTGAGCATTCAAGGTTGGGTTGCCAGCTGGGATTAGTGTTACATTCAGATGCATATTTCGTCCCAAAAGCTGGACTACCACTTTAAATAGAACTGAACAATTGGGTATTTTCACTTTTTGGTCAACAATTACTTCGAGGGGGTACTAACATAAGCTGCAATAAGCTATTATAATAATTCAATGGGTAAAGGTGAAAATTTGTGCCAGACTGTAACTCAAAGCCTGATTTCCTGCTTCACATGAGTGTTTGCCTTAGCTGTTTCAGCTATCTGAACACACTCTCTATCTGACCCAAATTCACAACTTCAAGCGCGCTAATTGATAACATCCTCAGTGCATGTGCACGATAGGGTTCAAACCTCTAGTGGGAATACGGAAATTGCTGCAAACAATGAGCTAAATGGATACATACCTCGTATGTGCGATAGGTTTAGAGTTTGGGTCAAATGAAGGGTGTGCTCAGGTAGCCAGAATGTTTTAGGTGACTGCTCATGTAAAGCAGGAAATCTGGGTTTAAATCCTAGTCCACCACAAATTTTTAGCTTTCACTAGTGAATTGTTTCAATGTCTAATTGATGCTGAAAATGGTATCTTCCTCCTAAAAATTGATAGTTACAGTCACTGTATCAAGAACAGAAGTATGTTCTGCTGGACATGTCTGAGGGAACATGCCACATGTATCTAATAAGAAGTCAGCTTTGTGATATCTACATGCTCATGTTTAATGGGGAAAAAAAAATTGAACAGCCTTGTAATTAGGCGGCTATAGTACCAACTAAGTGGTCTGTCTTCCGAACTGTTTTGCCTTTTTCCTAAACTATTCGTATGTCAAAATACTTGTTCCTTATTAAAGAAAATAAACAATTATCTAGCCTACAGAGAAAGAAAACTTATACCCAATAACTTTGGTTACTTTAAATGAGAAATGGATACTGAAGTATAGCATCTTATAATTTTGTAAATCTAATTAAACACATTTTAAGAAGAACTTTAGTTTTCTTGGAAATCAGGTACTGGAATTCTTGACAGAATAATTTTAAATTACAGGACAGTGTTGTATTGGTTGATTTCAGTTTGTGTTTTTTTTGTGAAATGAGTACAGACTTCAGATGTCGATAATAACTCTGGGAATTGCATAGTAATATTCTGCCACTTTCAATAGTGCTTAATGAAAATGAAGCTGCAGATTGAAAGAAGCTGTCGATTTAGTGTGTCAGTATATTTTTACTTGCAGTTGTCTTTTTTTTTTTCATTAAACTCATGAAATTTTGTCACTGATCAATGAAATTGCCAGTACAGTGTTTAATGTTCTCTGCTTGAGAAGGTGCCCAGTTCTTGACAGTTGTACCCAGGTTGGATCATCAGCTAATGTCATTAGGTGTACTGCACTTTAAAAAAATAGGGGTTCATAAAAATTCTTTGTTAGTGAAGACCAGAAGTATAATTTTTGATAAGTAGTTCCTAATAAATGAGCTATCTTCAGATAACAACATTTTAGTGTTAATCAATAATTGATAGAATACATTGTCATAAATTACAGCTGTATGCATTATACAACCTTACAACATTTTTTAATCTCAATTTGTCTGCTATTTGATATTCGAATTGTATTAGTTATCAGTAAAAAATTACATTTATGATCTTTACTAATGGATTTTCTCTGAATGCACAGATTTCATTAAATGCAGATCACTCATCTCCAGTTAGACTGTCTGTGGTGGCATGGTTTCTTTCTTCCATTACCTGGTCCTAGCTGTGAATGCACTGCGGCAGATCATGGGTAAGAAAGCTATGCAGAAACCTACTGTACTGAACCTTCCACCAGGCAGCATACAATGTAACTATTCCAAGCATCAGAAAAGGTCTTAATTTTGAATGAAAGGTGGAAATAATGGCAAAACTTTGGTATATTCTGGAATTTGATAATTTACACATTCACTGCCAAGCCCATGATAATCCAAACACAGTCATGCACAAACCCTTTCATTCATGTTAGCAAGTTTATGGTAACATATTTCCCAAAACCTGAACAGCTACTAAGCACAGATTGTACTTAAATGAAAATGCTTGCCATACTATTATGTTTATCGACATCTAATATAGTCAAGTTTTCAGTCAATGAACTGCTCAGTATGCCACGTAGAATTACTGTCTTTTTTTCATACACAAAATTACATTCATTGCCATGCAGCCTGACTGCTGCATCATATTCAGAGACAGTGGAGTTCTTGATAACAAAACGCAATAAGGGAATTAACATAAACTAGTTAAAACTTTTGATAAAGTGTTACTGCCAACTGTTTGAAAGGTGTTGCAATGCATGGCATCTGAAAACATAGCAAATTTGTACTCTACACCATTCACAACTGTAGGTACATAATTAACGTAAATAAAGGAGAAGAGGATCCAGGACAGGACGCATTTCTCTCCCAGACACTAATCCACGGGTATTACTAAATGACTAACCTGGTTCATGATACCCAGCACCAGTTGCATGTTGCCTATGTAATGGCTTCCAGGACCAATGAAATTTGACTTTCAAAATTTCGTAAATGTCTTTCACTTTCAGCCAGTAATTAAATTCTTGTCATGGTCTACTCATTAGGAGGTATAATCTTAGGTCAAATGTTGAATGGTAACTGTTGGAATCTGGCACCTCATACAAATACCTGGGGGTAATCCCTCATAGGGATATGAAAAGGAACGATCATGTAGGCTCAGTTGTGGGTAAAGGTGGTAGACTACAGTTTATTGGCAGAATACTGGGAAAGTATAGTCAGTCTATAAAGGAGATAGCTTACAAATCACTCGTGTGAACCATTCTAGAATATTGTTAAAGTGTGTGGGACCCTTACCAAATAAGTCTAGCAGGGCATATTGAATGTATACAGATAAGGGCAGTATGAACGGTCAGAGGTTGCAATCCACTGAGGGAACTGACCTGGAACCCTCTTGAAGATCAACACAATTGATTCTGAGAAAGTTTGCTGACAAAGTTTATAGAACCAGCTTTATATTATGGCTTTGCAAATGTACTGTAGTCCTCTCTGTATTCTTCACATAGGGATCATTTGGATAAGATAAGAATAATTACTGCATGCACAGAGATGTTGTGTAAGTAGATGTGTACCCACACAAACACAGTTAGAAATCAGAAACTAACAGAGTCTGAACTCAAGTTTATTTTTTATTTTTTTCACATATAACAGGTTGTCAAATAAGAGAATACACAAAAGAGAATCAACAACAAAGAGTAAAAAGGTAGGTATGAGAATCACAATCAATGGCTCTCTTCTCTGTGACACCCATGCGAACTGTGGAGAATAATCTCTGTGGTTGGCGCGAATTTTACGCGTCAGCTGCGATCGACGTGTGCGGTAGTCACCACATGAGACCCCTTGGTGAGAGCGGAGCTCGGATGTTCCTCTCTGTAGCGGGCAGGCAAGTGCACTTGTCTGCCAGAATGGGTGGTGCATCAAGGCTGCTGCTTTACTGACTGCAGAGGTAGTGGAGTGGGGTTCAGCATTGTTGTCTTGTGCTGATCGCTGCGCAATGCTGACATCGCCAGAGTGTCTTGAAGTATATGAGCAGGTTCCACTATACTTAGCGATATGGTGGCTGTTCCCCATTCAGTACTATGTTTAGGGTGTGTGCATCTCTGCATATCATGCGATGAGGCCCAGTGTATGGCGGGTGTAGTGGTGGTTTGACACCATCTGTGCGTAACAATACATGCGTGCAAGTTTTTAAATCATTGTGCATGAATGCTACCAGGACTCCATGTCTGGAAACTTTCACAGGTTTGATTTTCTTGATCATTTCTCTCAATCCTTGTAAATATTCTGACTCGACATCTGCATTCGGTACCCCTCATTCGTCAGCAAACTCTCCGGGCAGAAGTATTGTTTCTCCGTAGAAAAACTCTGCCGGGGAGGCATCCATATCACATTTAAAGATTCTCCTAAGACCTAACAGTACAATGGGCAATGCTTCCATCCATTTAGTACCATGGCAAATGAGGGCTGCTTTTAAGGTACAGTGCCATTTTTCTACCATTCCGTTGCTTGCCGAATGGTAGGCGGTGTTGTGGTGATAGCAGTATCCCCAGAATCTAGCTAACTGAGCAAATAGTTCTGATTCGAACTGTCATCCTCTATCAGTTGTTGTATGCAGTGGGTAGCTGATTCTCGATATCCAAGTTCACATGAACGCCATTGCCAGAGTTTCCGCCAAGATGTTATCGGTAGGTATTGCTTCCGGCCAGCATGTATACCTGTCAATGATTGTTAGCAGGTAGCGATTACCACCTGATGGTGGAAGACATCGTATGACGTCCAGATGAATGTGCCTTGACATCCGAGAATTGTCCAATTGGAGGGCGCATGTGTCTGCTCACTTTGTATAGCTGACAGCTTGGGCAAGATCTAGTCCAGTTACGGCAATCGAGGTCTATTCCTGGCCATACAAATCTTTCAGACACCAGTCTGATAGTTGCTCAAACACCGGGGTGAAATAGGCCGTGGAGACAATCAAACACTCTTCTGCGATGTGTGATTGGAACGTAAGGGCGTGATCGATCATGTTGTACATCACAATGTAGTCGTACATATTCCCTGGGCACATCAACTAGCTGTAACTTCAACGCCGTGTTGTCGTCACTCAACAGGGTATTTAGCTCATCATCTTCCTGCTGCACTTGCGCTAGTTCAGCCATAGTTAAAGACTGTGTTATACTGGATACATGTGACAAACAATCAGCTACCACGTTAGTTAAACCTGCGATGTGGCATGAGCCTGTGGTGAATTGGCTTATGAACTCCAATTGAGAATACTGCCTTGGGGAGCATTTGTCACTGTTCTTTTTGAATGCGTAAATCAAGGGCTTATGATCGGTAAAAATTACTTGTGGTCTGAAGTGTTTGATCACTAAATATACAGCCAAAAGTTCTCTATCGTAAGCACTCCAGCGTTGTTGTGCTGGTGACAACTTGTGCGAATAGTATACCAGAGGTTGCTATGCGCCATCCAACAATTGTTGCAGGGCTGCACCAACACCAAACTGGTTAGTGTCCACCACCAGTGCCAAAGGTGCTTCTAGTTTATTGTGTGCCTGCAGTGCGGCCTGAGCTAGGCTCTGATGTGTCACTTCGAATGCTGCATCAGATTCCTCATTCTATTGTATGGTTGCATTGCTGCGAACCTTTGGGCCGGCTAATAACGCGTTTAACGGTGCCTGATGTTCAGCTGTCCGTGGTACATGCCTTCCATAAAAATTTAACATTCCTGGGTATCTTCTTTATTCTTTGACCATAATAGGCTTGGGCATGTGTAGAATAGCCTCAACTTTTCCGGGTAAGGGTGCTGAACCTGTAGCGGATATGCAATGACCTAGAAATTCCACTTCAGGTTGGCAAAACAGGCATTTCGCTGTATTTAATGTTATTCCAAACTTCTCTAAGCGTTGGAGTACTTCTTTTAAATGCTGCTTGTGCTGTAAATTGTTTGCAGAATATATGAGAACGTCATCCAGGTAGGCAAAACAGAAGTTCAATCCTCGTAATACAGAATCCAGAAAACGCTGCCATGTCTGTGCAGAATTTCCCAGGCCAGACATCATGAAATTACTTTCAAACAATCCAAAAGGTGTTGTTAGGGCGGTGTTTGGTATGCCTTCTGGCGCTACAGGAATTTGTGTATAGCCCTTTGCGCAGTCTAGCACACTAAAGACTGTGGCACCGTGCAGTGCGTGATTGTAGTCCCTTAACAAAGGTACAGGATAACAATCCGGAATAGTTCTGGTGTTCAGTGCTCTGTAGTTGCCACACGGATGCCAGGCTCCACCTTTTTTTGGTACGAGGTGTAAGGCTGATGCCCATGGACTGGATGACGGGCGTATAATTCCTCCTTTAAGCATTAGCTCGAATTCCGCTTTAGCTATAGCGAGGCATTCCGGTGCTGGTCTCCTAGGTTGACATGACACTGTCTGTGAATTTTATGTAGTGTACTGTATCATGCAACACTTTCTGCGGTGCTCCTGGTGCTTTCATTAATTCAGGAAAATCTGCTAGGGATTGCGCGGTACTCTGTGTCTGCCATTTCAACTAACTTAATACTGGTACAATCTGTGTCACGACAATAACAAGCCGTTGATAGGTTGGTGAGACTGTCTATCAGGCAACCATTGGCCAAGTCTGGCAAAAGTCTGAAGTGTGATAAGAAATCAGCTCCTAGTATTGCTTCTGTCACGTCTGCTACCGTGAAATTCCATTAAAAATCTCTAGGGAGTCCCAAGTTCAGATTCTCTTGTTGTAATCCGTATGTTGAATTCTGTGAATTGTTGGCAGTGGATAAGTTATATGTAGTGCGCAGCCAATAACAATGCAAGGACTTGATAGTATACTGAGCTCTGAACCGGTGTCATTTAAAAATTTCCTGCCTGGCACACCATCTGTTATAAAAAGGCGTCAAGATGTAGGAAGATAGGAGGTAGCATCTACTGCCACTTTCTGCTCTGATTTCTACATCTACATCTACATCCGTACTCCACAAGCCACCTGACGGGGTGAGGTGGAGGGTACCTTGAGTACTTCTATCGCTTCTCCCTTCCATTCCAGTCTCATATTGTTCACGGAAGGAAGGATTGTTGGTATGCCTCTGTGTGGGCTCTAATCTCTTTGATTTTATCCTCATGATTTCTTTGCCAGATATGCGTAGGTCTGTTCTCAAAACTTCAACAAAAGCCTGTACTGAGCCACTGAGGGTCTCTCCTGCAGAGTCTTCCACTGGAGTTTATCTGTCATTTCTGCAACGCTTTCGTGATTACTGAATGATCCTGTAATGAAGCTTGCTGCTCTCCGTTGTATCTTCTCTATCTCTTCTATCAACCCTATCTGGTATGGATCCCACACTGCTGAGCAGTATTCAACCAGTGGGTGAACAAGCGTTTGGAGAAAGAACATGGGCTAATGCATTTACGTACTTGCTCTCCATACAGACTATGATACCAACAAATGGTTAGTCTGTTCTTGGTTGTAGATTGCGATGCGAAACGACTTCCATGTCGCCATCGGCTATGGCTTCTCTGATTGACAATGATGCTATTCCACATTAGTTTCAAGAGCCGTGTGCATAGGAGATCGACCTTGGCGGTTAGTGCATTGTAATCCGCCCAAGACGCCATTGTAGATGCAGCTTCTACGCTGATAGTTACGTCTACAACACTGACCTGTGTGTTCGGTGTTATCGCTTCCAGTATGCAGTCAGCGAGTTCTGCTAATATGTCCAGTGACGTCTCGATCTGCATGCCGATGACTGCTTTTACCTGTGGTGGCAGGTGGGAACTCCACAGGGTATGCAGAATGCTGTCCGGAATCATGCCAGGGTCCACCTTGCTGCGGAGATGGCGCAGGAACTGCGAAGTTTTCCTGTCACCAATTTCTTCTTGCGTCAATACTTGCTGGATTCTATCTTCTTGAGAAACAGCTAAGCATCATATCAGTTCAGTCTTTAACCGTTCATATGCATTCTCTGTTGGAGGAGCTGTTATGATATCCTGAACTTCAGTTGCGTAACGATGATCGAGATGGCTTACTACGAGGGGAAACTTAGTTGTTTCTGCAGTTATTCCCACGTACGTGAAACTCTCTTCCACCTGTGTGAACCACAGCATAGGGTTGTGTGTCCAAAATTGTGGTAAGTGAAACGCTAGTCTTGACACTGCTGGCGTGTCCATATCCATATCTGCTGTTTGTTTTGCAGTCGGGGTCACCAGTGTTGCATAAGTAGGAGTGTACCCATGCAAACACAGTTACAAATTGGAAACTAACGGAGTCTGAACTCAAGTTTCTTTTTTTATTTCTTTCACATATAACAGGTAGTCAAGTAAGAGAATACATAAAAGAGAATTCACAACAAAGAGAAAAAAGGTAGGTATGAGAGTCACAGCCAACAGCTATCTTCTCTGTGACTCCCGTGCGAACTGTGGAGAATAATCTCTGTGGTTGGCGCAAATTTCATGCATCGGCTGCAATCAATGTGTGCGGTAGTCACCACAGAGGCATTCAGTCATTCACTCTTACTGCACTCCATACATGAACTGAATAGGAAGAATCCCTAATAACTGGTACAGAGGAAAGTAGCCTCTGCCATGCACCTCACGGTGATTTGTGGATTGTAGATGTAATGCCTTGAGTAGATGTCATGAGGCATTGTAGCTTGTGATGTGCAACTTACCCAGACTACATTCGTGCAGTATTCCATACTGAGAGTACTTCATGACTTCAGACTTTAACTGTAGGTTCTAACCTTCTCCAAATTTTTTCTTGCACATATCTGTCAGATATTTAGATCTTAAAATAGCTAGAAATTTCTGATTGCTTTAGAAATAATTTAAAAATGTGGGAGTTTCATTCCTTAAGGAACTGGAGGTTTGCTGTTTAGTGTCAAATAGCTATAGCTACTTGTCTTGGCTGAGGTCTGTTCTATGGATTATACTAGGACATCTATCATAATATTTTTATCTGCTTGAGCCTTAATACATTTTGTTGCATGAGAATTATATTATCAATTTAAGCTAGATTTTAGCAAACACTTTAGCCACCATATTGCTTGTCTTCAAATCTGATAATATGCCTTTGAAGTTAACAAAGCCTGACACAAACAGATTACATTCCTGCTTTTCTGTCCATCAGCTTTTTGATAATCCATGGCTTTTATTGTATACTGCACAAAATTAGTACAGTTTTTACACAGTCAAGATGACAGGGCTCTTATTTTTTTGTTATATCAGATGTAAGTTTTTAGTTAATTACATAACATAGTGATTTGAGCACACATTTCTATTAATAGTTGTAAGGATGATTTCAGTTTAATCTGACCCATATTTTATAGCTACAGAATAACACATTACGATTCTTGTGCTTTTGAACCTTTCCCATTTTCTCAATCTATGTTATAGCTTGCTCAGCAATTTATGTGATGTATTAAATTAAATTTTTGTTTAGGCTATTGTTGAGTTTAGAATATTTCTGTTTGCAGTTATTGTGCCTATGGAATAACCATGTGCTGATTCAGAATTATCTAGTGTATCATTGGACTATTCATACTGAACTCCTTCCTCCTTAGTAGAGTAATAATCTAACTGTTGTGTGCTGACATTATGAAGCTCTCGTGGTACTTTGATGTGTTGACTTGCTGTTTAGTGTGATTATCCATATATAGGGTAATTATAATCAAAGTTAAACTTTCAAGTCATTGTATAAGTAACACCACTGGTACGAATGACATCAAACTGCAATGGAATATTATCAGAGATGGGGAAAACGAAACGTATGGCAGAAGAAAAATAAATAGTTACAAAATGTAGCAATAGCACTGCAAGCATCATAATGTAATAGTGTTCAACCACAAAACAGAAATGAATTGTACAACAATGCTTAAGGTGTATGTTTCATCTTAAACAAACTGTGCTACTCAGTGTACATGGGTGTAAAGGTGTGATACCATTAGTTATGTAAGACCACCAACCACAGCAGGTTCATATCACATTGAACGACAAAAATTGATTTTTAATTGTCTTGAGGCCAAAAACCACATAAAAAGAATCAATCAAGATCAAATCAGATCAGATTATTAATTTCTGTGTCATTGGCTCAAAATATGTTCAATATGCTGCCCACTGTTTTTCGCAACAAGTTGAAATCAAGAAACAGCATGTTCCATTACTGATCAAAGTGTTTCTGTGGTCATATTCAGAATGTGTTGCACAATACATGACCTCAGCGCAGCTAAGTTTGCAATCAGAACACTGAACACAATGTCCCTGAGGTAGCCCCACAGCCAGAAGTCACATGGATTAAGATCAAATGACCACGATGGCCAAGATGTAAGGAAGTGGCGGCTGATAATTCTAGCTTTTCCAAAATGACACTTCAGCAACTGCTTAACTGGACTTGCAATGTGTGGAGGCGTGCCATTTTGCATAAAAATAATCCCAACCACACATCCAAGCTGTTGGAGAGCTGGAATGATGTGGTTGTGCAAAAGAGACTGACAGCACTTAGCAGTGATGGTACAAGTAATAAGATCAAAAGCACTTCTCTTTGTAAATGATGCTGTAGCCCCACACCACACAGTGACCTTTTTAGGATGAAGGGGAACTGGTTGATTTGAGTGTGGATTTTCCTTTGCCCATATTTGACAGTTCTGCATATTGACATATCCTGTCAGATGGAAGTGTACTTGATCTGTCTACAAAATCTTCCACAGCCCATCTCAGTTGGTACCATATTCAAAGGTCTGTCATCCTAGACCTCACTTATGTTGGCACCAATCCTCATTTTTATATTGGTGTCTACTACTGGGAGAATCACAACTGTTTGTCACTGAAGATTGTTCTGCATCCCTGCAAGCAGGAATACGAAGAGTTTCAACCAGATGTATACCTGCTCTCCTTCACTTGGGCAAAAGATGTCAGCTGCCTATGGGGCAACTTCATTCCATAACAGTGTGATAGAAATGTGACAGATAAGAAGCTCTACCTGCCAAGTAGCGTGCTTGATTCAGTACTGTATGTGTCTCAGCTTTACTAACATGCCCTTCAGCATTATAATAGCCAGGGTAATGAATAAAAGTTTGGTGCCTATCTACACACATGCATTCTCTGGCACTCTTCAACAGAGTAGTTACTCATTGCACATTATTAAGTATTAATGGACTACTGCTTTAGATTTACTAGAAAGCAGACAGCTTACAAGAAATACAGTGCAAGATACCAGCTGTTGCCTGGCACCTCAAATGTGTAAGTTGTTTCCAAATTTTTTATGAGGAGTCAGTGAGTAATGTTAGTTTGAACACTCTATACCCATACCCAGAAAGAGAGAGAGAGAGAGAGAGAGAGAGAGAGAGAGAGAGAGAGAGAGAGAGAGAGAGAGCTACTCTGTGTCTAAATTAGCACGTAAAATTTCATGCTGAAGATGCAAGCACTTGAACTAGTATTGATAAAGGCCACTAATCCAAGTAATTTTTTAATTTCTTACATACTTTCACATATTATATGAATGAAAATAACAGTGTATCCATTGCAACTTGCATCGCATCATTTTAAAATAGGTCAAATGTGCACCACTAGTTGTGCTCTATTGTCATAACGTCTTTTCAAAATGTAA
Source organism: Schistocerca piceifrons (assembly GCF_021461385.2). Taxonomy (NCBI): domain Eukaryota; kingdom Metazoa; phylum Arthropoda; class Insecta; order Orthoptera; family Acrididae; genus Schistocerca; species Schistocerca piceifrons. Next base: position 804,056,791 of record NC_060141.1, on the reverse strand, counting down.
GTGAAAATGTGGAAGTATTTCACCAATGCAGAAAACTTAAGTTGTGTGGTCAAATGCAAGTAATGTTAAAGGGCATTATTGTGGCATTGCTCTTGCATTATGCCACTATTCCACATGAGGTATAATTCACCTCCTTAAATGTAACAACTGCATTTTTGTGTGTTGGGTGAAAAACTGAAGCAGATTTAATGCTCTTTAGATCCATACAGTTGGTGAAAATGGAGCTGTAGCTCCAAACCCCATTTGACAATAATAAATAAGTGACCAATTTGTGAATGACAGAATACCGACCTACTCAAGACTCACTACAGTTGTTTGTGTTACTGCATGTTCACAAAAATTTTGGTTATGTGATGTACATAAAATCGTTCATTCATAACAGTTTGTTGTAAAGTAATAACCTGATTGCATGGTTATCACGTCAATATTTTAAATACAAGCAAGTCACTGATGTGGAGTTTCCATAAATCTCTAATTTCTTCATGTATGTTCTGCAGAAAAATGTACCAGTAAACATCTGATCCCTTAAAGAATCAAACACCCTTGCATAAAACAGCATCAATGGTCTGATTACTTTAAAAATGAATTATTGTGTTAAATGTTTGACTTCAAGTAGCTGGTGCCCATTGCCACACTGCAGGCCACTTACCATGGGTTGGAAACCACTGCTCAGCACTGTTCACCACTGCACATACATCATTAGCCTAAATCAGAGACAGTAATGGATATAGGTCAGTATTTATTGTATGCCCAAACAGTATTCCATCAATACTACCTAATGACTAACCTGGTTCATGATACCCAGCACCAGATGCATGGTGGCAATGTAACAGCTTCCAGGGGCAACAATAATTTGAATTTCAACATTTCATATATATTTTTATATTCAGTCAATAATTAAATACCTGTTTTGATCTACTCATTAACAGGTATAATGTTAGGTCAAAGGTTTAACACAGTTTGACTGTAATATGAACATGATGGTGTTTTCAGTCAGTGTAGCTCATGATTGGCAAATTACACAGACTATATTAATGCAGTGTTTCATACTTAGAAAACTTGCTGACTTCAAACATAAATTCAAACATTATCTATTTTTTTTTCTTTTTTACCTGCGATTCAGATATTTAACACATTTAAACTGCTGCAAACATCTGATTGCTTTACAAATAATTTAAAAACTCGAGTGTTTGATTCCTTAAGATATCATAGGTTCACTGTTTAATGTTGATTTGCTATTACTGCTTCTGCAGATGGAGGATTCATCTGTGGTTTATATTTTGCCTCCTTTCAATATATTTTAAACATGCACTTGAGTTGCAAGACATTTAGTCATTTGAGAATTAAATTACCAATTTAAGCTATGTTTTAGCACACACTTTGGCCGCCATATTGCTTGTCTTCTAATCCCATCATATGCCTTTGAAGTTAACAAGGGCCAACAAAATTAGATTACATTCCTGATTTTGTGAATTTCAGACATGGCTTTTATTGTATACAGTATAAACATTAGTTCTATCTTTATACAGTCATGTAGTATTAGTACTCCTGTTCTTTTGTTACATCGTATGACAGTTTTTACTTAAATACACAACATTGTGGTTTGATCGTCGATTTGTGTTAATAATTGTAATGATCGGTTCAGTGTACTCTGAACGTGATGTGTAAGTACAGAAAAACATATTACTCCTCTTGTGCTTTCAAAGCTTTCACAGTCCTTAACTCTCAATGAGTACTTCCTCACCAACTGACAGGCATTATTTACCGTATTTTGCTCTAAATGGTTTTTTCCACTATTATGGTTAAATTGTGAATATTTCTCTTTCCATTTAGTTATTGTGCATATGAAAAAATAATATGCAGATACATGGAGTGCCAGTGGTCTACTCATATTGATCTCCATGCCCCTTAAGTGAAGTAGTAATCCAAGTGTGTGATTACATTATGAAGCTCTAAAGTTATTGTGATGTGTTGTCTTGCTATGTATTTTTTAATATGCTTCTGAATGATGCATTATTTAATATGAATGTTTAATGACTCTTCTATTGCAGTCTCGTCTTAGTATTATAAACTTCAGAAATATATGACATAAATGTGTTACTAAATTCCTTGATGATTTCATTCCATCGAACTCAAGTAGGCTTACTGATTGAGTTCCTTATGACATTTACTTAAATTGCGGTTTGTGCACTGTTTCCTTTATTACATTTGTGTGTAATATACACACGCACTCTGAACAAACAGTTTGGTCATTGGGTAAATATTTCAAAAATTTAAAAAGTACATTCTTTGAAACTGACCATTTACTGTCACTCTTGTTCTAGAACTACATATATATATAATATTAGAGGGAAACAGTTGCATGTTGCTATCCACATATATGCTCATATCTGTATGATCTTCTGTGTATTACCTTGTTGGCTTCTTAAATGAAACATATGTACCTGACAGACAATGTATAGTCTTTAGCTCCAGAAATGTAAGTTTGTGTTCCTTACATTTTGATTTCCACAGTTTTTCTTCATATGTGGAGAAATGTATGATGACTGATAAAATTTTTTTCTGCAAATATTAAAAGAACCCTTAAAATATTATATACTATTTAATTGTTACATTGAGTTTTCTTCAGTTTTGTCAATTATATGGAACTGTGAAGATGGTCAATGACAGAAACCAGCTGTAATAAGTTTCAGAAAGTAGCTGTGTCATGCATTTCTCAAAGACAGTACTTGCTTAATAATTTTAGGCAGAGCCTCTGTGTACCTCGATGTCTTTGTATGAAGGTAAACACACACACACACACACACACACACACACACACAAACACAAACGTATCTGTTATACCATTTGATCAGTATCTACCCTGTACACTGACCACTACCACCACCATGGATGGGTCCCTTCGACTGTGGGCTTGTATTTCCTTTCTTACTGTCTCCCAGTGTACCACCCTCTCCTGAGGAAGTGACTGCTACAAGAGCTGTAGTTTTCACAGTTAACTTTTTCATTTGATACATAAAATTCTTTGTATGAATTTTTATGTTAGTATATACTCGGTTACAGTTTGTCTGTGTACTTGACAATTTAGATAATTACGTCATGTTTATTTACTTTTCAATAACTTGCACTAATTTTCACATAAATTCCCCAAAGTACTTCATAAAAATTGAATCTGTGGTGTGTTTGAGTACTCATATCGATTCCACAATAGATTATTTTTCCTGTGTTCAGGGAAATTTTTAGATGTTCATATTACGTTTTGTAATCATCATTACCTTTTTCTGTTATCAAAGTCATTGGAACATGCTCTGTTTGAAAGGAAACAAAAGTTTGTTATGTTAGTGATGCTCTTCTCTAGCATTCTAATAAAGTGAGTTTTAAAAATACTTCTGTGTATTCAAAATAATTTTGTATATGGTAGATAATGAAATTATTGGCCTACAGTTGAGTTGTTACAAAAACTTATTTTTTATATTCTGACCAGATCAAGCATCATTCATTATTATTGGTTCAAATATTACAGGCCTTTATTTAATGAAGTTTCTGTTTATAGCTGTGATATATGTGCATGTAACTGTGATTGTGTAAAAGCACATAAATTCCATTGTGGAGTACAAGATAACATGTGAGCAGTGAGAGTATGTTGTAAATTTATGTTTAATGAGTAACAGTGCTGTTACTCAGTCATGAAATTTTGCTATCCATGAGAATATCTAATGCCTCATACAATGTTTCTTTTTGTCATATGGTCCTTGACAATCTTTGAAAATGCCACCACATGACTGACAGCTATTAAGCTGTTAACTAAGTTTGACATTGCTTCCACTTATTTGTCAGACTACTGTACTATCACCTTTCCTCTCGGCCTCCCTTGGCTTATCAGTGGATAAGAAGCAGCTGTACAGTCAATCCTGTTTTTGTTTATGTGATAAATGAAGAAAATAGATAGGTACTAGTAAACTGCTGCTTTATAGGAGATGATTTGGAGCATGATGAAGGATTTGTAAATTCTGCTCAGAAAGAAATGGTTAAGTGGTCGGCTGAACACTATACATATGTCAAGAAACTGCATTATTTCACTGATGGATGCACTACTCAATGCTTGTTCAAGATGGCGGCGTGTGTAGATATCCGCGATTTTACTCCAAAAATAAGTTACAGTGAAGCCGTTAAAAATTCGTGTGTAAGTTGCAAAAGTGAATTATTAAAGTATAATGAGCGTATTGCTAGTTTACAATGTATAATCAGCAGTCTAAGAATAGAAATCGACAGCCTGAAGTCCGAAAATATGGAACTGAAGTCGAAGCGAAACATGGATCCATTGCTTCAAGACAGACAGAAGGACAAAAACTTTCGCGAGAACATGGCTACATTGGTGCAAAATGACACTGATAAATCATCAGAATGGAAGGTAGTACACAACAAGCGTCAAACAATCGGCACTAAAAATTCGTGTAGAGCAAATGTTTCGAGGTTCGAGAATGTAAACAATTTTGATGTACTTTGTTCTAGTAATAGTCTCACTGAAAGTGAAAACAATCGTAAGAAGAGTGTGCGATAAACTATCGGAAAAAGGTTAGGTTTGATCTTCCAAAGCCACAACGTTCAGTTAACAGCAATGAAAGTGGCAGTGGTGTGATCCAGTCTGCTGTGAGTGAAACATCAACAAATCGTTTTCACATTTTCGCTGATAGTCATGGTAGAGGCCGCTGATAGTCATGGTAGAGGCATGGCTAATATAGTGAAAAGCAGTTTTAATGCTGCCGATGTTTGTGGAATTGTGAAGCCAGGTGCTAAACTTCAAGAAGTTGTAGCAGGGTGTGTTCCTGAAAAAGTAAAAAACGAGTGTGTGATCTTAATATGTGGCTCAAACAACGTTGCCTGCAACGAAGGGAATGATGCCATACAGTCGCTCAGGAAGAAAATATCGGCGCTTCATCAGTCTAAGGTATTTGTTGTGAACATTCCAAAGAGACATGACTTAATTCCACAGTCCTGTGTAAATGAGGCTATCTCACAAACGAACTCTAAGTTAGCAAAGTTGTGTAAGCATTTTAAAAATACATGTGTTGTAGATGTAAGCAGTTTTGGACGAGAATTATTTACAAGACACGGTATGCACCTGAACAGATCAGGAAAAAAAGCATTAGGTACCCTCTTAAAAACAAAAATATTGGAAGAAGTCCACAAATGTACCCCAAAGTTGGAACCAATCGCACTTGAATGGCTCCAACCATCAAGTCAGACTCGGTTTCAAATTCAAATGTTTCAGGAAATTGTTAGTAATGAACGTACTGTGTCTGTAGCTACCCATAATTTTTTAGGCAAAAGTTTAGATCTGTCTCTAATTCCAAAGAAATGACGATTTTTCACAAAAATGTGGGAGGGCTTGGTAATAAAGTAAATGAAATTACTGTTCTGTTCGAGGAACCACAAGGAATAAAAGATAGTGATGTATTATGTTTTAGTGAACACCATGTGAAAGATATTGAAAGGTTACAGCTAAGTGGTTACTGTCAGGCAGCGCATTACTCTAGAACCATCATGGAAAAAGGTGGAGTGGTAATTTATGTAAAAAACAACATATCTTACAATGCATTAGATTTAAAGAGCCATTATATAGAGCAAAAAATTGAAGTATGTGGTGTTGAGATTACTGTAAATGACTTCACGGCTGTAGTGTTAGCACTGTATAGATCTCCCTCAGGGAATTTGAATGTATTTCTTAAGCACTTAGATTCTTTATTATCCATACTGTACTCAAAGTCCAAGAACTTGATAATTACTGGTGACTTTAATGTTGATTTCCTAAATGAGAGCAATAGTAAAGCTGATTTAGTACATTTAATGGAGTCTTATAATCTGATGGCAATAGTAGATTTCCCAGCTAGGATTACTGTTAACAGTAAAAGTCTGATAGATAATATATTTATAGATAAGTCTAAATACAATGAGATCACTGTACATCCAATCCTTGGCCTTTCTGATCATGGTGGTCAATTGCTTAGGCTCAATTACATCAGTGTGTGCAACAGTGCCGAGCATTCTTGGAAATCTTTTAGGATAATAAATGAACAGGGCCTTAAAAAATTCAATGATAGCCTAAAAGAGATAGACTGGAACCGAGTTTATAGGGAAACAGATGTAAACAAAAAGTACAATTCATTTTTAAATGAATTCATATCTGTATTTGAGTCCATCTTTCCCAAAAAAGTAGTTAGAAATAGTCATATAGGCAATGCCAAGAAGTCTTGGATCACTACAGGGATAATAACATCTTGTAGAACAAAGAGGATGTTATACAGTTCTCTCAGGACTTGTAATGATCCAAAGAAATGACAACACTACGAACTTTACTGTAGCATTCTCAAGAAGGTTATAAATAAATCTAAAAGTATGTGCATAAAATCAGAAATTGAAAGCTCCGAAAATAAAATTAAAACTATATGGAATGTAATAAAGAGGGAAACTGGCAGGACAACAGGGAACATGTCTCAGGTAGAGATTAATACAGGGGACAGTATCATAAAGAAACCTGAGTTGGTTGCAGAAATATTTAATAACCACTTTTTGAGAGCAGCAGAGAAGACAGGCTGTAATGGTTCTATGGAAGAATCATTGTCCCTCCTACAGAAAGCTACTAGCAACAGAATCCCACAGTTATCCTTACCTCCAGTTACTGTAAGCGAAGTCATAAGAGTAATTAGATCATTAAAAAATAAAAATTCTGCTGGTGTGGACAATATTTCTAGTAAAATACTGAAACACTGTTATAAATTTGTTAGTCCCATCTTATGCAACATATACAATGCATCCCTACAAGATGGGATGTCCCTGACAGACTTAAGTTGGCTGTAGTGATTCCTCTCTTTAAAAAAGGGGATAAAAGCATTGTTACAAACTATCGCCCAATTTCCCTATTAACTACCTTCTCGAAAATTCTAGAAAAACTCATGCACAGGAGGATTGTAGACCATCTCAACTTCCACAGTATCTTAAGCAAAAATCAGTTTGGTTTTCGTGCCGGTCTTTGTACTGAACAGGCAATATTCTCTTTCAGCAACCAAGTTTTGGAAGCCATTAACAAAAAAATGTCTCCAGTGGGTATTTTTTGTGATCTTACGAAAGCCTTTGACTGTGTAAACCACCAAATTCTTTGGAAAAAGGCAGAATACTATGGTTTAGGTGGTACTGATGGCTTGTGGCTACAATCATATCTACAGGATCAGAAGCAGACTGTAATGCTAAATGGCTCTTCTGGAGAACCTGCCTCGTCTGAATGGGCACGATAACGTGTGGGTGTGCCTCAAGGCTCCGTTTTGGGCCCACTGCTTTTCCTCATCTTTATTAATGATCTTCCTCTTTGTTCTGAGACAAACAGCAAATTTACCCTGTTTGCCGATGATACCACAATTCTAATTGACGATTTGATTGATCATGATCTTGAAAAAACTACAAATACTGTTTTCAATGACATCTTAAATTGGTTCTCCTCAAATGGTCTCTCTCTCAATGCAGATAAAACTCATTATATGAGGTTCCATACATCACAAAGTAATCCTGATGAAATTAACATAAAATGTAGAGATCAACCAATACAGAAAGTTGAAGACACAAAATTCCTGGGTGCTTACATAGACAGTAAATGTAATTGGTCAGTTCACATTCTTCATCTATGTAAAAAACTTAGCTCGGCAACATTTGCATTACGGGTAATTTCTTCAGTGGCTGAAGTTGACACTATTAAGGTTGCCTACTTTGGCTACTTCCACTCATTGATGTCATATGCTATCATATTCTGGGGGAACCAACCACTTGCAAAAAAAGTTTTCACCATCCAAAAAAAAGCAATCAGAATAATGTGTGGGGTCCATCAAAGACACTCTTGCAGGCACTTGTTTCGGAAGATAGGTATCCTACCAACTGCCTCACAGTATATTTTTTCCTTGCTCAACTTTGTGTGCAAAAATTATTCCATCTACCAAGACAACAGTAAATTCCATGGTTATAACACCAGAAACAAAAACAATTTACATTTAGAAATGAAACGTCTCACTCTGGTACAAAAAGGAGTTTACTACTCCAGCATTAAGCTGTTCAATGCTCTACCACTACATATCAAATGTGTTCATACAGAACTGCCAAAATTTAAACAAGTTCTCAAAGATTACCTGACAGAGAAATCTTATTATACTGTGGATGAATACCCGAAAGAAAATGTATACCATCACTAAACTTATTGTGTCTAGAAGTAGTTCAATTGATTTTGTTGTGCATTTGGGCATTAGCACACTTTTTGTAACAACAGATTGGCTGTACATGTATTTACTCTTGTAGGCCTAATATCTGATTTAATTTTGTGCTCTTATCTTTAACCTTTATTTGAAACTCCTTTTTTCGGTCAAATGGTAGTTATGTTATCTAGCTGACATTGTATCTGTTACTGTATTTATAGTATGTCTTACTTAAACTATGTACAATTTGCCATTGAATTGCCCTTGTATTTATTGTAAGTTTAAATTGAAACCTGTACAATTTGACACATTCCATATCCTTGTGATTGACTCACTAACTGGATCTACGGAACAAGAAATAAATAAATAACTCTTGTTTTTTCGACCCCAATGGTATTAGGTTGCGAGGCCAGAGGGTGTCTTTCATTTTCTTTCTCTAATCATTATGTGGAAGGCGGGAGGAGGGCATGTTCAGGTGTGGTGAAGCCAGCATTTCTTGTGGAGCAAATGCACAGCACAAAGCTCGGTCTTCAATGCTGTGGGGTATATAAGGCTGTTAACATGACCATGTAAAAATTGTCTTCAAAATCCTGAAAATAGTAATCCTCAGATATGAATTACAAGTAAGGGGTGGTGATGTTGGAACAGGTCATTACGTATGTGTAGAGACCAGTGTTCATATGATATCACTCTCAATCAGCTCTGGTTTTGGAATGAAATCTGCCCACAGTTAGATATGTTTGTCTGCATGAAGTAAGCGGAATGGAGAATGAGCCTACTGCATAAGTATGCACACTCAGCAGTACGGTGTAAAACACATCAAATATTAACTGTTGCTGGGCTGGTATGTGTTTCCACTGAAAACCACAATGAGGAATTTTGCCACCATACTACATGGTCAATGATCGAGTGGTGCACAGCACTGAAGTGACCTCGATCGCTAGTGATTAAATACAGAAGCGACAGAGCAGGCTCCTATTCTAAAATACCAGTAACAGCGGGCAACAGGCTGGAGATGACTAACGAAGAATGTAATTTGTGGCTGGCACATGTGAAGAAGAGACCAAACATGAATATGAGTACACTATGATGTGGAGCAACACTGCTGAAAGTATGAGACACTGATGTACTTCTTCCCAAGGCAATCTCTTTTCAGCACACAACATCTCAATTGGTACCATATTCAAAGGTCTGTCATCCTAGACCTCACTGATGTTGGCACCAATTCTCATTTTTATGTTGGTGGCTACAACTGGGAGAATGACAACTGTTCGTCACTGAAGATTGTTCTGCATCCCTGCAAGCAGGAATATGAAGAGTTTCAACCAGATGTATACCTGCTCTCCTTCACTTGGGCAAAAGATGTCAGCTGCCTATAGGGCAACTTCCTTCCATAATAGTGTATTAGAAATGTGACAGATAAGAAGCTCTACCTGCCAAGTAGCGTGCTTGATGCAGTACTGTATGTGTCTCAGCTTTGCTAACATGCCCTTCAGCATTATAATAGCCAGGGTAATGAATAAAGGTTTGGGTGCCTATCTACAGAAATGCATTCTCTGGCACTCTTCAACAGAGTAGTTACTCATGGCACATTATTAAGTATTAATGGACTACTGTTTTAGACTTACTAGAAAGCAGACAGCTTACAAGAAATACAGTGCAAGATACCAGCTGTTGCCTGGCACCTCAAATGTGTAAGTTGTTTCCAAATTTTTTATGAGGAGTCAGTGAGTAATGTTAGTTTGAACACTCTATACTCATACCCAGAAAGAGAAAGAGAGAGAGAGAGAGAGAGAGAGAGAGAGAGAGAGAGAGAGAGAGAGAGAGCTACTCTGTGTCTAAATTAGCACGTAAAATTTCATGCTGAAGATGTAAGCACTTGAACTAGTATTGATAAAGGCCACTAATCCAAGGAATTTTTTAATTTCTTACATACTTTTCTATATTATGTAAATGCAAATAACAGTGTATCCATTGCAACTTGCATCACATCATTTCAAAATAGGTCAAATGTACACCATTAGTTGTGCTCTAATGTCATAACGTCTTTTCAAAATGTAAGTGAAAATATGGAATTATTTCACCAATGCAGAAAACTTAAGTTGTGTGGTCAAATGCAAGTAATGTTAATAGGCATTATTGTGGCATTGCTCTTGCATTCTGCCACTATTCCACATGAGGCATAATTCACCTCCTTAAATGTAACAACTGCATTTTTGTGTGTTGGGTGAAAAACTGAAGCAGATTTAATGCTCTTTAGATCCATACAGTTGGTGAAAATGGAGTTGTAGCTCCAAACCACATTTGACAATAATTAATAAGTGATCAATTTGTGACTGACAGAATAACGACCAATTCAAGACTCTCTACATTTGTTTGTGTTACTGCATGTTGACAAAAATTTTTGTTATGTGATGTCCATAAAGTCATTCCTTCATAACAGTTTGTTGTAAAGTAATAACCTGATTGCATGGTTATCACATCAATATTTTAAATACAAGCAAGTCACTGAAGTGGAGTTTCCATAAATCTCTAATTTCTTCATGTATGTTCTGCACATTATCATCCACATGTTAAAAATGTACCAGTAAACATCTGATCCCTTAAAGAATCAAACACCCCTGCATAAAACAGTGTCAATGGTCTGATTACTTTAAAAATGAATTATTGTGTTAAATGTTTGACTTCAAGTAACTGGTGCCCATTGCCACACTGCAGTCCACTTACCATGGGTTGGAAACCACTGCTCTCCACTGTTCACAACTGCACGTACATCATTAGCCTACATCAGAGACAGTAATGGATATAGGTCAGTATTTACTGTATGCCCAAACAGTAGTCCATCAATACTACCTAATGACTAACCTGGTTCATGGTACCCAGCACCAGATGCATGGTGGCTATGTAACAGCTTCCAGGGGCAACAAGAATTTGAGTTTCAACATTTCATATATATTTTTATATTCAGTCAATAATTAAATACCTGTTTTGATCTACTCATTAACAGATATAATGTTAGGTCAAAGGTTTAACACAGTTTGACTGTAATATGGGCATTGACGATTTGATTGATCATGATCTTGAAAAAACTACAAATACTGTTTTTAATGACATCTTAAATTGGTTCTCCTCAAATGGTCAAATGGTCTCTCGCTCAACGCAGATAAAACTCATTATATGAGGTTCCATACATCACAAAGTAATCCCGATGAAATTGACATAAAATGTAGAGATCAACCAATACAGAAAGTTGAAGACACAAAATTCCTGGGTGCTTACATAGACAGTAAATGTACTTGGTCAGTTCACATTCTTCATCTATGTAAAAAACTTAGCTCGGCAACATTTGCATTACGGGTAATTTCTTCAGTGGCTGAAGTTGACACTATTAAGGTTGCCTACTTTGGCTACTTCCACTCATTGATGTTATATGCTATCATATTCTGGGGGAACCAACCACTTGCAAAAAATGTTTTCACCATCCAAAAAAAAGCAATCAGAATAATGTGTGGGGTCCATCAAAGACACTCTTGCAGGCACTTGTTTCGGAAGATAGGTATCCTACCAACTGCCTCACAGTATATTTTTTCCTTGCTCACCTTTGTGTGCAAAAATTATTCCATCTACCAAGACAACAGTAAATTCCATGGTTATAACACCAGAAACAAAAACAATCTACATTTAGAAATGAAACGTCTCACTCTGGTACAAAAAGGAGTTTACTACTCCAGCATTAAGCTGTTCAATGCTCTACCACTACATATCAAATGTGTTCATACAGAACTGCCAAAATTTAAACAAGTTCTCAAAGATTACCTGACAGAGAAATCTTATTATAATGTGGATGAATACCTGAAAGAAAATGTATACCATCACTAAACGTATTATGTCTAGAAGTAGTTCAGTTTATTTTATTGTGCATTTGGGCATTAGCACACTTTTTGTAACAACAGATTGGCTGTACATGTATTTACTCTTGTAGGCCTAATATCTGATTTAACTTTGTGCTCTTATCTTTGACCTTTATTTGAAACTCCTTTTTCTGTCAAATGGTAGTTATGTTATCTAGCTGACATTGTATCTGTTACTGTATTTATACTATGTCTTACTTAAACTATGTACAATTTGCCATTGAAATGCCCTTGTATTTATTGTAAGTTTAAATTGAAACCTGTACAATTTGACACGTTCCATATCCTTGTGATTGACTCACTAACTGGATCTACGGAACAAGAAATAAATAAATAAATTCAGTCAGTGTAGCTCATGATTGGCAAATTACACAGACTATATTAATGCAATGTTTCATACTTAGAAAACTTGGTGACTTCAAACATAAGTTCAAACGTTATCAATTTTTTTTTTTTTCTTTTTTAACTGTGATTCAGATATTTAACACATTTTAGCTGCTGCAAACATCTGATTGCTTAACAAACAATTTAAAACTTGAGTGTTTGATTCTTTAAGAAATCATAGGTTCACTGTTTAATGTTGATATGCTATCACTGCTTCTCCGGATGGAGGGTTCTTCTGTGGTTTATATTTTGCCTCCTTTCAATATATTTTAAACATGCACTTGAGTTGTAAGACATTTAGTCCCCCGAGAATTACATTACCAATTTAAGCTATGTTTTAGCACACACTTTGGCCGCCATATTGCTTGTCTTCTAATCCCATCATATGCCTTTGAAGTTAACAAGGGCCAACAAAATTAGATTACATTCCTGATTTTGTGAATTTCAGACTTTTGACCACCCATGGCTTTTATTGTATACAGTATAAACATTAGTTCTATCTTTATACAGTCATGTAGTGTTTGGACTCCTGTTCTTTTGTTATATCATATGACAGTATTTACTTAATTACTCAACATTGTGGTTTGATCGTAGATTTGTGTTAATAATTGAATGATCGGTTCAGTGTACTCTGAACGTGATGTGTAAGTACAGAAAAACATATTACTCCTCTTGTGCTTTCAAAGCTTTCACAGTCCTTAACTCTCAATGAGTACTTCCTCACCAATTGACCTGGTGCAAATCCCATTCCCTCGAACAGTACAAAAGTGTAGATAACACTAGAGTGCTATATGCAGTCTTCTTTACAGATGAATCACACTTTCTTAATTGCTCCCAATAATCCAAAGGTGACCATTTGCCTTCCCTATCACTATCTTCATAGGTACTGTGGGATGCTTGGACTTGCAAAGGCTGGTACCATTTGATGAGACCAGAAAGTAACCTTTTCATAGTAACAGCATTCTCATTTTTCATGCTTTTTAGTTAAATATCTGATGTTACAAACCTCTGGAACATGAAGTAATGAAAAATACTATGTCAAAAAATTGTTACTATTAAGGTGCATTTATAAACATAAAAAATTAAAAATAGCACAGATACATGCAATGTATTCTACAGGGCATTTATTACGGGTTGTCTGTATGTTGGGGTGCAACTTACAACAGCTATGGTGACAGAGACCATACTGGATTTCAGTTACTTGTTTCAGATGGTGAGAGGATTATGTGTGACGTCATTCTGAACTGCTTCTTTCTCAGGAATAAACATGTGAAATCTGTTGTAAGATACCTTTATTTGTGCAGGAGTTATGATCTATGAAATTTTGGGACACTTGTCAAAGTCAGCATTACAGCACACGCTCAATATGACGTCCATTGTGCCAGTCCAGTTTTGCGAGTCATCACAGGATCTGAGGCTCCAGCTGAAAGATCATGGTACTGTGGTGGCCATTCAGTGAAACCCCTCCTACTTATCCAGTGACCTCCAAAATATTTCAGCCAGAAACAATCTGACTTCAGTGGCTTATTGGGGAGGTGCACAGTCTCATTGGAAGGTGGTTGGGGAATCACCGTCTGATTCATCAGTGTTGGAAGCACATAACCATGGATCATATTAAGATACTTCACCCCATTCAAGGTTCCATGAATAAACACTGGACCCACGATACTTGGCCCAAATCCCATGTCAGATCATCAATTTTTGACCATTAGCACATGTCTAGGGATCCACGCACCAGTGTTAGCATCTGACAAGTATAAATGATTTACTTCTCCTTGTACATAAAAATTAACTTTGCCACTCAACAACACCTGTCATATGAAGTTTGGATTCCTATTACGCTGATCAAAAGCCCAGTCCACAAATTGTACCTGCCAATCAGACTCTCCCTCAGAGACGATACTGAGACTGTAGCTAATACAGGTGCCAGTGGTGTGTGTGCAACACACACAGCTTTAAACCTTGACAACAGATGTTACTGATAACCAGTGCATGCAGTGATGTGGACTTACCACAAAGAGTGACAAAATTTCTTACCATCTTGTCATCAGTGGTTGTTCTTCGATGTCCAATGCATGGCTTGTCAAGTAACTTGAATAGTGTTGTGTGTGAAACACCATTTCTCTCAGGATGCCGGACATTGAAGTCAGCAGCAATCACTCTGGCACTTCACCCACCACTCATTAACACAAATTCAATGTGTCCCTGTATGTGCCATTGTGAATCACCAGACTCAGGAGGATGTCGTTATCAGGAAAAAGAAAACTGGTGTTTTACGGGTCGCAGCATGGAATGTCAGATCGCTTAGTCGGGCAAGTAGGTTAGAAAGTTTGAAAAGTGAAATGGATAGGTTAAAGTTAGATATAGTGGGAATTAGTGAAGTTCAGTGGCAGGAGGAACAAGACTTCTGATCAGGTGAATACAGGGTTATAAATACAAAATCAAATAGGGGTAATGCAGCATTGGGTATAATAATGAATAAAAAAAATAGGAGTGCGGGTAAGCTACTACAAACAGTGTAGTGAACGCATTATAGTTGCCAAGACAGACACGAAGCCCATGCCTACTACAGTAGTACAAGTTTATATGCCAACTAGCTCTGCAGATGACGAAGAGATTGATGAAATGTATGATGAAATAAAAGAAATTATTCAGATAGTGAAGGGAGATGAAAATTTAATAGTTATGGGTGACTGGAATTTAGTAGTAGGAAAAGGAAGAGAAGGAAACGTAGCAGGTGAATATGGAATGTGGACAAGGAATGAAAGAGGAAGCTGCCTGGTAGAATTTTACACAGAGCATAACTTAATCATAGCTAGCACTTGGTTCAAGAATCATAAAAGAAGGTTGTATACGTGGAAGAGGCCTGGAGATACTAGAAGATTTCAGATAGATTATATTATGGTGAGACAGAGATTTAGGAACCAGGTTTTAAATTATAAGACATTTCCAGGGGCAGATGTGGAATCTGACCACAATTTATTGGTTATGAACTGTAGATTAAATCTGAAGAAACTGGAAAAAGGTGGGAATTTAACGAGATGGGACCTGGATAAACTGACAGAACCAGAGGTTGTATAGAGTTTCAGGGAGAATATTGGGGAATGATTGACAGGAATGGGGAAAGAAATACAGTAGAAGTAGTATGGGTAGCTTTGAAGGATGAAATAGTGAAGGCAGCAGAGGGTCAACTAGGTAAAAAGATGATGGCTAGTAGAAATCCTTGGGTAACAGAAGAGATATTGAATTTAACTGAAGAAAGGAGAAAATAAAAAATGCAGTAAATGAAGCAGGCAAAAAGGAATACAAATGTCTCAAAAATGAGATCGACAGGAAGTGCAAAATGGCTAAGTGGAGATGGCTAGAGGACAAATGTAAGGATGTAGAGGCACATATCACTAAGGGTAACATAGATACTGCCTACAGGCAAATTAAAGTGACCTTTGGAGAAAAGATGATGACTTGCATGAGTATCAAGAGCACAGATGGAAACCCAGTACTAAGCAAGGAAGGGAAAGCAGAAAGGTGGAAGGAGTATATAGAGGGTCTATACAAGGGTGATGTTCTTGAGGACAATATTATAGAAATGGAAGATAATGTAGATGAAGATTAAATGGGAGATCTGATACTGCGTGAAGAGTTAGACAGAGCACTGAAAGACCCAAGCTGAAACAAGGCCCCGGGAGTAAACAACATCCCATTAGAACTAATGACAGCCTTGGGAGAGCCAGGCCTAACAAAACTCTACCATTTAGTGAACAAGATGTATGAGACAGGCGAAATACCCTCAGACCTCAAGAAGAATTATAATGATTCCAATCCCAAAAAAACAGGTGTTGACAGACGTGAAAATTACTGATTTATCAGTTTAATAAGCCACGGCTGCAAAATACTAACACAAATTCTTTACAGGTGAGTGGAAAAACTGGTAGAAGCTGACCTCAGGGAAGATCAGTTTGAATTCTGTAGAAATGGTGGAACACATGAGGCAATAATGACCCTATGAATTATCTTAGAAAATAGATTAATGAAAGGAAAACCTACGTTTCTAGCATATGTAGCATAAAAGAAAGCTTTTGACAATGTTGACTGGAATACTCTTTCAAATTCTGAAGGTGGCAGGGGTAAAATACAGGGAGCAAAAGGCTATTTACAATTTGTACAGAAACCAGATGGCTGTTATAAGAGTTGAGGGACATGAAAGGGAAGCAGTGGTTGGGAAGGGAGTGAGACAGGGTTGTAGCTTATCCCCAATGTTATTCAATCTGTATATTGAGCAAGCACTAAAGGAAACAAAAGAAAATTCAGAATATGAATTAAAATCCATGGAGAAGAAATAACAATTTTGAGGTTCGCCGACGACATTGTAATTCTGTCAGAGACATCAAAGGACCTGAAAGAGCAGCTGAACAGAATGGACAGTGTCTTGAAAGGAGGATATAAAATGAACATCACCAAAAGCAAAACGAGGATAATGGAATGTAGTCGAATTAAGTCAGGTGATGGTGAGGGAATTAGATTAGGAAATGAGAAACCTAAAGTAGTTACAGAATTTTGTTATTTGGGGAGAAAAGTAATTGATGATGGTCGAACTAGAGAGGATATAAAATGTGGGCTGGCAATGGGAAGGAAAGCGTTTCTGAAGAAGAGAAATTTGTTAACATCAAGTATAGATTTAAGTGTCAGGAAGTCGTTTCTGAAAGTATTTGTATGGTGTGTGGCCGTGTATGGAAGTGAAACATGGATGATAAATAGTTTGGACAAGAAGAGAATAGAAGCTATTGAAATGTGGTGCTACAGAAGAATGCTGAAGATTAGATGGGTAGATCCCATAACTAATGAGGACGTATTAAATAGAATTAGGGAGAAGAGAAATTTGTGTCACACCTTGACTAGAATAAGGGATCGGTTGGTAGGACATGTTCTGAGGCATCAAGGGATCACCACTTTAGTATTGGAGGGCAGTGTGGAGGGCAAAAATCATAGAGGGAGCCCAAGAGATGAATACACTAAGCAGATTCAGAAGGATGTAGGGTGCAGTAAGTACTGGGAGATGAAGAAGCTTGCACAGGATAGAGTAGCATGGAGAGCTGCATCAAACCAGTCTCAGGACTGAAGACCACAACAACAACAACAACAACATTCAGTGATACAAATGTAAAGTTGAATAATATAATAGCCATGGCATTGTTATAATGAACGATGTCATCAACACCCACTGTCACTCGTGTTGAAGCACCAAATGCACAGTGAGCTGTGGAAGTATGAGGTGAGAAAGTGTCCTACTGTGTTCATGTAGTATTTGAGAGAACTAACTGTCCCTTGTGTTTTAGTCTTGTCGTGGTTGACAAAAGCTGCTGATAACAGATAGGCAAGTGAAAATGCAAGCACACATGATCTATAGCTTACTTCTGCTCAGAAAGACGTATGCCTTAGTCACTAATTCATCGTGTTGTTGACCAGCTTTCACTGTCCCAGCCCCATTGATGAGTTTTATTATTTGCTTAGTTCGACTCTGTCTTAATGTTGACTAAATTTGTCAAGTGAAAGAGGGGACAGCACAGCTGATGAAGAAAATGTCGCCTGTGGCGAACATTCACCAGTAGCTGACGCTGTCTGGCTGCTTCTTGTAATAACTCTTATTCAGAACTCCTTTTTTTACAATAGTTACAGTGATTTATTTCTGATACCTATGTACAGTCAGCTCTTGAGGTACCGCCTACTGCGTTACCAGCCATTAAATTGCTTCTTCCTACTTTCGCTGTTATACACAAAGTTCCTCATTATACATTCTTCGTTTCTTTCCTCAGAAGTCCAACAACCATGTCAGAGTAGCCCACCACCGTGAGTCTGGACCTCCATGGAGCAATGTCATCAGCCTCACTGTGTTTGCTCCATGGCGGCCCGCTACTTGCCACGTCAACGAAAGTCCGCGCCGGTTCCTGGCTCGGTGTTTCAATTATCTGCACAAATAAAAACCAAATACTTCCACAGTATTTATGCACATAAGTAAGAAATCCTATCCTGCAACTCAATTTTATCATTAAATTAGAATTTGTGCTAGGTCAGGGGTGATAGATGGCGCATGCAACAGACCACTTGTCGTCTGTTACACCACACATCCCTCCTGTAGCCCCAGCCTACACAAATCCTTCGACATTAACTATATACAAAATTATAATATTTATATAACCTTAAACTCTGCCTTCCATAGACTATCTTGATTACTTGCGCATGTCTGTGTATTATTTCCCATGTAGTATTTCTTACCTTTACCATACCTACTTAATATATAAAGTCTATTTATTCATTATTTATTTCATAAATCATTGTTATTGCACAATGTCTATCATATTATTGTCTCAAATTCTAAGTCATTATAGCCTCATTAACTAGAGTCCTTAATTACTAATCACACTGTTTACTTTTCCTTACACCCCTTTTCTCATCATAACAATTACACACATATGTGTACTTTGCTCTACTTCTGAATATGAAAATGTTGTCATAATTACTTCAACCTTAAGTTGTGGTACCAGAGGTTATACTTTACATTCTTCTTTGTTCCTAGTTTGTTCAGCTCATTTTAATACACCTATGATTAGTATACACACTTTAGTAACCAGTCAACTTATAACAATACATTGTAGTCATTATTAATTTTACTAATTTTACTATTGGTTTTCATAGCTTAATTGTTCAATACAAAGGTTGCTTTGTATTAATTGCTGTACACATTGAGGAATAGGTACAGTTGTTTAAAATATTTCTGCTAACGAGATATATTATATCATCATCATTATTACTGTAAATCATCTTTCACAGCTAATATGGAGGCCAATTTGCCTGTCAGTTAATGCAATTCATCTATTAATATATTCATGGTGATGGATAACCATTCTACACCTGGCATTATATCCCTAACAGACCAAGAGCCCTGCCATTCTGGATCCTGATAGCATCTCACAATAACTATATGTGAGCACTGCCCTTCTGGGTCCTGATAGCATCTCATTTAATAATGGAGAGCCTGCCTCTTGGGTCAAGTTACATCTCCTTAAATATATCTATATGTAGGTATCTCTCTTTTGAGGTAAGACCCTTCCATTCTACAACATTCCAAATACATAATAACCGAAACTGCCAACCCCGTAAGACTATGTTTCACCAACCACGTTTCCTCCTTATTTATAGTTTATCTACATATATCCCTTCATCTCTATACTTAAACATTCCTGTACCTGCCTCCATCTTTAAATAACATTGGCCTCTAGCTATTTTGCTTTAATTTTTAATTGTGGTTGTTACCAGTCAACTACTGATGTCTAAGTATCTACTCTCCTGATACTCCTCCCGTTAAGGCGACATCATTACATGTATTATTAACAGTGTGCACAAGCTTGATCATATAAATCCTATATCCCCAAATAATAAATAAAAATACACAAAGAGACATACCCACTTCCTCAGCCAGTAAAGAACTATGTATCCATGTTTACTATGAATAGCAATTGTCTTCTTTAATGAATGGCTTTATATGTTCCAATTTTTATAATCCTATATCTTTACCTGTTGCATGATCTATTAGGTATACTGCCTTTTGAAATGGTATGTTTAATATCTCGTATTTTCCTTGGAATCGTAAGAAGAATTTCTCTTTAGAACCAGTTAAAGATGAACGATGTGGGTGAGATCTTGGTAGTACTTTATTGCCCACTTTAAATGTAGATGTTGGTCGACACTCATTAACTTTTTTAAGTCTATTGTCTGCACTTGGTAATAACCTCTTCATGATTTCTTCATTAATAATACATTGTCTGTTTAATGTATATTGTGGCCATGGGAAACATTTTAGTAATGGTTCTCCTACAAATGTTCCCTGTTCAACTTCAATGGGTACTAAACCCATTGATATGTGTGGCAATTCATTAAGTACTGTTTTTAATTCCTGTAATCATAACGCCCAGTTAGTATGTTTATCGTAACAATACATTCGTAAGTGTTGCCCTAGTTCCTTCATAACTCTTTCTGCTGGATTGTATTCTGGATGGTACCTTGAAATTTTTATTTGTTTAATTGACTCCCATACTATGAAATTCCACAATGTTTTACTAATAAACTGTGGGCCATTATCTGATAATAAACGTTTTGGTTTTACCACATTGACGAAGTATTTCTGCAACAAAGTGGTAACTGACTCTGTCGTTGCTGCCTTTATAGGATAAAGTTTCACATACTTAGACCAACAGTCCATTGCTACTAAAATGTATTTTACACCTCCTTTAATAGCTGGTAATGGACCATAAAAGTCTAGTGCCACTATGTCCAATAAGCCCTTAGGTATTATAGGAAATAACTTATATTGGTGTATCCATTTACCATCTTTTGCTTCCTGGCGTAACTCACAACTTCTAATTACCAGTGTTACCTTCCTTGACATATTTTTAAAATAATAAAACCTATTTAAATGTCTTAAACACTTTTGAACTCCAAAATGTGCATACCCCTTGTGTATGTACCATATCAGATCTTTTACTACAGTGTGAGGGATGCATAATCTCCAATCATTTGTTTGTATTCTGTTTCTCCAAAATAATACATCCTGAGTCCATAACCAATGTTCTTTAGATGTTGTTGGTAATCTATCACTTTTCAAAGATCTTACTATTGGACCAAAATAATCATCTTAATGTATATCTGATTTGATCCTACCCTGTAAGCTATTCTCTATGTTATTTGCTGACCTTATAAAATAAACAGTAAAAGTAGATCTCGGTCCTTCTGTTCGATCTTCTATTTGCATACCTAATGGCAATCTTGACTAAGCATCTGGAATAATATTGCATTGTCCTTTGACATAGTGTATTGACACATCGTACTCCTCAAGAAACAGTGCCCAGCGCATCAATCTAATGTTGAGCTGCTTACTCACCATTAGAAATTGCAAAGCCTGATGGTCAGTGTCTACATGAAAGTGTGTTCTGCCTAAAAGGTAATGAAATTTACAGATTGCCCAAACCAAAGGAAGTAACTCTTTTTCAGTCATACTATAGTTGATTTCACGTTTATTTAATGCATGACTTGCGAAAGGCAATGTGTAATGTGTCCAGTTTGTGTTGTTGAAATCACCTTGAAACAACTCTGCACCCAACCCGTACTCAGATGCATCCATTGACAAACAAAATTCTGAATCTGAATGAGGATGATGCAGTATTTCAGACGTCAATATTGATTGTTTGATATCTTGGAGAGCCTGTTCCTGATTGTTTCCCATATCCATGTCGTTTTAGCCCTTAGTAATCATAACAAGTGTGGATTATTCATGGATTGTCCCTTTATGAAGCGTCTGTAAAAGCCTACTAGTCCTAAAAGTGACTTTAGTTGTTTTGAATTCTTCAGTGATGGACATTCTGTTACCACTTTTAATCTATCTGGATTCAGCGAAATTCCATTTGTTCCTACAATATGTCCAAGAAACTTTACAGTTTGTTTCACAAATGATGATTTTTATAGTTTTATCGTTATTTCTCGCTGTAGTAATGTATCTAAAGTACTATGTAATAAACACAAATGCTCTTTCCAGGAAGCAGATGCTAACATTAAATCAATATATACTACTATTTGTTTCAATAATTCTGGGCCCAAGGCTTTATCTAAGGCCCTAATGAAAACAGCTACACTAATATTGAGTCCAAAAGGTAATACTTTGAGTGTGATAACTTTGTCCATTGAATAAGAAAGCTTTGTATTTATGTGCATGTTTCAATAATGGGATTTGCCAGTATCCTTTATTAATAATGTATTGTTAAGAAAATCTAAACACACTGCATGTTTATACAACCAGTCTGCCCCTAACAAAATTTTATCATCAGATTTCTTGTGACTAAAAATGTGTGATGAAATGTGTAGGATAAAATAGTACAACATAGTCTTGTTTCTTCTGTTACTACCTTACTTTTCTTTCCATCTATTCCTCGTAAGTGGTCTCCTGTAACTGGTAATACTAGACATTTAATGTGTTTTCTCAGTTCTGTGAAAACTTCTAGTGATATTATACTGACCTCACTGAATAAGTCCAGCGCAAATGAAATTGGATAACTTTCCACATAGTCTTGTACTGTCAGTAATACAGTTTGGTGTGTAGTGGTATTTGTAATTTGTTCTGTTAAAAAATTTACACAACAATGAACATCAGTTGGGTCTGAAGTACTTACTTTACGTTCTGCGATGCGACCCTCTGCCCAGAACGTACCTCGTTTTTTGAATTTGTGGTCTGTTGATAGTAATCATTATCATTTCTTTGACTCTTAAAGCCCTTGGATCATTGAACCCATTCTTGTGATCTATTGTTATTATTATGTCTCTCTCCTGATCTATGATTTGAATTAGATGAAGCATTATATCCATTCGGTAGCTGCTGTATTGTATTTTGTATGTTAGAAGTGTGTTGCTAGTATTATATAAATATCTATTTGTTCTGTCTGTTTGCTCTTTATCAAACATATCCAGATGTTCTAATACTGTCAACAACTGTGTTACTGTTTCCCAACCTTTACAAAAAAACTTCTTTTTGTATCTGTACTGGCAAACGTATTAACAATACATCAGCCAGTTGATCCTCAGGTATAGGATTATCTAAGTATCTTCCTTTCATTAAATGATTTTGCACATAAGCTTTCAATGTTCGCTTATGCCTCTTATTGAATGGTGGATTCAGAAAGTACTTTCGTAACTTATCTTGAGCTCCCTTTGACCGAAACCTTTCCTTAAATTTATTTCCAAAGTCTAACCAAGAAGTAAATTCTTCTATGTGTGTTATTCCCCAATCGTGAGCTTCATATTCCATATATCCTATTACAAAATCGATCTTACATGCAAATGTCCAGGTCTCAGGTAATGAACTAGAGAAAACCTTTAAAAACACAATTGGATGGGTCTTACATTAGATTTAAAGTATGGAAAATGTTTCACTAAATTACTGTTATGCTCAATAAAGTGACATTCTTGGTTTAATTTAATTTAGACAAGATTCAAGATTTTTCGTATTTGCTTCTATTTGGTCATTAAGTCTTTTATCCAAATGTTGTTTTAAGTCATTTAAAGTTTTAGCCTGTGCATCAAATTTCTTGTTTTGTTCATCTCCAAAGTCTGTGAAAGCTTGTTTCTGTTCCTGTTTTAATTCATTTAAATTCTGAGCCTGTGTTTTTGTAAAGTTCGTGAAAGTTCTGATCAAATAATTGTTGCATTTGTTGTAATAGCTGCTCCATATTTGCACTCATATTGCGTGTTAATATTGGCATGTAATAGTAATATCTTTTTCTTTTTCTCTGTCATTTTTTTTTATATAAACATTACTGTATTGAAATCACTTTATATTCCAAATATCACTGATCACCTTATAGTAGTTAATTATATTTAAACAGTTGTAGCTCACCATATGTGAATTGTAGTGGTTGGCTTGTTGGCTAGCATCGTATGCTGGTGTGTCTCGGCTGTAGCACAGCTGGCGTCATCTGCTGTGGTGTAATTAACTTCGTTGGGGATATAGCTGTAACTCGTGGCATCACTCACTTGTTGGTTGTTCTCGATGTTTGTAAGTGGTGGTTAAACCGTCTTATCATGTGTTTGTATTCGTTTTGTTACTTCGTGCTTTTCGTTATACTCGATCACTTTCAAAGAATAAACAGTTTCACTTCTCTCATATGTTCTATTTTCATATGTAAACATTTTTATTTTAATTAGATTAATTCATTGCTTCAAGGTTCAAAGATGTGAAATTGTCTTCCAATTGCAGAGTCACCAAGTGTGCTGTCGCCACCCTACTAATGAGTTTTATTATTTGCATAGTTCGGCTCCATCTTAATGTTGACTAAATTCATCGAGTGAAAGAGGGGACGGTGCAGCTGATGAAGAAAATGTCACCTATGGCAATTATTCACCAGTAACTGACGCTGTCTGACTGCTTCTCATAATAACTCTGTGTGTCGGAGTATCCCGCCGCCATGACTCTGGACCTCCATGGAGCAACGTCATCAGCCTCACTGTGTTTGCTCCATGGCGGCCCGCTACTTGCCGCATCAACGAAAGTCCGCGGCAGTTGCTGGCTCAGTGTTTGAATTATCTGCACATATAAAAACCAAATACTTCCACAGTATTTATGCACATAACTAAGAAATCCTGACCCGCAACTCAATTTTATCATTTAATTAGAATTTGTGCTAGGCCAAGGGCGATAGATGGCGTATGCAACAGACCACTTGTTGTCTGTTACACCACAGGCTGTTGCAGCAACTTACCCTATAGTACCCATCTCAGTCGCTGACATCACAGGAAACATTTGGTTCTTAATAGATATCCTTTTTATCCAGCCAGCTGTCCCTCACTCTATAGAATGATTCAGCTCTCTGAAGCAGTTTTGTAGCTTATTGCCCATATATAATGGTCAGTAAGCTGAGCATTCGAGGTAGGGTTGCCAGCTGGGATAAGTGTTACATTCAGATGCATATTTTGTCCCAAAAGCTGGACTACCACTTTAAATAGAACTGAACAGTTGGGTATTTTCACTTTTTGGTCAACAATTACTTCGAGGGGGTACTAACATTAGCTGCAATAGGCTATTATAATAATTCAATGGGTAAAGGTGAAAATTTGTGCCAGACTGTAACTCAAAGCCTGATTTCCTGCTTCACATGAGTGTTTGCCTTAGCTGTTTCAGCTATCTGAACACACCCTCTATCTGACCCAAATTCACAACTTCAAGCATGGTAACTGATAACATCCTCAGTGCATGTGCACGATAGGGTTCAAACCTCTAGTGGGAATACAGAAATTGCTGCAAACAATGAGCTGAATGGATACATACCTTGTATGTGGGATAGGTTTAGAGTTTGGGTCAAATGAAGGGTGTGCTCAGGTAGCCAGAATGTTTTAGGTGACTGCTCATGTAAAGCAGGAAATCTGGGTTTAAATCCTAGTCCACCACAAATTTTTAGCTTTCACCAGTGAATTGTTTCAATGTCCAATTGATGCTGATATTGGTATCTTCCTCCAAAAATTGATAATTACAGTCACTGTATCAATAACAGAAGTATGTTCTGCTGGACATGACTGATGGAACATGCCACACGTATGTAATAGTAGTCAGATTTGTGATATCAACATGCAACATGTTTAATGGGAAAAAAAATTGAACAGCCTTGTAATTAGGAAGCTATAATATCAACTATGTGGTCTGTCTTCCGAAATGTTTTGCCTTTTTCCTAAGCTATTCGTATGTCAAAATACTTGTTCCTTATTAAAGAAAATAAACAATTATCTAGCCTACAGAGACAGAAAACTTATACCCAATAACTTTGGTTACTTTAAATGAGAAATGGATACTGAAGTATAGCTTCTTATATTTTTGTAAATCTAATTAAACACATTTTAAAAAGAACTTTAGTTTTCTTGGAAATCAGGTACCAGAATTCTTGACAGAATAATTTTAAATTACAGGACAGTGTCGTATTAGTAGATTTCAGTTTGTGTTTTTTTATGAAATGAGTACAGACTTCAGATGTCGATAATAACTCTGGGAATTGCATAGTAATATTCTGCCACTTTCAATAGTGCTTAATGAAAATGAAGCTGCAGATTGAAAGAAGCTGTCGTTTTAGTGTGTCAGTATCTTTTTACATGCAGCTGTCTTTTTTTTTCATTAAACTCATGAAATTTTGTCACTGATCAAAGAAATTGCCAGTACAGCGTTTAATGTTCTCTGCTTGAGAAGTTGCCCAGTTCTTGACAGTTGTACCCAGGTTGGATCATCAGCTAATGTCATTAGGTGTACTGCACTTTAAAAAAATAGGGGTTCATAAAAATTCTTTGTTAGTGAAGACCAGAAGTATAATTTTTGATAAGTAGTTCCTAATAAATGAGCTGTTTTCAGATAACAACATATTTAGTGTTAATCAATAATTGATAGAATACATTGTCATAAATTATTGCTGTATGGATTATACAACCTTACAACATTTTTTAATCTCAATTTGTTTGCTATTTGATATTCGAATTGTATTAGTTATCAGTAAAAAATTATATTTATGATCTTTACTAATGGATTTTCTCTGAATGCCAAGATTTCATTACATGCAGATCACTCATCTCCAGTTAGACTGTCTGTGGCGGCATGGTTTCTTTCTTCCATTACCTGGACCTAACTGTGAATGCACTGCGGCAGATCATGGGTAAGAAAGCTATGCAGAAACCTACTGTACTGAAACTTGCACCAGGCAGCATACAACGCAACTATTCCAAGAATCAGAAAAGGTCTTAATTTTGAATGAAAGGTGGAAATAATGGCAAAGCTTTGGTATATTCTGGAATTTGATAATTTACACATTCACTGCCAAGCCCATGATAATCCAAACACAGTCATGCACAAACCCTTTCATTCATGTTAGCAAGTTTATGGTAACATATTTCCCAAAACCTGAACAGCTACTAAGCACAGATTGTACTTAAATGAAAATGCTTGCCATACTATTATGTTTATCGATGTCTAATACACTCAATTTTTCAGTCAATGAACTGCTCAATATGCCACATAGAATTACTGTCTTCTTTTCATACACAAAATTACATTCATTGCCACGCAACTGAACTTCTGCGTCATATTCAGAGACAGTGGAGTTCTTGATAACAAAACACAATAAGGGCATTAACATAAACTAGTTAAAACTTTTGATAAAGTGTTACTGCCAACTGTTTGAAAGATGTTGCAATGCTTGGCATCTGAAAACATAGCAAATTTGTACTCTACACCATTCACAACTGTAGGTACATAATTAACATAAATAAAGGCGAAGAGGATCCAGGACAGGACGCATTTCTCTCCCAGACACTAATCCACGGGTATTACTAAATGACTAACCTGGTTCATGATACCCAGCACCAGTTGCATATTGCCTATGTAATGGCTTCCAGGACCAATGAAATTTGACTTTCAAAATTTCATAAATATCTTTCACTTTCAGCCAGTAATTAAATTCCTGTCATGGTCTACTCATTAGGAGGTATAATCTTAGGTCAAATGTTGAATGGTAACTGTTGGAATCTGGCACCTCATACAAATACCAGGGTGTAATCCCTCATAGGGATATGAAAAGGAAAGATCATGTAGGCTCAGTTGTGGGTAAAGGTGGTAGACTACAGTTTATTGACAGAATACTGGGAAAGTATAGTCAGTCTATAAAGGAGATAGCTTACAAATCACTCGTGTGAACCGTTCTAGAATATTGTTAAAGTGTGTGGGACCCTTACCAAATAAGTCTAGCAGGGCATATTGAATGTATACAGATAAGGGCAGTATGAACGGTCAGAGGTTGCAATCCACTGAGGGAACTGACCTGGAACCCTCTTGAAGACCGACACAATTGATTCTGAGAAAGTTTGCTGACAAAGTTTATAGAACCAGCTTTATATTATGGCTTTGCAAATGTACTGTAGTCCTCTCTGTATTCCTCACATAGGGATCATTTGGATAAGATAAGAATAATTACTGCATGCACAGAGATGTTGTGTAAGTAGGTGTGTACCCACACAAACACAGTTAGAAATCAGAAACTAACAGAGTCTGAACTCAAGTTTATTTTTTATTTTTTTCACATATAACAGGTTGTCAAATAAGAGAATACACAAACGGAATCAACAACAAAGAGTAAAAAGATAGGTATGAGAATCACAATCAATGGCTCTCTTCTCTGTGACACCCGTGCGAACTGTGGAGAATAATCTCTGTGGTTGGCGCGAATTTTACGCGTCAGCTGCGATCGACGTGTGCGGTAGTCACCACATGAGACCCCTTGGTGAGAGCGGAGCTCAGATGTTCCTCTCTGTAGCGGGCAGGCAAGTGCACTTGTCTGCCAGAATGGGTGGTGCATCAAGGCTGCTGCTTTACTGACTGCAGAGGTAGCGGAGTGGGGTTCTGCATCGTTGTCTTGTGCTGATCGCTGCGCAATGCTGACATCGCCAGAGTGTCTTGAAGTATATAAGCAGGTTTCACTATACTTAGCGATATGGTGGCTGTTCCCCATTCAGTACTATGTTTAGGGTGTATGCATCTCTGCATATCATGCGATGAGGTCCAGTGTATGGCGGGTGTAGTGGTGGTTTGACACCATCTGTGCGTAACAATACATGCATGCAAGTTTTTAAATCATTGTGCATGAATGCTACCGGGACTCCATGTCTGGAAAGTTTCACAGGTTTGATTTTCTTGATCATTTCTCTCAATCCTTGTAAATATTCTGACTCGACATCTGCATTCGGTACCCCTCATTCGTCAGCAAACTCTCCGGGCAGAAGTATTGTTTCTCCGTAGAAAAACTCTGCCGGGGAGGCATCCATATCACATTTAAAGATTCTCCTAAGACCTAACAGTACAATCGGCAATGCTTCCATCCATTTAGTACCATGGCAAATGAGGGCTGCTTTTAAGGTACAGTGCCATTTTTCTACCATTCCATTGCTTGCCGAATGGTAGGCGGTGTTGTGGTGATGGCAGTATCCCCAGAATCTAGCTAACTGAGCAAATAGTTCTGATTCGAACTGTCATCCTCTATCAGTTGTTGTATGCAGTGGGTAGCTGATTCTCGATATACAAGTTCACATGAACGCCGTTGCCAGAGTTTCCGCCAAGATGTTATCGGTAGATATTGCTTCCGGCCAGCATGTATACCTGTCAATGATTGTTAGCAGATTGCAATTACCACCTGATGGTGGAAGACATCCTACGACATCCAGATGAATGTGCCTTTATATCCGACAATTGTCCAATTGGAGGGCGCATGTGTCTGCTCACTTTGCATAGCTGACAGCTTGGGCAAGATCTAGTCCAGTTCCGGCAATCGGGGTCTATACCTGGCCATACAAATCTTTCGGACACCAGTCTGATAGTTGCTTGAACACCGGGGTGAAATAGGCCATGGAGACAATCGAACACTCTTCTGCGATGTGTGATTGGAACATAAGGGCGTTATCGATCATGTTGTACATCACAATGTAGTCGTACATATTCCCCAGGCACATCAACTAGCTGTAACTTCAACGCCGTGTTGTCGTCACTCAACAGGGTATTTAGCTCATCATCTTCCTGCTGGGCTCGTGCTAGTTTGGCCATAGTTGCAGACTGTGTTATACTGGATACCTGTGACAAACAATCAGCTACCACATTAGTTAAACCTGCGATGTGGTGTAAGCCTGTGGTGAATTGGCTTATGAACTCCAATTGAGATTACTGCCTTGGGGAGCATTTGTCACTGTTCTTGTTGAATGCGTAAATCAAGGCTTATGATCGGTAAAAATTACTTGTGGTCTGAAGTGTTTGATCACTAAATATATAGCCATAAGTTCTCTATCATAAGCAATCCAGCGTTGTTGAGCTGGTGACAACTTGTGCGAATAGTATACCAGAGGTTGCTATGCGCCATCCACCAATTGTTGCAGGGCTGCACCAACACCGAACTGGTTAGTGTCCACCACCAGTGCCAAAGGTGCTTCTAGTTTATTGTGTGCCTGCAGTGCGGCCTGAGCTAGGCTCTGATGTGTCACTTTGAATGCTGCATCAGATTCCTCATTCTATTGCATGGTTGCATTGCTGCGAACCTTTGGGCTGGCTAATAACGCGTTTAACGGTGCCTGCTGTTCAGCTTTCCATGGTAGATGCCTTCCATAAAAATTTAACATGCCTAGGTATCTTCTTAATTCTTTGACCATAATAGGCTTGGGCATGTGTAGAATAGCCTCAACTTTTCCGGGTAAGGGCGCTGAACCTGTAGCAGATATGCGATGACCTAGAAATTTCACTTCAGGTTGGCAAAACAGTCATTTTGCTGTATTTAACACTATTCCAAACTTCTCTAAGCGTTGGAGTACTTCTTTTAAATGTTGCTTGTGCTGTAAATTGTTTGCAGAATATATGAGAACGTCATCCAGGTAGGCAAAACAGAAGGTCAATCCTCGTAATACAGAATCCAGAAAACGTTGCCATGTCTGTGTGGCATTTCCCAGACCTAATGTCATGAAATTACTTTCAAACAATCCAAAAGGTGTTGTTAGGGCGGTGTTTGGCACGCCTTCTGGCGCTACAGGAATTTGTGTATAGCCCTTTGCGCAGTCTAGCACACTAAAGACTGTGGCACCGTGCAGTGCGTGATTGTAGTCCCTTAACGAAGGTACAGGATACAATCCGGAATAGTTCTGACGTTCAGTGCTCTGTAGTCGCCACACGGACGCCAGGCTCCACCTTTTTTTGGTACGAGGTGTAAGGCTGACGCCCATGGACTGGATGATTGGCGTGTAATTCCTTCTTTAAGCATTAGCTCGAATTCCGCTTTAGCTATAGCGAGGCATTCTGGTGCTAGTCTCCTAGGTTGACATGGCACAGTCTGTGATTTTTATGTAGTGTACTGTATCATGCAACACTTTCTGTGGTGCTCCTGGTGGTTTCATTAATTCAGGAAAATCCGCTAGGGATTGCGCGGTACTCTGTGTCTGCCATGTGTACAAACTTAATACTGGTACAATCTGTGTCACGATAATAACAAGCCGTTGATAGGTTTGTGAGACTGTCTATTAGGCAACCATTGGCCAAGTCTGGCAAAAGTCTGAAGTGTGATAAGAAATCAGCTCCTAGTATTGCTTCTGTGACGTCTGCTACCGTGAAATTCCATTAAAAATCTCTAGGGAGTCCCAAGTTCAGATTCTCTTGTTGTAATCCGTATGTTGAAATCTGTGAATTGTTGGCAGTGGATAAGTTAAATGTAGTGCACGGCCAGTAACAGTGCAAGGAATTGATGGTATACTGAGCTCTGAACTGGTGTCAATTAAAAATTTCCTGCCTGGCGCACCATCTGTTATAAAAACGCGTCAAGATGCAGGAAAATAGGAGGCAGCATCTACTGCCACTTTCCACTCCGATTTCTACATCTACATCTACATCCATACTCCACAAGCCACCTGACGGTGTGTGGTGGAGGGTACATTGAGTACTTCCATCGGTTCTCCCTTCCATTCCTGTCTCATATTGTTCATGGAAAGAGGGATTGTCGGTATGCCTCTGTGTGGGCTCTAATCTCTCTGATTTTATCCTCATGGTCTCTTTGTGAGATATACGTAGGAGGGAGCAATATACTGCTTGACCCCATGGTGAAGGTATGTTCTCAAAACTTCAACAAAAGCCTGTACCGAGCCACTGAGTGTCTCTCCTGCAGAGTCTTCCATTGGAGTTTATCTATCATCTCTGCAATGCTTTCGTGATTACTAAATGACCCTGTAATGAAGCTCGCTGCTCTCCGTTGTATCTTCTCTATCTCTTCTATCAACCCTATCTGGTATGGATCCCACACTGCTGAGCAGTATTCAACCAGTGGGTGAACAAGCGTTTGGAGAAAGAACATGGGCTAATGCATTTATGTGCTTACTCTCCATACCGACTATGATACCAACAAATGATCTGTCTGTCTGTTCTCGGTTGTAAATTGCAATGCGAAATGACTTCCATGTCGTCATCGGCTATGGCTTCTCTGATTGACAATGATGCCATTCCACATTAGTTTCAAGAGCCGTGTGCATAGGAGATCGACCTTGGCGGTTAGTGCATTGTAATCCACCCAAGACACCATAGTAGATGCAGCTTCTATGCTGACATTTATGTCTACAATACTGACCTGTGTGTTCGGTGTGATCGCTTCCAGTATGCAGTCGGCAAGTTCTGCTACTATGCCCAGTGACATCTCCTTCTGCATGCCGATGACTGCTGTGGTGGCAGGTGAGAACTCCACAGGGTCAACCTTGCTGCAGAGATGGCGCAGGAACTGTGAAGGTTTCCTGTCACCAATTTCTTCTTGTGTCAATACTTGCTGGATTCTATCTTCTTGAGAAATGGCTAGGCATCATATCAGTTCAGTCTTTAACTGTTCATATGCAGTCTCTGTTGGAGGAGCTGTTATGATATCCTGAACTTCAGTTGCGTAACGATGATCGAGTTGGCTTACTACGAGGGGAAACTTAGTTGTTTCTGCAGTTATTCCCACGTAAGTGAAACTCTCTTCCACCTGTGTGAACCACAGCATAGGGTTGTGTGTCCAAAATTGTGGTAAGTGAACCGCTAGTCTTGACACTGCTGGCGTGTCCATATCCGTATCTGCTGTTTGTTTTGCAGTCGGGGTCACCAGTGTTGCGTAAGTAGGAGTGTACCCATGCAAACACAGTTACAAATTGGAAACTAATGGAGTCTGAACTCAAGTTTCTTTTTTTATTTCTTTCACATATAACATGTTGTCAAGTAAGAGAATACATAAAAGAGAATTGACAACAAAGAGCAAAAAGGTAGGTATGAGTATCACAGTCAACAGCTCTCTTCTCTGTGACGCCCGTGGTTGGCGCAAATTTTATGCGTCGGCTGCAATCGACGTGTGCGGTAGTCACCACAGAGGCATTCAGTCATTCACTCTTACTGCACTCCGTACATGAACTGAATAGGAAGAATTCCTAATAACTGGTACAGTGGAAAGTAGCCTCTGCCATGCACCTTGCGGTGATTTGTGGATTGTAGATGTAATGCCTTGAGTAGATGTCATGAGGCATTGTAGCTTGTGATGTGCAACTTACCCAGACTACATTCGTGCAGTATTCCATACTGAGAGTACTTCATGACTTCAGACTTTAACTGTAGGTTCTAACCTTCTCCAAATTTTTGCTTGCACATATCTGTAAGATATTTAGATCTTAAAATAGCTAGAAATTTCTGATTGCCTTAGAAATAATTTAAAAATGTGGGAGTTTCATTCCTTAAGGAACTGGAGGTTTGCTGTTTAGTGTCAAATAGATATAGCTACTTGTCTTGGCTGAGGTTTGTTCTATGGATTATACTAGGACATCTATCATAATATTTTTATCTGCTTGAGCCTCAATACATTTTGTTGCATGGGAATTATATTATCAATTTAAGCTAGATTTTAGCAAACACTTTAGCCACCATATTGCTTGTCTTCAAATCTGATAATATGCCTTTGAAGTTAACAAAGCCTGACACAAACAGATTACATTCCTGCTTTTCTGTCCATCAGCTTTTTGATTATCCATGACTATTATTGTATACTGCACAAAATTAGTACAGTTTTTACACAGTCAAGATGACAGGACTCTTATTTTTTTGTTATATCAGATGTAAGTTTTTAGTTAAGTACATAACATAGTGATTTGAGCACATATTTCTATTAATAGTTGTAGGGATGATTTCAGTTTAATCTGACCGATATTTTATAAGTACAGAAAAACATATTACGATTCTTGTGCTTTTGAACCTTTCCCATTTTCTCAATCTATGTTATAGCTTGCTCAGCATTTTATGTGATGTATTAAATTAAATTTTTGTTTAGGCAATTGTTGTTGAGTTTAGAATATTTCTATTTGCAGTTATTGTGCCTATGGAATAACCATGTGCTGATTCAGAATTATCTAGTGTATCAGTGGACTATTCATACTGAACTCCTTCCTCCTTAGTAGAGTAATAATCTAACTGTTGTGTGCTGACATTATGAAGCTCTCGTGGTACTTTGATGTGTTGACTTGCTGTTTAGTGTGATTATCCATATATAGGGTGATTATAATCAAAGTTAAACTTTCAAATCATTGTATAAATAACACCACTGATATGAATGACATCAAACTGCAGTGGAATATTATCAGAGATGGGGAAAACGTATGGCAGAAGAAAAATAAATAGTTACAAAATGTAGCAATAGCACTGCAAGCATCATAATGTAATAGTGTTCAACCACAAAACAGAAATGAATTGTACAACAATGCTTAAGGTGTATGTTTCATCTTAAACAAACTGTGCTACTCAGTGTACATGGGTGTAAAGGTGTGATACCATAAGTTATGTAAGACCACCAGCCACAGCAGGTTCACATCACATTGAACGACAAAAATTGATTTTTAATTGTCTTGAGGCCAAAAACCGCATAAAAAGAATCAATCAAGATCAAATCAGATCAGATTATTAATTTCTGTGTCATTGGCTCAAAATATGTTCAATATACTGCCCACTGTTTTTCGCAACAAGTTGAAATCAAGAAACAGCATGTTCCATAACTGATCGAAGTGTTTCTGGGGTCATGTTCAGAAAGTGTTGCACTATACATGACCTCAGTGCAGCTAAGTTTGCAATCAGAACACTGAACACAATGTCCCTGAGGTAGCCCCACAGCCAGAAGTCACATGGATTAAGATCAAATGACCACGATGGCCAAGATGTAAGGAAGTGGCGGCTGATAATTCTAGCTTTTCCAAAATGACACTTCAGCAACTGCTTAACTGGACTTGCAATGTGTGGAGGCGTGCCATTTTGCATAAAAATAATCCCAACCACACATCCAAGCTGTTGGAGAGCTGGAATGATGTGGTTGTGCAAAAGAGACTGACAGCACTTAGCAGTGATGGTACAAGTAATAAGATCAAAAGCACTTCTCTTTGTAAATGATGCTGTAGCCCCACACCACACAGTGACCTTTTTAGGATGAAGGGGAACTGGTTGATTTGAGTGTGGATTTTCCTTTGCCCATATTTGACAGTTCTGCATATTGACATATCCTGTCAGATGGAAGTGTACTTGATCTGTCTACAAAATCTTCCACAGCCCATCTCAGTTGGTACCATATTCAAAGGTCTGTCATCCTAGACCTCACTTATGTTGGCACCAATCCTCATTTTTATATTGGTGTCTACTACTGGGAGAATCACAACTGTTTGTCACTGAAGATTGTTCTGCATCCCTGCAAGCAGGAATACGAAGAGTTTCAACCAGATGTATACCTGCTCTCCTTCACTTGGGCAAAAGATGTCAGCTGCCTATGGGGCAACTTCATTCCATAACAGTGTGATAGAAATGTGACAGATAAGAAGCTCTACCTGCCAAGTAGCGTGCTTGATTCAGTACTGTATGTGTCTCAGCTTTACTAACATGCCCTTCAGCATTATAATAGCCAGGGTAATGAATAAAAGTTTGGTGCCTATCTACACACATGCATTCTCTGGCACTCTTCAACAGAGTAGTTACTCATTGCACATTATTAAGTATTAATGGACTACTGCTTTAGATTTACTAGAAAGCAGACAGCTTACAAGAAATACAGTGCAAGATACCAGCTGTTGCCTGGCACCTCAAATGTGTAAGTTGTTTCCAAATTTTTTATGAGGAGTCAGTGAGTAATGTTAGTTTGAACACTCTATACCCATACCCAGAAAGAGAGAGAGAGAGAGAGAGAGAGAGAGCTACTCTGTGTCTAAATTAGCACGTAAAATTTCATGCTGAAGATGTAAGCACTTGAACTAGTATTGATAAAGGCCACTAATCCAAGGAATTTTTTAATTTCTTACATACTTTTCTATATTATGTAAATGCAAATAACAGTGTATCCATTGCAACTTGCATCACATCATTTTAAAATAGGTCAAATGTACACCATTAGTTGTGCTCTAATGTCATAACGTCTTTTCAAAATGTAAGTGAAAATATGGAATTATTTCACCAATGCAGAAAACTTAAGTTGTGTGGTCAAATGCAAGTAATGTTAATAGGCATTATTGTGGCATTGCTCTTGCATTCTGCCACTATTCCACATGAGGTATAATTCACCTCCTTAAATGTAACAACTGCATTTTTGTGTGTTGGATGAAAAACTGAAGCAGATTTAATGCTCTTTAGATCCATACAGTTGGTGAAAATGGAGTTGTACCTCCAAACCACATTTGACAATAATTAATAAGTGATCAATTTGTGACTGACAGAATAACGACCAATTCAAGACTCTCTACATTTGTTTGTGTTACTGCATGTTGACAAAAATTTTTGTTATGTGATGTCCATAAAGTCATTC
The DNA here is from genome assembly GCF_021461385.2 of Schistocerca piceifrons. Taxonomy (NCBI): domain Eukaryota; kingdom Metazoa; phylum Arthropoda; class Insecta; order Orthoptera; family Acrididae; genus Schistocerca; species Schistocerca piceifrons. The sequence goes on along the minus strand of NC_060141.1, from coordinate 804,020,341 downwards.
CTTCATAACAGTTTGTTGTAAAGTAATAACCTGATTGCATGGTTATCACATCAATATTTTAAATACAAGCAAGTCACTGAAGTGGAGTTTCCATAAATCTCTAATTTCTTCATGTATGTTCTGCACATTATCATCCACATGTTAAAAATGTACCAGTAAACATCTGATCCCTTAAAGAATCAAACACCCTTGCATAAAACAGCGTGAACAGTCTGATTACTTTAAAAATGAATTATTGTGTTAAATGTTTGACTTCAAGTAGCTGGTGCCCATTGCCACACTGCAGGCCACTTACCATGGGTTGGAAACCACTGCTCTGCACTGTTCACAACTGCACGTACATCATTAGTCTAAATCAGATACAGTAAATGATATAGGGCTTTTATATTGTTTACTGTATATATAAACATTAGTTCTGTCTTTACTCTGTCATATAGTGTTAGGACTCCTGTTCTTTTATTATATCAGATGACAGTTTTACTTAAATACACAACATTGTGGCTTGAGCATAGATTTGTGTTAATAATTGTAATGATGGGTTCAGTGCAATCTGAACGTGATGTATAAGTACAAAAAAACATATTACTCCTCTAGTGCTTTCAAAGCTTTCCCAATCCTTCACTCTCTATGCCAATTGGTGGGCATTATGTACTGTATTTTGCTCTAAATATTTTGTTTATATGATTATGCTTAAATTGTGAATATTTCCATTTCCTTTTAGTTATTGTGCATATGGAAAAATAACATGCAGGTACCAAGAGTGCCAGTGGTCTATTCATATTGATCTCCCTGCCCCTTAAGTGAAGTAGTAAGTGTGTGATTACATTATGAAACTATCAGGTTATTTTGATGTGTTGTCTTGCTATTCAATGTGATTTTCCATATACTTCCGGATGATACATTATTTAATATGATTATTTAATGACTCATGTATTTCAATCTCGTCTTAGTGTTATAGACTTCAGAAATATAATACATAAATGTGTTACTATATTGCTTGATGATTTCATTAAATTGAACTCAAGTATGCTTAATGATGAAACTCCTCATGACATTTGAGACGTATGCCATTTACTTACATTGTGGTTTGTGCACTGTTCCTTTTATTATACTTGTGTGGCATATACACATACAGTATATGCACTCTGAACATACAGTTTGTTCATGGGGTAAATACTTTAAAAATTTTGAAGTATATTCATTGAAAATGATCATTTACTGTCACTCTATGCTATCCACATATATGCTCTTTATCTGTACGATCTACTTTGTATTACCTTGTTGGCTTCTTAAATGAAACATGTGTACCTCACAGACAGTGTATAGTATGAAGCACTGGATATGTATGTTTGCATTCCTTACATTTTGACTGCGACAATTTTTTTTCCTATGTGGAGAAATGTATGACAACTGACAAAATATTTTTCTGCAAATATTAAAAGTATGCTTCAACTATAATACACTATTTCATTGTTACATTGCTTTATTTTCAGTTTTGTCAATTATATGGAACTGTGAGGATGGTCAATGACAGAAAGCAGGTGTTATAAGTTTCAGGAAGCAGCAGTGTCATGCATTTCTCAAAGACAATAATTATCTAACAATTTTAGGCAGATTCTCAGTGCACCTGAATGTCTTTGTGTGAAGACTTAAACACAAAAGTATCTTTGTCTACCATCTGATCATTGTGTATGCTTACCATCTGCTCAAGGGGTGACTCAGATTGTGGGCTTGGATTGACTTCCTCGTCATTTCTTGTCCTGACATACCACCCTCTCCTGATTGAGGAAGTAACTGTTACAGAAACTTTAGATTTTGCAGTTAAATTTTTCATTTGTTACGTAAATTTCCTTGTATGAGATTTGTATGTTAATACTGTTGCAGACTGACAGTGTGCTGAAGAGTTTGTGTAAAATTAGATAATTTTTCATATTTATTTACTTTTCAATAACACTGGGAAATTCATGTGGACATTAGTGCAAAGTACTTTGTGAAAATGGAATTTGTGGTGTGCTTGGAGTACTCACTGTGAAAGAGAAACTCTTTGATATTTGTAATGCATAAGTTTGGTGTCACTAACATTTGTATGATTAAAGTCATTGGAATTGGCTCTCCTTTAAAGGAAACAAATATTTCACATTAATCTTACTGAAATTCATACGTTAATGTTACTTTTTCAAGCACTGTAATGAAGACTGTTGTAAAAATGTATCTGTATTGGGCATGCTTTGTTAAATGGTAGATACAAAAATTGTCGCACAATTTGCTTGTTAGAAATAACTTACTGTTTATATTATGATGGGATGAAGCAACTTTGTTTCAAGAATAACAACCAATTTTTTGACTCAGAGAGGTGGTACTGATAGCTAAGTTGTAGCCTGAATGTAGCTTTTGTTGTGTAGATGTACACAACTTCCCATGTGCAATAAAAGATAACCTGTAAGGAGTGTCTGTAATAGTTTTGTTCTAAAAGTTATATTTATTCAGTAACAGTGTCATTACTGTATAAGTAACAACTAGATTCCTTTTCATTGCACTGATATAAAATTGCAGTTAGACTGCAACTATCATGTACAAAATTTCACAATCCATGGAAACTCTGTCCTTCATACAACAATGCTCCTTTTTCATCAGGCACTCTCTGACAGTCTTTGAAAATGCCACCACATGACTGACTAAGCTGTTACCTAATTCTGACATTGCTTCCACTTATTTATCAGACTACTATCACCTTTCCTGTCAGCCTCCCTTGGCCAACTCTTGATTTTTCGACCCCAATGGTATTAGGTTGTGAAGTCGGGCAGTGTCTTTCATATTCTTTCTCTAATCAATCATTGGAAGGGGGGAGGAGGGCATGCTCAGGTGTTGTGAAGCCAGCATTCCTTGTAGAGCAATCACATAATACAAAGCCTGGTCCTCCAAGCTGCAGGTTATGTGTTTAAGGCTGGTAACATACCCATGTAGAAGTCCCCACACACCTGAAAATAATCATCCTCAAATATGAATGCGAAGGAAGAGGCGGTGAGGTCGGAAAGGGTTACTATGGGTGTGTAGAGAGCAGTGTTCGTATGATATCACTCTGATTAAGCTCTGGTTTTGTAACAAAATGTGACCACAGTTGGAGATGTTCTTTGCATGAAGTAAGTGGGATGGAAAAATGAGCCTACTGAATAAGGAAGCACCCTTGGTAGAAGGGTTGCTGGGTTTGGATGTGATTCCACTGAAAGGCATTATGAGGTGTTTTGGAAACGCCATTGCTGCCACTACTACATGGACAATACTGGAGTGGTGTATATCACTGAGGTGACCTCAATGGTTACTGAATAAATACAGGTGAGACAGAGCAGACTCCTGTTCTATAATACCAATGACAGTGTGCAGTAGATGGAGATGACTAATGAAGAACATAATTGTGGCTGCCAGGTCTGAAGAGGAGACCAAAGTGAAAATGATTACAGTATGCTGTGATGGAACAGTGCCGAAAGTTACTTCTTCCCGAGGCAGTCTCTCTTCAGTGCACGGCCTCTCAAGTAGTACGATGTTTGAAGGTTTCTGTCCTGGACCTCACGGATGTGTGCACTGTTCCTACTGTTCGTGACTATTACTGCAAAGACAGTGACCATTTGTTGCTTATGATCATTCTCCATCTCTGCCATCGTATGAAGAGTTCCAGCCAGATGTGGAACTGCAGTATTTCACTTGGGGCAAAGGACATTAACTGCATAACATTGGTAGAATTGGCACTTCAAGAGGACTACCTGCCCAGCAACATGCTTCACCGGTGCTGTACATGTCTCACCTTCCCTGACGGCCATCAGAATTATAGACGCTGAGGATGTAAATGGCAGTTAGTCCCAAACTACAGGCAGTATATTCTCTGGCACATTTCACTGTAGTAGATGTGGCACATCAAGGTATTCTGACGAGTTTTCAGCTGATAGTAATATTTAGTACCAGTGGACTACCACTTACACCTCATCAGAAATCAGCCAGCTGAAAAGAAATATAGTCAAGATGCAAGCAGCAGCCCAGCACCTCAACAGGAAGTGGTTTCGACAGTGACAGTTTAATGGTCAGCAGCTCTTATGTCAGTGAGACACACTTTTCCCCCTCTCCAAACCCCTTCCCCACGACCTTTTCTGTCGCTCATATAGCAATGGAAGCAGCAAATGGCAAACAGCACTGAGTATAAAGTCACTCTATATTTAAATTAGAATGTAAAATTTATGCTCAGTGTGTTAGTACATAAACTGAAATGGTTAGTGTATAGTTCTCAAAATAAACTTCTAATGACATATTTTATTTCTTCAATTATGTGAATGGAAATAATTGTAAATCAATTATAATCTACATCACGTCACTGTAATATTGGTTAAATATGCATTATTAGTATGTAGTATAGTCATAAACATTTCAAAAATAGTTTCAGAATGTAAGTCTAAATGTGGAACTATTTCAACAATGCAGAAGACAGAGGAAGTTCTGTGGTCTGATGTATGTAATGTTAGTAGACATAATTCTCCATCTCTTTTGCACTCTGCCATTATCCCAGCTGATGTTAAATTGAAGGAAGTTAACTATACAATTGTATCATTAGATGTAAGATTAAAAATTGAAACAAATGTAATGCTCATTACATTCCCACAGTCAGTGAAAATGGAGATGTAGCTCTGAAACGTGTTGTACAATAATTAAAAAATAAATACCTATGAATGGCAGAATATTGACTTGATTAATGCTTACTTAATGTTCTATTTCTATTATATTGACAAATATTGTTGTTATGAACAAACAACTTTATGGACATGCCATGACAACAGTTTATTAGAAGTTTATAACATGCTTGCATGGTTATCATGTAGCTATCTTGAATACACACAGGTTAATGCAGTGGATTTCCATACGTGTCTAATTTAGTTGTGGAAATTTTGTAGCACATGGATGACAAGGTACAAATGTACCAGTAAACTATAGATCCATTAAACAATCAAACTCCCATGTGTGAAGCAGCTTCAATAGTCCAATTACTTTAAAATGAGTTTGATTACTTCACAGTGAGTTAGTGTGTTAAATATTTGACTTCAAGTACAACAGCAAACCTTACCTACACTTTTTCCACTTATGTGCTAAAAGTTAATTGGATTCCATTAAGAAGTCACATTCTCAAATACTGGATAAACAAAGCCCAGGTAGCAGCATGCTGTCAGTTACACTTCTTAAAGACAAGTTCACAGTGCCTAAATCTAATACTTGTTTCTTTCTGTTTTAAACTTATAATGTATTTCCTAATTTGCGGTTTCAGATTATGAGAGAATTTTAAATTTTCAGAGTTGGTCAATCATTATGTGGAATAACAAAACTAAAAACTGACCAATTCCAGGGGCAGTGATTTTTTTTAAATGCTCCAACAGGTCTTTTTTAGTACAGTAATATTTATTCTGAATGCCAAGTCTGCCATTACTGGTATTAAAATAACCCTCTCATTTTGGATTCTGCACTTCTACACAGTTGCAACTGCACTGTGTCTCAATAATGGTATACATGCGGCTAAAGATCAATGTGATACAGTACACTACATCCCACAGTTGGATGTATTTGACATTTGGATCCCAGTGCTATCTTACATAATCAGCACACTGACATAGGGTGGTCAGATGATGAACTTTCAGTGAGAGGTGTAAGGACGTTACACGAACTTCTTAGATTCTAGTATTTTCTTATTCTCAATATTGCTCTACATTCAGCTTTCAGATGTTCATTTTTATATTTTGTGTTCAACAAACCTTCAGATTCTCCTTTCCTGTATGTGAATTGAATTGTCTGCTTGTGTGAAAAGTTTGTAAGTTACCTCAATCTGTCTATTGTAGGGAGAGAAATTAATTCCTATTTGCAGTATGCAATAACTCTAAATCATCATCTGCATCATTGTTAATAGTTTATAGTGGTTGTTGTAATTCAGTGAGCAGCTCATCAAATTTGACAGTCTGATTGAAGGTCACCTGGAATGTTTGTATGGACTTGAGTTGGCCCACCAGTAAATCCTGCAACTTCTCATTTGCTGAATTCAGAGCTTCTGGAAAGGAGTGTTTTTCACTGCTGCAACAGTTGTGGTGGGATGTGATTACTGTGAAAAGTGAATGTGTGTTGTGACATAACTTCTGCAATCACTGGCTTTTTCCTTTTTTTTTCTTGTCTGCCAGAGAATAGTGATCTGACTGGAAAGTGTTTTCTTTGAGTTTACTAAACATGAACTCAAAATTCACCATCACATGTGATATTACTTCCATGTTATAAATTAATGACACAGGCTAGTGAAGATGCCCATTTTGAGAAGGCCTAAATTCACTTTCTCTCCATTTTGTTTCAAGCTGTGTACAATTGCGTATTACACTCATACAATCATTCATACTAATGATAATGTGCATGGCTCAAACTTTTGGAATAGAGAGTGTGATGTTTACTGAATACCACTATTCTACAAGCTGAGATCACTTTCATTCTCAGTTACTCAAACACAGTTTGTGGGTGAGAACAGAAAAATTATTGCAAAATAAACAAAACATGATCAGCAGTTGAGTAAATAGGACATTCTTAAAATTTGTAATCATAGCACCAAAAAAGATGACAAAATCTGACTAAAATTTCCATTTCAAATTCCTTATTCACTTTCCTAAGTAAAGTGGGAAACACTGCTCTCTTCAATTGTCACAAGTAAAACACCACACGGTTCACTTTGTAATGCAACTAGTTCCCAAGGAAAAGATACTTAAAGCTGTGAGAACTTGAATTTGCTAAAAATTGATGCCCAAAACAAAGACAGTAATTTTTAATGTCAAACAAAACGGGGTTTCAAATCTCTCTTAAGTGATACCCCTTAAGTCCATTATTAACAGAAATACAGGGGTATCCATCAGGTAGGGTGTGGAACCCTGTTCCGTTTGGTATTAATAAGTGTTTGGTATTCGATTTCCGCAAGTTTTCACTGCCGGTGCACTGTCACGCTTATCACTGGTGGACAGTTAGAGTGGTGCAAGTGTAGTAGACCTAGATAGTGTACAAAGGAGCTGCCATATGCTTTAATTTCTGTTTGAGCGAGTTAGTGTGCCGGATTAATCAACTGAAGATGCTAGCCAGGTGAACCTCTTGGCTGATGTTATGTTCTGGCTGGAGCCTGGTTCTGAATAATAATGATCTAGTAATGCTGGACATGAAAGCAAGATCACATATGAACATAGTTTTATGTTACATTGGACACAGCTTCTGAGAGGTCACATACAGACACAATACACATCGTAGTGTTATGCCAAATGCTTTAGTTGTGTATGAAAGCTCTTGATGTATGAACTCCAAAGACACTCTGTTCACGTAATACTTGCATATAAAAGACTGCCACTGGGTTCTTTCATGTGAGATATTCTTAACACCGCAATCAACATTCTTAGTTTCAAAATGCTGTTTTCTTGGGGTGTATGAACTTGAGGATTTCTTAGACCTTTGCAGCTGCAGAAGTGTTTCAGTGTCATGTTGTGTATTTGTCCAGTGTCACATCAGGTCAGTGAATAAATCACTGAGAGAATTAGCTCATTTCCATGATTATGAAATTCTCATCACTGAAAATATACAAATACTGCTCAATGTCATATGATAATCAGAAATTGTGCAACAATGAAGATTTCCCCATGAACTCCATAGATACCTACTCCAGAGTAGTTGTGCACATCAGATGGAAACTTGCTACTCTCCAGTGAATGTGAGGTATGAATGAAGGTCGGCAAGATGTGTCGCCTGTTAATGTTATTAGTCTGATATGGTAATTGGCTACCTCTTGCCAGAGGGAGCTGCATTTCCTGTAATTGTCATGATGGTATTGCTTTTACTTGGCAGGAAAGACCCAAGGAGTTTCAGACAGTTAAAGGGTGCCCACAGCACTTAATGCGTGTAAGATTACTGCACAACTTTTACAACCTTGAAAGATGCCCCAGCTATAGGAAGCAATGGTTAGGCACAAAAGCTCTCCTTCAGTAGTAGACCTTTGTTTTCATATGAAGTCGGGTCTGTAACTAAAAGACATGGCCGATATTTAAGGCAATGTGCTAAAGTAACTGGGAAAACTCAGTAATCATTAACTCTTTGTCTCCCTTCTGACAGGTTTTTTCCATTTGGACTGCACAATGCACTGTATATCCCCTGTATTGCTAGGTGATCTGGAGCTTTGGTAACTCTGCTAACAGAAGGGTCTGTAGTGACTGCAGCATGGGAGTTCAGGCTCCAGATTCTATTTCTGGTGCTGCAGAGTGGAGACCTGTGTCCGTTACATACACTAACCTGTCTGTATGTACACAGGTACCCTCCAGAGAGGAGAATCTAGCTTAGGTAGGGCTGTTCCAGGAGAAAGTCTTGCTAATGACTGGAGCATCAGACATTGCAGGGAGAGTTGTGGTGAGACACTGTGATTACATTGCAAATGCATGGCACTAAAGATTCTGTGGCCTGTGATCCTTTCATTTTACTTTTTAGGTTCATTACTCATCTAACCAAATACAAGTGGTGTGACACATATGTTATAACACAGTGCTGGGTAAGTACAAGTTGACTGGTACCAAAAATTATTTTTGGGGGGATGCAAAAGTTGCTTAATTGTAGCTTGCCCAATGCTATTGGTATTTATCAGATAAGATGCAATCCAAAGCTGCTTCTTTCTTCTTGTGAATTTCCATATGGCTTCCAATTAACAATCTTCATTCAGATACTTAATCCTTAATGTTATAGTGCTTCTTTAAAGGCACCCACACTGTATACTTATATCCAGTCTCCATTAATCACTCGTACCTCCATATTTACTACTGGAAAATCCAAATATGTCTTGATGGATTGCAGCACATATTGCATCATCCATACAACAATATTTTACATGATCTGAGACACCTGAGATCAGACATTGCATACTGTTACATCTGTTAACACATTTTTTTAGTTCACTGCTTCTGGCATTTGCTACAGGAGAGGACTACTATATCATTGTTCTCATGCAATTTTTGTAAAAACTATTGTGTAACTCTGAGTATCTATCACAAAATTCTTTACAGTCAACTAAAAGATGAAAATGAGAATTTCATTCCCTAGCAGTGTGCCACACTGTGCATAAATGAGAGATTTTGAGCATAAAGTAGAGTATGTCATTGAGATTGCTCTTGGTGATGAAAAGAATTGCCAGATGATCAAATAAAGAAAATACCAATCCATTACACCAGCAGTCCAAAATATTCCTGAATTGAATACTGAAAAACCTGTTGAAGTTATCAGAATCTCAGAATTTAGCTCATTCCATTAAAATATTGTCTACAATACTTGAAGAAAAAACTGGTGTCATCTAAACATTCTATCACATGAACCATTCAATGATGGATTGGAAGCCATCAAAAAAGACAGCACTGCAACCCCCTGTTGGCTGTAGGTAAGACTACGAGAACCACTAGGCTGGTATTGGACATGAAGCAATTAATAAAATAATAATCGAGTGAGAATCTGAGCAGAAAATTTAGTTCAACAAGTACAGTGGATCCAAGGATCAAGTACCTTGTTTCCATCAATTTGAGTATGTCGTACTGACAGGTAAGTCTAAACAGAGCTCCTGTAAAGTACACTGCTTTTATTTTTGCATGTCATACCAACCCATTTAGAATGACATCACTTACTCTAAAATTGAGTGTTGGTGTGTTTATAATAACATTACATGATGTGTTAGGCCCAGAATTACTACAAAGAATTACTTTATATGTGGGTGATTTGTTGAATGCCACACAAATTTTGGAAGTGCACATGTCACTGGTAGCGAATGTTTTAGAATACTTTCAGCAATATGATGTTAAAAAAAAAATTCTAGTCAGGGAGGGAGAGAGAGAGAGAGAGAGAGAGAGAGAGAGAGAGAGAGAGAGAGAGAGAGAGAGAGAGAGAGTGAGAGTGAAGAAATTCCTTCTGGTACATTATTATGCCTCAAGATGTCCTAATTGACAAAACAAAAATACAATGAGTTCATAACTTCCCAGTATACCAAACAGGTGCAGTTAAATGTATCTTCAGATTTAGCCAATGAACCTTGTCGTTTTGTTCCAAACCAGTTTTTATATGCAGAACCATTACAAAATTTTGTACACAGACTGATCCCTTAGTAATCCAGTCTGCTTTTAATAAGATCAAAGATGCACTAGCAAATAAACAGTTGGTGCACCATATGAATGTCCCAGGATTTTTGCTTGACAACTGATGCTTCATTTACCAGGTTGTGAGCTTCTCTCTTCCAAATCAGGGGTTTAGATGGTAGATGAAGTGTCTGTACACTACCCTTTCCTAATGGGCCTACACAGCCACTGAATGTGAAGTTGTCACAATTATGTACCCTTTCAGGAAATTCCACCACTATTTTGTTGATAATTACACCAAAGTATATTGTGGTTGCCAACATTTAAGCTTTCTTCTCAATTGCAAATCAGTGTATGCAAAAGTGGTTCACTTCAGTAATACAATTTAAAAATAGTTTGTCATGGAACAGAACAATGTAGTAACTGACACATTACCATGTTTACCTGAAGAAATATCCAGTAACTGTTGCTCTGAGGGATGAAGTTCTAAATATAATGTCTTTCTGGTGCATGATAATACTTATTGTCTGTGTTTCATGTCAGCAGCAATGTGTGTCATCTCCAAGACAGGAATCCTAGGTGGAGAGAAATCTGAATACAATCTGCACTTGACCCACCTGAGGCACTAGTTAGATACTATGTTCTTCACAATAATGTATTATTTTGTTGTTGTTTTACCCAGTATAACTGGTGTAATTGCATTCCAGAGGACAGCCTGGAGAACCTAATCTTGTACATCCATTAAGAACTGGGGATCCTGAAGTGGTTAAATGTGCTGAGAAAATCAATGGCTATTGCTATTTTCATTGCCTGAAAAAGAGAGTAAAATGGATTATCCACAAACACCTACTCTGTCAAAGTGTGAAACCTCCAAACTATGGCTCTGAAGGTGAGCTCCACCCAGTCTGGGTGGCAGAAGAGATTTAGGTGACAATACCTCATGCTGTAGAGTTTGCTTTCCAATTACGGTCCTCTGTTGCTGTGCACATTCAAATCACCCACTATATGCACAGGCACTCATATTAAGCTAAAGTTTAGGAGCACTGTGCTGCCACAAAAAGCTGAACACAGGTTGTAAGTCAGCTGGAGTGAGACGAGGGGTGCCCGATTCACTTTAAGGACACAGATCTCTAGTGTGCCTGGTGAACTGAAGAGATCAGCAGCGAAAAGCTACAGTTTATTATCCAGAAAAATGTATTTCAGTATAGAGGTCTAGTAGGTACAGGTAGTACATATACATAATAAAGATGGGATGGCAGGCATGATTGTGGAATGGGGACAGAGTAGCATGTTCTGTTTCCCACAACCTACATGAATGCATTTGAAATGTCAGATGAGGAATCATAATTCAGGTCTTAGGTATGGTAGCCAGGTAAGCTTGCAGCTCAGTAACATCACAGACAAGAAATTTAGAGCAGCCAGCTACTAGTCAGACTTAGGACAAACTATATGGTAGGAGATTTAAAACTTTCATGGCTTTGTTAATATTTTCCATTGTAAGTGGCCACGATTTCTTTTTTATATATGAAAAGTGGTCAAAACACTTCTTCATAAATTTTAGTATTTCTATGAAACAAAGATTTGATAGATTCATCCACATTAGTCCATGTTGATGTAATTCAATAATTGAAGTAAAAAACGTATAAGTAGTTTATCAGATGATAGCGAAAATCAAAAGATCCTAATTCCCAACACTAAAATGATATGGACACTTGCAAAAAACATAAAAATCGATGTGGACACTACATTAAATGGCGAAAATGTGTACATGTCAGCATAAATGCTGGGGAATGCTATGTTTTGATGTAGCAAAACATTTATAAAGATTTGATATAGCACTATGGCAACAAAGGAGTTACTCCTGTAATTTTGTGTTTCCTTGTTAGAGTTGTGGGATATTTCAGTAGCAGTGCTATCATGTATAAACACCACTGTGTTTCAGTCTTCCATATAAATCTGACCAATAACAAAATCTCTAACCTTGGCTATGGTGTACAAAACAAGATGTTTCTATAAAGGATAACAGTTAAGGGCTGTAAGAGTTTAGATTAGTGAGGTTTCCCGCTTTAGGCTTAACCGTGCCCTGCAGTTGTAACTAAATGAAGGCAGCAGCTTCTAAGCAATCAGTGTATTAATTTATTAATTACATGTCACAAAGTACAATCAGTAGGTCTATAATAACTGTTCCACATTCAGTGCCATTCTGCTTCAGATAACTTTACTTCTGCTCTGATGTGTTACCTTGTTTAGAACAGCCAGATAATTTATGGGATTAACTGCTTCCAGTTGCTGACCTGCTATTTTGTAGCTAAATGATAAGGGATCTATCTTTCTATGTATTTGTAGCACATTAAACTTGTCTACACTGAGATTGAATTGCCATTCCCTGCACCATGCGGCAATTCGCTGCAGATCCTCCTGCATTTCAGTACAATTTTCCATTGTTACAGTACTTGGGCACAGTCAGCTTCAATGATTTTGTGCTGCCTTCTTGCAACCTGTGATTCTGTTCCTGTTATTGTCACATAAAACAGGTAGCTTCATGTTTCTATCTCAGTGTGCATGTGTAAATCTCCACTAGAACACACATGCTACAAAAATATCTGTAGCTAAAAATCTTGAGACATCAAATTTTTGCCTGTGTCTGTGCACAACAAATCAGTTACCCACAGATGGCTCACTGCCTATCTTCAGTTTTTGTTGTTGTCATGTTACTGTAATTAGTAAATGGTTGCACAATTGTGTTGGTGGCTAGTGCAGGTAGAGGAGACACAAGGATGATAACTGCTTTCAAATAATCGAGGTGTCAGTATTTTATGTTTCTAAGTGAGGGACCACTTGAAGTCCGATTCATATGTAGGACAAAAATCCCCAGGGAATCCAACATGAAGAAGATTAATATGTGTCAGAAGGTGTAAGCCTACAACTGTATGAAATCTTGGAGTTCGAATTAGTCCTTCACTGTTAAATTTGGTTGATCCCATGTGGCTCCTCTGGAAATATCATGTAATGTACAGTTGTTTTGTCAGTTGCAATAGAAAGCTTGGTATAATGTGTGACCTGTGATAAGCAAAAGTCAGAAACTGATGACACACAGTTTCACAGTGGCTGAGGATCCTGCCATTTAAAAAATGCCTTAGAAGTAACAATTGACCCCTACCAAATTCCAAAAGCCTGATGTGCCCTTTTAGACTACAAAGCATGATCTCATGTCACATGTGATTTTTAGTATGGTCATATTATTCTTTCAAAAGTACCCTGCTACTTAAATGGAAGCTTTTACACATTCCAGTGTACACTGTAATATGTCTGTGTTGCGGGGACATTAGCTGGTGGCAATTAATGCAGATAATCTGTCCTCACTATGTAGCTCTAATTGAAAAAGTACTTTTGCAATGTTCTCTTACCTAAATCTGATGTCGTGATTTTCTCTAAACATAGTTTGCTGTGAATTACATGTTGAGATTGTCAGACAATTTCTTCCATAAGCGAAAGCTTGTAGTTTATAAATTTTTGGCTTGAATTTACTGTATGTTCAATCTCAGAAATGTCTGAGAAGGATTTTTAAGTATTTTTTAAATTATTATACTTGGAAACAATTACAAATAAGTGTATTGTTCAAATTTTGTAGAAGTATAGGCTAAGTAAAATCCTTGTAATGCAGATGACAAATTGATGTGTTATGTAGGTACTGTGCATGAAAACTGCCAGCAGTAAATAGTCTAAACAGACAGATGTGTCTCAATAATGTCCACTTTCAGAAAATTATCTTACCATAAAAGATGCTTGTTAGTTATGTCTACGATTCATTATATGCTATTTCTCACAAAGTAAATCTGCAGTTGCCAACCCTCACAATTTCAAAGTATGTGAACTACCTACTTTAATTGTATAGAAGTTCTCATTGAATGTCAAACCTCAGTCTATGCAAACATGTTCGAGAAGGCCTTCACTTTAAAATGTAATGTGTGCCCTCAGAGGTTCAAAGTATGAAAATAATATTTTTTTCCTGAGGAGTGAGCCTGCCATATGGAAGCTAACAGAGGTGCATTAGGTGAACAAAGGAACACAATTCATGCAGCTCATTAAAGAAATGATTTATACATTCCTTCTAAAACCAAGAGATTGCAAACAGTTGCTAATTCAGGAAAGTGATTCACTACATATACACTGCTGGACTATGGCTAGTTGATATGTTACTTGGTGCCTCCATATGCACAACAAAAAATGACACATGTGCACACACACACACACACACACACACACACACAAGCTAGAGTTAGGAAGGTGAATGATGTTTCCAGAAGAATAAAGCATGGGAAAATGTCTTGTGTATCCAGTTTCTTCTACACCATTGTATAGAGTTGCATTCATCTTATCCCAACAGTATGTTCTTTAGTACATAGTGTGTTATAAATTTCTGTGCGTGTTTTAGAGTTGTGCTTGCATATAGCTCCTTCCACACCTGCATCCCTAACAATTTTTTAAAATCACTGATTGTTTCCCTACTAGGAACTGATATGTGGATTATGCTGATTTTGGTACCCCTAGTGTTCCAGAGGTATGACTAGTGCGTACCTGCATAATCTGTTAAGCCCTCTGACTCTTGATCAGTCACCGAGCGAGGTGGCGCAGTGGTTAGACACTGGACTCGCATTCGGAAGGACGACGGATCAATCCCGCGTCCGGCCATCCAGATTTAGGTTTTCCGTGATTTCCCTAAATCACTCCAGGCAAATGCCGGGATGGTTCCTCTGAAAGGGCACGGCCGACTTCCTTCCCCATCCTTCCCTAATCTGATGAGACCAATGACCACGCTGTCTGGTCTCCTTCCCCAAACCAACCAACCAACCAACCTTGATCAGTCTTGTAGAAAAGCTGTAAACTGATTTACAGAAATTGTGCAAATGATGTACACTATACAGTTTTATACTAACATGCCGTTTTTTCCATATTTATTACCGCCAGAAAATACTATGCACGTCAAATGCTTCTATTCAAGTAAATTTGCTCATCAATCAGCCTGCCTCTCTCTCCTATGACACAGTACCACAGTAGCGAATGCAATCACTGTCTGAAGTTACAGTAATTCCTAGATGCAGTATTTTCAGTATAGTTTGACAAAAACTAATATTCCTTGTGTAGCAAATGCTCACAGCAGTTCCAAAACATATGTTTATTAGATACTTAGTGTAAGGTGCTTTGTCAATGGCCACATCTATACCAGTGTAATTGGGCAGTTTTAAAAGGCACTGAACTCCATTGCTGGTTTTTCTGCTGGGTGAGAGGGAGATGATGGGAATGTGTCCATGGATGTCTCCTGGTGTCAAAATAGCAACATTTATTAATAAACAGCAATATATTGGTTGTGGGCACTCTAGGCGAGGGTTGCTTCCATTCGTAATATACTTGGTGGTGACAGAGGTGACTGGTGGATGTTAACACACGCGCCGGCTGCTGCATCTGTAATTGCATTGGCATAACTTGAATCTGCTGCAGTGCCAGTGGCACTCCAGCCTTCCAGGACATTTTGCTGCAGCTGGAACCACTCACTGTGGGACTCAGTCATGCTGGCAACTGGGGGGTGTGGCAGGACAGATTAGTGCCCTGTCTCAGCAGACACCCCCAGCACCGACAATCTGCTGTGAATGGGCCAGGGTCCCTGGCCCTGCCCCAGACATGGTATTTGAGCCAGCAGCATCCAGGATAATGCCAACAGTGCATTATCACAAATCACCCCAAGCAATGGCTCCAAAGACAGTGTCCGAAGATATTTAAGGCAGGATAGTTATGGCAGTGGAGTCACTCTGGCATCTCCCGGGAAACTACCTGCATTATGACAGTGACTATTACAATGATTGTGATTGCAGTGACAACTCTGAACTGGTGGTGGTGGTAAGTAACACGGCTCTGTGCCACTCAAACACCTCAAGACAGGTGATGTTGATGAGCGGGCTGCCGGTCCTTGAATGTGGCTTTCTTTTGCTGGTCTGCTGTTTTTCTTTCCCAGTAGGTCAGGGGAATATTCTGGTGTTGCTCGGCTGGCCTATCTGATCCAATTACTGCCTCGATGTCGGTGCCCTGGCCTGCAGTGAGCTGCTTCTTGTCATGTCTTCTCCTGTATGGTGAACTGGCTGTTGACACAGCATTATCCTGTGTTACTGTACTCAGCACTCCAGCGACCAATTATGCCACAGTATCATAGCACTGAACTGCACAACTGAGTGTAACACACACAAATTCAGGCTCCTAATACTCCTTCATTTTTTAACTGACTTTATTATTCCAAATTCCTAGCTTTAACTAATTTAATCACTCTCATCTTTCAATGCACTATAGTTTGTTCAGTCCCCAATCCAAATATTGTATTGCTTTCAGTCTGAGAGTAAACAGGAGTAGAAGTGAACTTCCTCATAAGTGTGGTTCCTGAACTCACCTCTACGTTTTTAATATGGGAATATGTGAAGCGTATTGTATACTCTTTACCAATAAGAACAGTAGTTGGGTTTTTCAAGTTAATGTGTTGCTAATGCTTTATCAGGAATGATGATATTATTAGGTTTATATTTCAATATACTGAAAGCATATGAAGACCGATCAATTTGTAATACAGAATGGGCTTATCATTGTTTTTTGAAAATGTTTTCATGGGATACATCTTATCAGTGGAACATGATTCCACACATTTGCCACAACACTCAAATCAAGTATTACCAAAACACCACTTGATTTTCATCTGTAGGATGAGTCTTCCTCTATGGACCTCCTTACTTCATTCAGATATATTTATTTAGCACAAAGTGAACAGTCAACCAACAGCTTGAACGTATCTTTATCAACAACAAAATTTAGTTTTGCACCATTTATGAGACATGACATTTATTGTATGGATAATTGTTCATACAATAAATTACAGTACATAAATTTAACAAGATATCAATGCTACTGGCAAAACATTCATGTTCTTTAATTTAAATTTTTCATAATTAAAACTTGTTTATTTCTACATGAGATGCTGCCTTGGTTATCAACAAATTCCATTATTTTAACATGAAACACAATATTTTTTAACATTAACAGTGTTCCTAGCAAGCCTAATCACACATAGTTTGATGCTGGGATCAAACCCAATTTAAAATAATCTCCACTAAACATGAACATTTCATTGCATTAATGAAATGTTCATAATGGAGTTATGTGGTAACTGTTTCAAATAATAGCAACTCAGCACTGTGTTATACAATACCTAGTAGGTGATACATGTACTTTGTGTTGTGGACTGGCAAGACAGCCAATCCACTATGACAGGAAGCCGAAAGGCACGCGTTTAAGCTCACACAGGCTGGCGTGAGGTCTGGAACAGGCAAGGTCTTGAGACTAGCAAAAAAGGTACGTAGCTTCTGGAATACTTAACTTTAATCCATAATTGGTGAACATCGCTCTTGACGGTACATGTTTTACAATCTCAGTATTAACTGGTAATGGCGCCTTGCTAGGTTGTTGCAAATCACGTAGCTGAAGGCTATGCTAACTATCGTCTCGGCAAATGAGAGCGTATTTTGTCAGTGAACCATCGCTAGCAAAGTCGGCTGTACAACTGGGACGAGTGCTAGGAAGTCTCTCTAGGCCTGCCGTGTGGCCTGCCGGACCACCGCCGATTTAAAGGCTACCAACTAGCAAGTGTGGTGTCTGGCGGTGACACCACACTTTGAATTAATATAAATTTTGATAGAAGCTGTTTTTCTTGTAGAATTCCAGAAATTTCTTTTGAGCAGGCTTATGTAGGAGTGTGACAGACTAACTTTGACATTGCTTTTCCCTGGCTTTCACCCACTGGTTGTTAGGAAAATGTCATCTTTAACAAATCAATAACAGCAAGAAATCTGGCACCTCCCTTGTGACTGATCTACAATGCAACATAACGTCTAGAGGACAACTTCATGTTAACGCGATAGGAACCTGGGTCTCCATTTACTTATCTCACGATGGTGGTCATGTTGTACATGCATCAGATTGTAGAACACATGCCACACATTAGCTTCGTGCCACAGTAAACAGCAACAGGTTGGTGGAAGCTCATAGGCCTATACATTCATTCATATTACACTGGCTTGAAAAATATAAGGACAAAAGAAACTTTTGCATGGTGTCACAGCCAAGTAACATAGCTCAGAGGAACTGGACATACAAATAAGTATTTAAATATTTTACAGAAGGCAACTGAAAGAGAAACTGACAAACAGAAATGATGCTTTCATTCAAGGAAAATAAGTACACTAAAGTGCCCATGATTTATGAATGTCCTCTGGCTTACAAAAGACAGAACATGGTTCTTAATAGGGTGTGTGATCGAGAATGACAATGCATGATCTGCAATGTGCACCCATTTTGGCACAAGGTTGGTAAAGAGTTCCTGTGTACAGTGTTCAATTTCTCCTCCAGTGCAGTTAACAATAGCTAGATGCAATGCAGCATGGCCACATGCACCAATGAGCATCTCCCCAACATGTTCGATAGGCTCTAAGTCAGGGGAACATGCAGGATAGTCCATTCGTAAGATATCCTTGCATTCCAAGATCTCCACATGAACTGTTCGGTGCAGTCAGGCATTGCCATCCATGAAAATTAAGTCACAGCCGAATGCACTCCTGAAAAAGCAAACACTGGGAAGAAGTACTGTGTCGCAATGGTGTTGTCTGGTCAGTATACCGTGTTCAAAGATTTGAAGGCAGTATGCCCTTGCAACATTGTGCCTTTTACATCATGACAACTAGCCTACAAAAATGATGATGTCAGGCAATGTTGGTGAGATGCACTAGTGCTCTCACCAAGAGGTCACACATATTGCATACAGGAATACTGTTCAACATGATCAATTTGGTGGTTGAGGTTTTAGGGTGTCGACAGTGATAATGTTGCATGGGTATATTGCCTGCTAATCATTGAACACAGTTCACTTACAGGTCAACATCTTTGTGGCACTACTCCTTTTATACACCTGCCTCTCCAAGAGTGCATTTGGCCCTGACTTTATTTTTATTGAAGACACTGCAGGACTAAATCTAACAGCACAGGTGCAAGAGCTGTAGGTGTGAGAAGATATTTGACCAGTGGGATAGCTTGCCCATTCCCCTGCTTTAATTCCCATGTAACATGGGTGGATGTGTTGGGGAGACATACTGTGGCGCATCCACATCCACAGTCAACTGTCGTGCAATTATTGACAATGCTGATGAATGGAAAGACCTACCATAAGAACTACATACCAAATGTGGGGGCAGAATGGCACCACATTGCAGAGCACACATTGACATCCATGGTGATCACAAGAGACGTGTTTAGCCTACTGTCATTTCTAAGTGTACTGCTTGATTCTGTAAAATTCCTTTTCTTAAGATAACACATTTAATCTCCAACTAAAGTATATAATTTTACCTCATGACTGAACAGACACTTTACACCATAATGAGAATAGAAGATTCATTCTTTAACATAACAACTTTCTCTTGCTCCTCCTTTTTTCTTGGAGGGGCGGGGGGGGGGGGGGGGGGCAGTGGGATGCACTGTCAATACCACACTGAGTCCCAGGAGGAAGAAATAAAAAATTACATCACCAAAGATTATAAGCTATGGAATAAGCTACATGCAAAGAAAAAACTGTTAATTACTGGTATCTACAAAAACTGTTTTTGCCTTTCTCTTATCCTACAAAATATGGCTAGTGTGTGAGAGTGCCCACCACCATCCCACAGAATATGCGCTGAGGTAGTAAATAATCTGTAGCATACCCTGTAATCTAAGATACGTTGGTATGTGGCAATCTGTTTGTGTGTCTGAAAAGAGACTAC